>NC_082658.1:62567339-62901745 GCF_028023285.1 Balaenoptera ricei
CAACCAAGAATCTTATTATCTAGCAAAAGTATCTTTCAAGAAAGAAGATAAAGGGCTTCCCTGGTGGCGCAGTGGTTAAGAATCCGCCTCCCAGTACAGGGGACATGGGTTCGAGCCCTGGTCCGGGAAGATCCCACATGCCACGGAGCAACTAAGCCTGTGTGCCACGGAGCAACTAAGCCTGTGCACCACAACTACTGAGCCTGCGCTCTAGACCCTGCGAGCCACAACTACCACAGCCCGGGCGCCTAGAGCCCATGCTCCGCAACAAGAGAAGCCACCGCAATGAGAAGCCCACGCACCGCAACGAAAAGTAGCCCCCACTCACTGCAACTAGAGAAAGCCCATGCGCAGCAACGAAGACCCAACACAGCCAATAAATAAATAAATTAAAAAAAAAAAAAGAAAGAAGATAAAGATATTCTCAGAAAAGTTAAAAATGAGTCATTGCTAATAGACCCGCCTTTAAGACACACCTTAAAGACACACTGGTTTTCAGGCTGAAAGCAACGAAACCCAGATAGAAATTCATACACACACACACACACAGAGGACACATACACACATAAACATAAAGGAAGAGAGAGAAAATGTGTACAGATAGTTTGTAATTATAAAAATTGATATAAATGCATATTTCATCTTCTTTCTTAACTGATTTACAAAGTAATTTTAAAATCAATGACCTAAATATAAGAGTCAAAATCATAAAACTCTTAGAAGAAAACACAGGGTAAATCTTCATGACATTGGATTTGGCAATGGGTTTTTATATATAACACCAAAAGCACAAACAACAAAAGAAAAATAGACAAATTGGACTCCATAAGAATTCAAAACTTCTGTGCATCAAAGGACATCATTAAGAAAGTAAAAGGACAACCTACAGATGAGAGAAAATATTTGAAAATCATATATCTGATAAAGGTCTAGTATCCAGAGTATATTAAGAACTCTGACAACTCAACAACAAAAATACAAATAATCCAATTAAAAACGGGGAGGGGGTTGAATCAACATTTCTCTGAAGAAGATATACAAATGGCCAATAAGCCCATGAAAAGATGCTCAAGATCATTAGTCATTAGGGAAATGCAAACCAAAACCACAATGAAATACCACTTCACACCCATTAGGATGGCTATTATTAACAAACAAACAAACAAACCAGAAAATAACAAGTGTTGGTAAGGATGTGGAAAAACTGAAAACCTTATGCACTGACAGTGGGAATATAGAATACTGCAGCCACTGTGATGTTTCTGCAAAATAGTAAATATAAAATTAACATATGTCCCAGAAATTCCATTTTTGAGTATATACTCAAAAGAATTGAAAGCAGACACTCAAACAGGTATCTGTATACATACGTTCACAGCAGCATTATTCACAATAGTCAAAAGGTGGAAATAATCCACGTCATCAACAGACGAACGGACAAATAAAACATGGTATGTACACAAAATGGAATATTATTGGGCCATAAAAAGGAATTAAATTCTGATACTTTACCACCTGGGTGAAACTTGAATACCCTAGGCCAAGAAATAAGCCAGTCCAAAAGGACAAATACCATATGATTCCACCTACATGGGGTATCTCGAGTCACTGAAGTTGTAGAGACAGAAAGTAGAATGGTGGCTGCCAGAGCCTGGGGAGAGGGGGACGGGGAATTAGTGTTTCATGGGGACAGAGTTTCAGTTTGGGAAGATCAAAAAGTTCTGGAGATGATGATGGTGGTGATGGTTGCACAACAATATAAATGTACTTAATGCCACAGAACTGTACACTGAAAAGCAGTTAAAATGGTAAACTTTATGCTATGTATATCTTATCACAATAACTAATAAATTAATTTTTTTAACTGAAATAAAATTGTAAATGGTGTGGGGTGAATTAAAACTTGCAGTCCATCACCGGGTCATGGGTGAAGGTTATGGGGTTCTCCCCTCTCTTCTGCCAAGGGGAGAATGGCCTAGAGAGAGGGTTCAGTCCCAAGAATAAGGTGGGGTCTGACCACCTGTTCCTTTACAAACAATTGTGCCCTTGTGGAATTAGGAAATCACCTGTAGCTCCCAGAAGGGGCTGATCCTATAGACATTAAAGCTCGTGGTAATCCTTTCATCCAGGGGAGGCTGGCCGATTTCCCCAGTGAGGGAGAGCCGGGGGCTAGCCTGCGGGCCCCGTGCCACACCTGGCGGGAGAGCCTGCCCTGAGCTAACGTGACCCACCTGGGTGGCCCGGAGAGCCGCAGTTGTGGCTGTGGACTTGGGGGCCTGCCCGGAGTGGAGCTGTGTGTGAGCCGTCCAGGGCTGTGGCCAGCACGGCCTGCCCTTCCCCACTGCCTGGACCACGTTGCCAGCTGCCCGGCTCTGCTCAGTCCACACCGGGGGAGAGGTATGTGGACCACGGGCGCCGGGCCGGCTGAGTGCGGACAGTAGCCTTCCTGGCCCGCCATGGTCCTCTTACGGGGCCTGAATTAGTTTGGTGTCCTGGGAAGACTGGCAAGTCTTGAGCTGTGGTTGGAATAATTTAGGACACGGACAGGTAAGGGCAGTAACAGTCACCATCTGTTATCTTTTGTTATTTTGGGGCCTCTTCTCGTTATTGCTCAACAAGCCCCCTTTGAGATAGAACGTTCCTGTGTTTTGCATACGGGGAAACCAAGGCACAGAGAATGGCAGTGAGTGGACAGGGGAGCGTAGCAGGTAAGTGGCAGAGGGGAACCCTGGCCGCACCTGCTCCACAGGCCTGGCACTTGTGGGCACATCCACTGCCCGCTGCCCTTCAGCCAGTGCGCCAGGGACATACGTGTAAGTGACCACGTTGGCATTTCACTGGCCGGAGGGAAGGAAGATGCAGATGGTGGGCAGCAGGGGAGGGCTGGTGGGAGGGTGCGAGGAAGAACCTGTTACAGGACTGGGCATCAGGCAGGTGGTTTGGTGCAGCATCTAAGGAAGCCTGGCTTTGCTCTGGCTGGAGCGCTCCCAGGAAGCAGGGACGGTTCTACGATTGGGTGCTTTGTGGGTGACCTCATTTATGTCTTGTCTTAGACAAAACTATGAAGCAGGCTTGTCTTGTCTCATTTCATCCTGCTCTCTGAGTAACCACAGCAACCTCTGAGGTTGATTGTCTGTGAGGGTTTTTATGTCCCGCAGAACAAAACGGCCTGGCTGTGAGCCTCAGGCAGCCTGTGATCATACAGAGATCTAGCTGTTAAGTGTCAGATCAGTTCCAGATGTCAGGGGCTGCTTTTTTTCTCTCTCGGTTCCTCTTTTGGCCAGATGGGTGACATCAGGCAGCAGGACATTAATTCATGATGTCCAGATTTTTACCCTTGTCAAGATTCTGCTGATTAAGATCAGAAGCATGTGTATTACACATACTCTCTGGTTGATTTAAGGTTAATCTCTTTTTTCTTTCTGTTGTAGGATGCATTGTTGAAACATCTAATGTTCCAATGGCTGTGCAGTAGCATTTAAAACTCTGGACACACATGTATCACAGCAAAGGAAAGCACTAACAAAACAAAAAGACAACCTACTGAATGGGAGAAAATATTTGCAAATGATGCGACAGACCAGGGGTTAATCTCCAAAATTTACAAACAGCTCACACAACTCAATATTGAAAAAACAAACAACCCAATTAAAAAAATGGACAGAAGGCCTAAATACACATCTCTCCAAAGAAGATACACAGGTGGCCAACAGGCACATGAAAAGATGCTCAACATCACTAATCATTAGAGAAATGCAAATCAAAACTACAATGAGGTGTCCCCTCACACCGGTCAGAATGGCCATTATTAAAAAGTCTACAAATAACGAATGCTGGAGGGGGTATGGAGAAAAGGGAACCCTCTTGCACTGTTGGTGGGAATGTAAATTGTGCAGCCACTATGGAGAACAGTATGGAGGTTCCTTAAAAAACTAAAAATAGAGCTACCACATGATCCAGCAATCCCATCCCTGAGTATACAACTGGAAGAGACAAAAACTCTAATCTGAAAAGATACATGCACCCCCAATGTTCATAGCCGCACTATTTACAATAGCCAATACATGGAAACAACCCAAGTGCCCATCAACAGATGACTGGCTGAAGAAGATGTGGTATGTATGTGTGTGTGTGTATGTATATATATATATATATATATATATATATATATATATATATATATATATATATATATATACACATACACACACACACAAACACACACACACACACACACACACACACAATGGAATACTAGTCATAAAAAAGAATGAAATATTTCCATTTGCAGCAACATGGATGGACCTAGAGAATATTATACTTAGTGAAGTCAGAGAAAGACAGAAGCTATTTGATATCACTTATATGTGGAATCTAAAAAATAATACAAGTGAATCTATATACAAAACAGAAACTGACTCACAGACATAGAAAACAAACTTATGATTACCAAAGGTGGGGGGAGGGATAAATTAGGATTATGAGAATAACAAACTACTATACATAAAATCAAGAAGCAACAGGGATTTACTGTATAGCACAGGGAACTCTATTTAATATCTTGTAATAACCTATAATTGAAAATAATCTGAAAAAATATATATATAACTGAATCACTTTGCTATAAACCTGAAACTAACACAATATTGTAAATCAACTATATTCCAGTTGAAAAAAAAATCTCTGGACAGGACATGTAAACCAACAGTAAAATAGGCAATTAACACAAACAAAATGACTTTTAATGCTTCCTATAGGTCTCAAAGCCAACAGGGCCCAGAATTTAGTTGGGTTTGCTTTAGACAGTCAGGTCCATTTCCTTCCAGGTTCGTCGCACACTGTTCTGTCTGCCCTGTTGTACTTATGTAGGCATCACAAGCAGTATTTGCTACAGCAGGCTAAGGGCAAATCAAAGGCTATCCCATCGTCCGTGACTGCTTTAGCGAATGCATTTAGATTAGTCTGTTGGTTCTTCAGAATACATGTGGCATCATTTATGACTTTCGTGAAGGTTAGAGAAAAGTCTGAACCACTTTTTCTAGTTGTTTTATTCCCTTCGTGGGAATTGTATTCTGTGGAGTATGCATGAAAGGGGAATCAATTATCCTTTCTGGAAGTTTTTCTTAAATGACTTGTATAAATTTTGTTTTAGAAGCTTCCAGATATTCTTTTTAGAACATATGATTGACTGGAGGGGTGGTTGTTTTAAGTGTCTGGATACCTCTAACAATTACTCAGAATACACAGGATAAGTTAGAATATCCACATGAGATATAACATCCCAGCAGAGCCTGGATTATATTGGGAGTATAAACAGCATTTATTATAATAGGAGTGAGTCCATTGGACTTGTGTGTTTTTAGATTTATGGTTTTCAGGCTTCACTGATACCAATATGGTATTTCAAATTGATCTTTGGCTTAGTGCCTCTGAGATTTTTCACCCAGCAATCTGATCTGGAACTTGTAGACTGAACAATTATTGGCACTCAGGGTGAGAAGAATTCCAGCACGGAAAAACCTTGTAATATATGAGGCTGAATACTGTCTTCCCTGAAAGACTGTTGCATTTTTTCTGGAACACAGTTAAGCTACTAGGGATCAGTTTGATCCTTTTAAGCTATTTGTTCGCAGAAAACTCCACACTCTTTAAAGGAATTAAACAACATCTTGGACCCAAAGACATAAAAGTTACAGTGTCAAGCATCCAACTAAAAATCAATAGGCATGACTAAAAAAGGAAGGGAATTCGGAAATGTGCTACAACATGGATGAACCTTGAAAACATTATGCCCCATGGAATAAGCCAGTTACAAAAGGACAAATACTGGGCTTCCCTGGTGGCGCAGTGGTTAAGAATCCACCTGCCAATGCAGGGGACATGGGTTCGAGCCCTGGTCCGGGAAGATCCCACATGCCACGGAGCAACTAAGCCTGTGTGCCACAACTACTGAGCCTGTGCTCTAGAGCCCGCGAGCCGCAACTACTGAGCCCACGTGCTGCAACTGCTGGGCCTGTGTGCCTAGAGCCCGTGCTCCGCAACAAGAGAAGCCACCGGAACGAGAAGCCCGCGCACCGCAACAAAGAGTAGCCCCTGCTCGCCGCAACTAGAGAAAGCCTGCGCACAGCAACAAAGACTCAACACAGCCAAAAAATAAATAAATACAATTTAAAAATAAAAAATAAAAATTGTCCCAGTTGCGGCCCACAGGCTCTAGAGCGCAGGCTCAGTAGCTGTGGCACACGGGCTTAGTTGCTCCGCGGCATGTGGGATCTTCCCGGACCAGGGCTCGAACCCGTGTCCCCTGCATTAGCAGGCAGACTCTTAAACACTGTGCCACCGGGGAAGTCCCAAGGGACAATTTTTAAAAGGATCCTCATGCTGTCACACTCCCACACTTCCACAGTCAGCAGGGGAGGTAAATTTGAGAGCGAGGTTTGGCCACCATGGAGATTTGCACCAGGCCTTAGTGAGGCAAGTGAATTCGCTATTCTGCTCGCCCCTGTTGCCCATCCCTAACTCTGCAATATTCATTCATTCATTCATTCATTCATTCATGCACGCATGTGTACACACATGCGTGCTGGGTCTTAGTTGCGGCACGTGGGATCGAGTTCCCCAACAAGGGATTGAACCCGGGCCCCCTGCATTGGGAGCACAGAATCTTAACGGCTCGACCACCAGGGAAGTTCCTCTGCAACTTTTCTGACTTGATTCTGTCGTCTGCAAACTTTTTCTTTGCTGCAGTGGACCTGTGTTTTTCTTTTTTCTTTTTTTCCTGTCCCTCTGAGTCCAAATTTTCATTTGCTTTTACCTGAGAAGGAGTCCAGTGTTGATAGCAAAACACTGGACTCGGGAGTTTTTCAGGACTCCTACTATTTTGTCTCACCTTTCACAACAAATCTTAGGGAAATCTGTCCTGCCGGAGGGATCTAAAACTATTCAAGTGTAGATGATTTGCTGGCAGCCTCAGAAGCTAAAGAGTAACCCAAATACTTCGGTTTGCTACGTTCCCTCCCCGGGCAGAGGGAGCAGGATTCTCCGACTGAGATCAGATGGGCAGTCACCGTGGAAGGCCACAGAGGTTAGCACCTAGGAGCTGGTCAGCTCTGCAGATGAAATGACCTATGACAGAAAACGCAACTTAGAGAATTTGGGGACTAGTAGGATATTTTCCACGGCGGATTCCAGCGTTTACAAGGACAGGCGAAAAGCTCTGATGGAGCAACTGACTGATAATAGTCTAGACCCTCTGATTCCATTCCTAGAATCTGAAGAAGCTTCTGAACGACTGAAGTTGGCTGGAGTCTCTCCCCAGCTGTGAGGATTCCTAATTTTTTTTAAAATTTATTTATTTATTTATTTATTTTTGGCTGTGTTGGGTCTTCATGTCTGTGCAAGGGCTTTCTCTAGGTGTGGCAAGCGGGGGCCTCTCACTATCGCGGCCTCTCTTGTTGCGGAGCACAGGCTCCAGACGCACAGGCTCAGTAGTTGTGGCTCACGGGCCTAGCCGCTCCGCGGCATGCGGGATCCTCCCAGACCAGGGCTCGAACCCGTGTCCCCTGCATTGGCAGGCAGATTCTCAACCACTGCGCCACCAGGGAAGCCCCAGGATTCCCAGTTTTGAAAAAACATTCTGCGTGATCTGCCGTGAAGACAAAGGCAGCACTACTAGCAGAATTTAAGTCCGAAATCGGCATCAGACTCCAGGCCCACAGCCTGCTTCCCAGTGCTTCTGGGTTTATCCTCAGAGCTGTGGTGGCAGTAGACACATGAAAGGGCTCAAGCCCTCTTTGGGTCACTGGACTTATCTGCATGTCCCACGTGCCCCGACAGCCCGCTTTCAAGCGCATGACACCCAGCACCGCAGGTGTGCCGTCCACTAGCTGTGGACGAGCATTATTATCCAGCCCCGATGCTCTCTAACCAGACCCTGGTCGGCAGCCAGGCAGGCGACACAATGGCAACCGGGGAAGATGATAGGCCTCGTCTGACTCACCTGACGATGCTGTTCCAAGTTCAGATTTGATCACGTCCCCAGCCGGGTCAGGTGTCGGGATGAAAAAGGCTGAGTTAAGACTTCTGTGAGGTGGTGGGTGGCCAGCAGCTCTCAGAAGCTTAGGTTTTGCCTGGAATTAAATCAGCACAAGCCGAGTTAACTACTAGCGGTCACTGGGGCCACCATTCTCAGTTCAAGACTTAAAGCAGGGGGCTTCCCTGGTGGCGCAGTGGGTAAGACTCTGCGCTCCCAATGCAGGGGGCCCGGGTTCGATCCCTGGTCAGGGAACTAGATCCCACATGCATGCCGCAACTAAGAGTTCGCATGCCACAGCTAAGGAGCCCTGGAGCCGCAACTAAGGAGGCCACGTGCCACAACTAAGGAGCCAGAGAGCCACAACTAAGGAGCCCGCCTGCCGCAACTAAGACCCAGTGCAACCAAATAAATAATAAAAATAAATATGAAAAAAAAGACTTAAAGCAAATCTACAGACAGTAAATATCTGTGAACATCTGCTTAGGGCCTGTTTTGCAACAGGGAAAATTTCGGAAAACAGGGCATTCTCGACCGTGGTGGGAACTAAAATATGTCACAGGAAATCAAGCGCTGAGTTGTTCGGGGCTTCACGGCTCGTGTATCAGCAGATGTGGCAGCACCCACGTGAGGCTGACGACAGTTTCTAGGGGAAGCTGTTTGGCTGACGCAGTTGCAGAAGCCCCTGCTGAATCGTGGACATTCCCCCTTGTGATTCAAGAGGTAACTGCTGTTCGTTTTCAAAAATACGCTTCATGAAAGGCAATGGACGAATGCGTTGAGAAAGGGGCCAAAATAAAAGTGACCAAACTCTGGTTATCAGCCAACAAAACAACTGCTGTGCCACACCTCCCATCTGCCTGGTGAGATGTGTCATCGCAGGGTCATGTGAGTCCGTCGTCCGAGAGGAACGTGACGGGCCCCACGCTCTTACCAAACAGATGACAGTGTCTGCCACGTACCAGAGACGTGCTGCTTGTCAGGTTGCTGCCAGGAAAGCACAGGACGTTTCCTGGACCCGCTTCGTCAGGCTGTGGATTCCGTAGAATCAAGGCCTGTGGAAGGTGAGAGGTTTCGTCCTGCGGTTCACAGAATGTCCAGCTGGCCTGACGTCCACCGTCGTTCATGAATCGTGCTGCGTACGCCCTGTCCCCTTGGCCCTCCAAGGTGGAGCAGATGAGACCAGCTCTGGAAGCTTCGTCCTGCCATCTCCCGGGTGGGACCGGCCTGGAGCGTCCTTCCCAGCAGAACCACTGCCCCCTCTGAACTTACAAACTGGAGTTTGGCGGGCCTGTGACCTTGGATCTGAGATCATATCCCGTGGGCACGGGCTCTTGCGCCGGCTCCTCTCATAACCAGGTCCAACGCCAAAAAGGGTTGCTCTCCCTGAAAACCCTGAGACCTCAGGTCGCAGGACCTGGAGGGACCGGCCAGAGGAAGTTTCACATGCACTCGGGCGCTGTCACCCCTGGGAGGGACCCTTTCACGTGCCCTGACCTGGCTCTCCACAGGAGAGAAAAACCCAGCTGGATCCGTGCTTCCGAGGTGAAGGAGGTTCCCACAAGGACCGGACTCAAGTTTCCTTGAATGACCGACATTGTTCTGAACTCAACAGAGAAGAGCTTTTCCAGGGGAGTTATCACGGCAGGAAGCCCCACCGTCCTGTTCACAGCAGCAATGCCTCAGCTGCTCCAAGACTCTCAATTCACCGGCCACAAACGTGTTGCCACACTGCCGTTTCTCTCTGTCCCAGTGATGGTCTCCTCGGTTTTCCCAAATAGACACGGTCTGGGCGCAGAAGTCCAGCAATCCAATTATCCGCAAAGCGAAGTTGGGACCCTCTTTGTGAGTAATTTGTGATAATACTAAAGTGAAAGTAACTAACATGCATCTTGCTACTCTTGAAGAAAAACACTCTCATGGCCCTTGGTAAAGAACCACAAGGGGAGGCGGTCAGTGGACAGAAACTTATTAAGAGGAAACACCAGAGAACAGGGGGGGATCCTGGCTGAACCAAGCTCACTGGATTCTTGCTGAAGGCTGGCCGGGGTGATGGGACATCGCCTGGGGGGTGCGGGGAGGAACCCGATCAGATATCCGGGGTGATCAGATACCAAGAGAGGGGATTCCTGCTAAACTGACTTATGCTAAAAGTGGACAATGCAGAGAGAAACACGGAAGCCGAAAAGTCAGGGCCTGGTTGAGAAGAGTTCAGAGGATCCTGGGTTTGGTCAAGGAGAGGATCCTTGTCAACACTCAAACCCCAAATGTGATGCCCAGTGTCTGAGGCTAAGAGCCTTTATAAGTGGAATCGTGTCCCCCCTGGGCCTGCCCTCTATGGAATCTGTTTATTAAGGGGTCTGTTTGGGGCCATCCAAGGACAAAAAGAGACCTGTGAGAGCCAATCCTTGGAGGAATAGGACAGGCAAGTTCTAGCTGATGCTTTTTTTTTGGCCGCACCATGCGGCTTGCAGGATATTAATTCCCTGACCAGGGATTGAACCTGCACCCTCGGCAGTGAGAGCACCAGGTCCTAACTGCTGGACTGCCAGGGAAGTCCCTAGCTGATGCTTTTTTGATGTTAATACTTTGACTAGTAAACTTAGTGCTTGGAGGCAATTACGAAAACATATAAACACAATTGCAATGGAAATAGGGGAAATGTGGAATTGGACTGTTGGGAATAATTTAAGGCTGGAACAAAAACACCCCACAAGGTCTCAGAGGCCTCTCAGCAATAAGGTAGCTGAGCTTTAGTACCACGCAGCTCCGAGACACCATCGCTAGCTCAGCTGACACACCCGCTGCAATCATACAACTATTGATCTGCACGGATGTGGAAAATGGCCTCTAGGGGGGGTTGTCCTTGACACTTAGACCCTCCAGAGCCATGGAAGCTGAATCTGAACCTCCCAAGGGCACCTCACAAGGTGCTTTTTTTTAATATATAATTTTTAAAAATTAATTAATTTTTAGCTACGTTGGATCTTTGTTGCTGCGCGTGGGCTTTATTTGCAGTGAGCGGGGGCCACTCTTCGGTGCAGTGCACGGGCTTCTCATTTCGGTGGCTTCTCTTGTTGCAGAAAACGGGCTCTAGGCACACGGGCTTCAGTAGTTGTGGTGTGTGGGCTCAGTAGTTGTGGCTCGCGGGCTCTAGAGCACAGCCTCAGTAGTTGTGGCGCACGGGCTTAGTTGCTCTGCAGTATGTGGGATCTTCCTGGACCAGGGCTCGAACCCATGTTCCCTGCATTGGCAGGCAGATTCTTAACCACTGCGCCACCAGGGAAGCCCTCACAAGGTGCTTTGATACTAGATAACAGCCATGGGTGCCTTTGTCTTTTGTGTCTGGGAAATATTATTTAGGATGGTAGAACAATTACTGAAGGGCCTAAGTTATCACGTAAGTGTGAGGCTACTTGTGTGATTGGAGGGAACTCAGGACAAATGCGTTGGGTCTTACAAGAAAAACTCTTAGAACGTTTGATCATTGGGCCCTGGAGATATTCTATCCCTCAGGCTAAGGCTGGGTGAGTCTTTGTGAGCAACAAAATGATTCTCCAATAGTTCATCATGTGAAAGTGCAAGCAACAAAGTGAACACAGTTTGTAAAATTAATGTATGGCAGGAGGGGAATTTTTGCACGTTGCTTGTCAGTGGGGTTTGGGACACACTGCCCCAAAATTTGATGCCTTGGCATGCTAATTTTTTTTTTTTTTTTTTTTTTTTGGCTGTGCCGTGTGGCTTATGGGATCTTAGTTCCCCAACCAAGGATCGAACCTGCGCCCCCTGAAGTGGCAGCTCGGAGTCCTAACCACTGGACCGCCAGGGAAGTCCCTGAATATTTTAAGCTGAAGGAATTTGAGAAATGGGAGGTTCAGGAAGAACTTTCTGACCTTCCCCTGAAACCAGTCATAAAACTGTCATGTGAGAGGTGACCCCCTCCCATACCCGGAGGAAAGTAGCATCTCTATCTCCAAGGATGGAGGGAGGAGGGAAGAAAACTGCACGGACAGGCCTTGCCAAGTTCCCCCGTTCACTCCACGTAGCTCATACCCTTCCTGTTCTAGAACATTTCCACACGACTTCCCACTTGTTATCAAGCCCAGCATGAAAATGCGCAGGTGAAACCACCTCGTCAGGCCTTCATTTCCTTACCAAGGCTCCCATGTCACAGACAACTTACATTAAATAAATCTGTGTGCTTTTCTCTTGTTAATCTGGCTTTTGTTACATGGGCCCCAGCTGAGAATTTAGAAGAGCATGTTAAAAAAACAAAATTCAGCTGAGTAAATTTCAAAGCTCTTACTGGCTCTGTTCAATGATTCATGAATCCAGCAGCATCCCACCTAGCACACAGAGAGGAGCTCCAAGGAGCTGTACAAAGTGAAAGACTTTTACAGTCAGAAGGAGAGGGAACAGGAAGTTATACTCCGCAAAAAAAGTGGGTTGGTTACTGCAAGGTCACTTCCCTTTAGGGGATGCAGGGGTCCACCAGGCAAGGTGACCTCACTGGTGCTGATCAGGGGATTCCTGATTCCCTGGCTTAAGATCCTATTTCTGGGAGAGGCTGAAACTGTAATTAAGTGAAGTTTGGGGACGTGGGGCTCAGCGTCAGTGACCCCATTTTGGGGACCGTTGTCTTTGACATTGGTATGCATTTAAAGATTTCTCCCCACATCACGACTGTACTGAATTTTCTAATTCATCCCATTGTATTCTGATAATTCTTTACTATAGAATCACTGAATATTTCAATGGCTGCAAAATACTAAGAGAAAGGTAGAAACAGCAAAGGAGATCATTAGAAATTGTAGCGTTACTGTTACCGACCCAGGTCCTTGGACTCTTTTTAATCAGTAGGTTAATTTTTTAAAGTCCTACTAAGTATCCCAAGGCTGGAGTCTCAGGCAACAGGGACTGTGTGTGTATTTCAAGGCTTAAGTGCTTGGCCTGTGCCCGGCAGAGATTCGCAGACGCGGCTGGACAGACAAAACCACGTAAAACATAGATCCTTTAAAATTCACTTTAAAATTCAACACGTACCAACGACAGAAATTTAAAGACTCAGACAAGAAACAAAGAAATGGTGTCACCACGAGGTGGCCTCCTGCCAGCTGGAGTTGGGAACAGAGAACAGAAAAGTACTGGAGGGAGGGGGGGAGCTGTGAAAAAGGTGACCTAAGAGGAAGTCTCCAAGATGAAACGCACGGGAGCGTAGGTGTGAGGACCAAGGGAGAGGGAAAGAGGAGGGACAGAAAACACTGAAAAAGAGAAAGAGAGACAGAGGTTGCTGTTTCAACCCGCCCCTGCGGGTGTCTATTCAGGCACCAGTCAATCTGCAGCCAGAAACGGCCAAGCACCCCGTCCACTACCCCCAGGGGTGCTCGAGCCCAGAAACCAGCCGTTTGTACATCTCCCACCTGTTTGTCACCTGTCAAGGTGACTGCTGCCAGCCAGAGGGAGCAGGTCTCACAGCTGAGAGGAGGGATGCTGTAGCTGCCCAACATCCGCTCGCTCGGAAGGAGAGGACAGAAGGAGGAGAGGGCAGAGAGAAGAGAAGTAGAGAGATCAGGAGAGGGAAGGGACCAAGGGGAGGGGGAAGCGATGCCTGAGTAAGGGTGCTGAGGCCCTCGGGGTGACGAAGGCAGACTTACCAAACGCGGAGAAGCTGAAGCAAGAGGTCTAGGCCGCTGCTCATCACCCGCAGGGAAGCTGCGTTTGGTGGTCCCGGAGGGGCCTACATCCTCTCCTGGGGGGGCTGTAAAAGGCCCCAAGGACTTCCCGCCAGAGTCATCACAAAGTATAATACTGACCCGGGTCCTTGGACTCTTAAATCAATAGAAATTGATAAGCGGCCAGACGAGGAACTCAGACAAGGCTTTACTGGCGCTTGTGCTGCAGCAGGAGGGAGCGAGAACAAGTAACAGGTGCTGCTCCCTAGGTGGGCGGGCTGGTCCCGTAAATGGGGTGGGGGGCGGGGCCGGAGGGGCGGCTCAGGTGGGCTGCCCACCCCCTTGCTGGTGCCGTGTGCAGGGTGCATGCGCAGTTCCCTGCTTTTGCTCCCGGCACCTCAGCACTGGCAGTTGGTTTGTGGCCTTTTTGTATCTTATTGCTCAGAATTGCCCCCAGCTGAGCATGCATACAGTTATTTTTAGTCCGGTGTAGATTCTCTGTATCTGCTGCTCGAGGAGACCTTTATCCAGGTGCAAGCTCTCCAGTAGAGTCCCAGGTCCCAGCCTATCACAATACTATAAAATAGCAACAGGGGCTTCCTTGGTGGTGCAGTGGTCAGGAATCTGCCTGCCAATGCCGGGGACACAGGTTCAAGCCCTGGTCCGGGAAGATCCCACATGCCACGGAGCAACTAAGCCCGTGCGTCACAACTACTGAGCCTGCGCTGTACAGCCCGTGAGCCACAACTACTGAAGCCCGTGCGCCTAGAGCCTGTGCTCCGCAAGAGAAGCCACCACAATGAGAAGCTCGTGCACCGCAACGAAGAGTAGCCCTTGCTCGACGCAACTAGAGAAAGCCCACACACAGCAACAAAGACCCAATGCAGCCAAAAACAAACCAACAAATAAATAAATAAATTCATAAAATAAAATAGCAACAAAAGGGAAAACTGTGAGGGTAAATAAAAATAAGATTGAATTTTCCCTTGTTATTAAAAGGAAAGAGATCTTTTCTTCCCCCTCCTTTTTCTTAGGACTTTTCCTAGAGAAAACTATTTGTAAATTCTCCCTCTGTCAGGGGTTGCTGTAACAAAATCCACAGATGGGGCAGCTTGTAAACAACAACATTTATTTCTCATGGTTCAGGAGGTTGGAAGTCCAAGATTATGGGGACAGCAGACGTGCTGTAGTGGCCGGTGAGGGCCCACTTTCTGGTGCATAGCCAGCTGGGTCCTCACACGTGGAAGAGGGTAGTGGGCTCTGTGGGGTCTCTAATCTCTAACAAGGGCACTAATCCCATACACAAGGGCTGCACCCTCAAGACCTAATTACCTCCCAAAGGTCCCACCCCCTAGTCCCATCACATTGGGCACTAGGATTTCGACATATGGACTGGGGCATGGGGTGGGGGGGGGGAAGGGGGCAGGGGTGATACACTTCAGCCCATGGCGGGGCTAAGGATGCAGCTTCCCTTGTGTCGTGTCACTGCCATTTTCAGTGCCACGGAGGCGTCAGAAGCGGGAACCACAGGCTAAGTCACCAGATCTCTAACCCGGACCTTGGAGTCTGTGACCTTCGCCAGAGAGGAGAGCCACCAGCCGGGCTGCAAGGCCTCGGCACAGTCACCTGGGCTCTCGTGAACTACAGAACCAGTGTCGGAAGCATCAGGTTTGGGACCCAGAGGCCTGTTCTCGGGATCTGGGAGGCTGTGGGGTGACGGCTCACCCGAGCAAGGAATTTGGCATCAGAGACCGTGTGTTCAAGTCCCAGCTCACCCCTGCCTAGTTTTTTTCAATGGAGACACATCATTTCTCTGAGCTTCTGTTAAAAACGGGTACTCGATGTACTGCACGGGGTGGTTTCCAGGCTTTAGGGAGGTGCTGTTTGGGAAGGTGCTTTGAGAGCTGTAAGGCACAAGACAAATACTACTTAATATGGCTCCTCTGGCCTCTGCAGAGCACTCGCCCGCCGGGCCAGTCTCCCCTTCTGTCCAGAGCAGGGGAAGCGGCGCACCGCAGCCCCTTCCAGCGCCGGCAGCGGGGGTGGGGTGCGGGCTCTAGCTCGACAGCACCTCCCTCCCCGGCTCCTCTGAGGCTCCGCCACATTCCTGAGCCTGCCAGCCCCAAAGTCTGGGAGCTTCTATAGCTCATGTGTCCGCCAGATGGCAAGGGAACAACCCAGAGAGATGCTTCCAAACACACAAAGTCTGGGCCCTGTCCCCACCTCTAACCTCAACCCCAGAAGTTCAACAGTCACCCTCAGCCCTCTGTCTCCACCCCACCCATCCCCAGCCTGGCTTTGGGATTTCTCTGCATCGTTATTTTGTCCCCAGCTTGTGGGCTGCAGCTTCTACTGCTGACCCGTGTGTCCCAGACCACGTCCTTCTGCCTCTGTCTCCTGACGCGGCTTCCCAGAGCTGGACCTGGAGGGGAGCGTCTCAATTTCAGCACAACTGACCCTGCGGGGGACACCATCTGGGGGATCGGGAGTTCGAGGCTCCCCTTCTGCCATCAGCCAGCTGGGCAGCATCAGCTGAGACTTCCCCTCCCTGGGTTTGCATCTGTAATGCTGAGATGGCGACCTGGGGTCGGGGCAGAGCCGCAGGTGCTTGCCCGGCGGCTAGCCCGTGGGAGTGGTCCGGGCCCCTCCTGCTTCCGGCTCCCCAGCCACCCCCCATCAACCTCCAGCCTCTCCTTCTGCTGGGACAGATGCCAGGTGGCAACCTCTCACGGGGTCAGCTGAGGCAGGAGAGACCAGGGGAGCAGGACCCCAAGTCCTAGTGGACAAGCCTGCGCAGATGGCCGTGCCCTCAGCCTCTGGCCTGAGCCCTTCTGCGCTCGGATCCCACATCTCTGGAATTTCGGTCCCTCTTCCTGTCCACAGGTCCCCGTCACGGAGAGCCTTGGCTCACCGCCCGTCCCCAAAGCCCCGGGTAGGCTGATTCAGGAGATGTTTCAATAATTTACTGGGAAGCGGACACTCACGCACACACATTTTATTTTTCGTATGATGCGCCCATTAATCCTTTGCAGTTTAATAGCCTAGAAGCCTTCCTTGTGGGGCTTTCCTGTCCTCCTGGGGGCTGCATCCAGGTCTCCTGCTAACATGGATGGAGGTGTCTCCCCTAGGCTGAGGGGGACGAGAATGTTCCATGGATGTGTCCCCCCAGGACTTTCATAGAATCTGCTATGAGGGCTGTCGATGTAGCTCAGAATACAACTACAGGTGTTTTTCTTTGGCTTTTGACCCGTTGCTGGGATGGCATTCCACAAAGAACGTGGGCACTGACCAGGCTGGACAAAGGGCACAACCACGAGGGACACGTAAGGGAACCCCATTCACGGTGCACATGTGGGCTCCCCGGGGCTGCGGGAGAAGGGGGTGGCCCCCGTCCTGCTGGGGTAGCTTTGGAAAGTCTCCACTCGGGGGGTTAGGCCACCGTGCACCACCCGGACTCTTTGGCTTTGCCCGGTGGCCCCTCCTGTTCCTTCCCCAGCCTCTTATCAGGGCTCCCAATCTTGAACACCTAGGTCACCCGTCCTGGGGCTGCTCCCGTCTCTGAAGGGGGGACTTCCAGAATGGCGCCCGCTCAGCCCCCCTACCATCCCGGGAAATAAGCCAGGGCGGGGAGGGTGGGCCCCAATCTTGGCGGGAGACCCTGGGGCCCAGTTTATCTGGGAAGAGAGGCAGGTTAGCAGTCGTCTGCAACAGAAACGCCCCAGACTGTTCAGGCTCACACTCTGCCGCCGGCCCTGAGGCCTCCTCGATTCTCGGTCACCACCCGGATGGGGCGTTCAACCAGGGTGGTGTGGCACACAGGGGCCCTTGGAACAGCGGCCCCCATCCCTCCCCTCCCCCCGGCAGCTCTCCTTCCCTGGAGCATCTGGCGGGCGGTCACTCCTCCTGCAGCAGGGGCTCCCGGTCCCCCTCCTGCACTCCCTCGTCCTCCTCCTTCTCCATGCAGCCCACCGTGGCCGCCAACCCGGCACCCACGCCTCCCCCGACCACGGCCGCCCCCGTGGCCCCCACCGCAGCTCCTGCGGCCACCATCCCCGCTTCTGCGGCCAGCGCCGCGGCGGCCATGCCGGCGCCCACCACGCCCCCCGCCAGGCCCATGAGCCCCGCGCCCACGGCGCCGCCCACGGCGGCCAGGTGGCCGCAGAAGCGCACGGTGTAGGAGTCCATGAAGGCCTTGGCCTCGGCCTGCAGCTCGGCCTCCAGGGCCTCTAAGGTCTGCTCCCTCCCCGTGCACAGCAAGGCCGCCCCGTGCCGAGCCAGGATCGCGTCCTTCTGGGCCGACAGGAGGTTCCGCATGGTGTCTGGCAGCACCCGGAGCGCAGAGAATATGCGCTTGGTGGCCACGTCCTGTGATGGACGAGAAAGAAGGGGCCCTGACCTGGAGCCCAGGTGCCTCCCACTGGACGCTGGCCACCCCACCCCCTGCCCAAAGACCGGCCGCGCTTCTGCAGGGCGCCCGGCCTCCCGGGGCCCGAGGCTCACCTGCTGCCGCAAGTACTCCTCAAACTCCTTCTTGGCAGCTTCCACCGTCCGAAGGTCGCGCAGCTGGGCAGCCATCTGTCCACGGCAGAAGCCGGCTGCCCCCCTCCTTCCCCCGCCGGGCGCCGCCGCGTCCCCCGCTCCATCTCGGGGCGCCCGGCCCGCCTCCCACCCGCGTCCTCCCCGTAGCCCCATACCTCATCCGGAGAGGCGCACCCAGGCCCCGTCCTGCCCATCCAGCCCGAGAGGTTCTGCGGAGACAGCGTCGGGGGGTCAGGGGGCGCGGGGGCCAGCGGGTCTCCTGGGGCTCCGGGGAGCTTTCACACCTTGATTTCCTGAGCCAGCTGCTGCCCCGTGAGCAGGCGTCTGTCCCACCGGGCCGCGGGGCGCCCCTCGCTCCAGTAGCCCTGGCAGCGGCTCTTGGCGTGCAGGGGGGCCGCGCTCAGCACGTCGGCCACGTAGGCGCGGAGGTGGCCAGCATCGTCATCTGTGTCTGAGGAAGAGAGTCCTCATGCAGAGGCGCCTGGTAAGCAGGACCGGCTTCAGGAGGAGAAAGGGGTGTCGGGAGAGGAGGAGGAGGAGGAAGAGGGGGAGGAGAAGGAGGAGGAGAAGGAGGAGGGGGAGGAGGACAGGGAGGAGGACGGGGGAGGGGGGGAGGAGGAGGGCAGGCTGGGGAGGCTTTGCTCCTGGGACACTCACCTCCCGGGCTTCCGTGGCCTTTGCTCGCCCACCGCCTCCTGGGAGCTGGCAGGAGGCAGCAGCGGGCTCGCCTTCCTTGGAGCAGCCCCTGAACCTTGGGGTATTTGCCAGACGACTTCTAGAGAGGAGTGGGGATGCGCTCTGAGCGGGCTCGCTGACAGGACCCCTCCCCGGCTAACTGACCTTCTGCCCCGTCTACACCCCCGCCCCATCCCCTCCCTCACCTTGATGATGTCGCCTACATGCCCCTGCCCCGCCTTGCTGGGGTGGGATGAGTCACGAACTAAGAGGTCCAGGTGCTGGAAGAGAAGGGGTGCTGATAGCAGCAGCCGGGGTGTCGGAGTCTGGGGTGACGAGTCCAGAAACAGGCATCTCACCTGGATTGGCACCATCCCATAATGCCTGCCCATCACCTCGGCCACGTGGACAAACATCTGGGGACGGGGCACAGGGGTCATGGCTGGGCCACTCCAAGGGCTGTGCCTCCCCTCCCCCTGGGCCACTGGAGGACACCCTCCCGGCTCCTGGCCCCAGGACCCTCCTACCTCTCCCCGACCAGGCATGTCCTGGTTTACCCTCTGCCCCCAGCCCCCCGTCCGGCTCCAGGTCACAAAATCCTGGGCCAGAGCTGAAAGGCACCGCTGGCCTCACGGTCAGGACAGGGACAGGGTGCAGCCCCAAGAGCAGCTGTCTCCTCACCTCCAGATATTCCAGGTCTGTATCCTTCAGCTCCTGGAAGGCCGTGAGGATCTGGAACCAAGGAGAACAAGGTGGAAGAGGGTCTGTGAAGGCAAAGAGACACTGGGAAGACCCCGGTGAGGAAGGAGCCCCAGGCAGACCGTGGGGCTCAGGATGTGCGAGCGACCAGCCCGGGGGTCCCCCCGCAGCCTGCAGGGCACGGCTGGCCTGGCCGCGAGGGGTGGAGGGCAGGCAGGGGAACGGTCCACAGACCTTCAGCTGCCCCAGGGATCTCCGACCCACCTTTAGGACCTTCACACTGACTGGGGGCGCCCCCTTGCAGGGGCACCCCCAGAACCTGCGGGGACCCCAGACACAGGAGCCTCCGGGATAAAGCGGACAGTCCCCGGGGCTTGGAGGGCCAGACCGGGCTGGGATGGCCCTGGTGTGGGTGGCGAGAGCGGAGCAGGGCAGGCAGAGGGGCTGGGGGGCCTCACCTGGTAGGAGCTCAGCATGGAGGTGAGGGCGCAAAGCCGGGTCCTCGTTTCCCTGCTCAGTTCAGGGCTCATGGCGTCCCCCGTGTCCACCAGGAACACGGCCACCTGTGTGGAGGCAGGGGTGCACACTGAGGGGTCAGCCTGCCGCGCCCCCGAGGTATCTCTGCCCGCCCCATCTTCTCGTCCCGGCCCCCAGAGCTTTCCTGCCCGATTCCCTTCTCCGTGAGCCGGTCTGGACTCCTCTGCCCCTTCCCCCCTCACCTTCCTGCCCTCCTTCCCCAGCAGGAAGGGATGGCTCCACATCCAGAGGCCCCTGGTGAGGCTGTTGGCTCCCCACCGGAAGCCCTGCCCGGAGCCCCCTCCCCTCGGCCAGCCGCCCTCGCCGGGCTCCTGTGGGGCAGAGAAGCAGAGCATCCGTTGGCCCATCTGGCCCCCTCCCCTCCCCAAGCCAGGCTGGGTCCCTGCCCCAGCCCCCAGCCCCCGTCCCAGCCCCGCCCTCACCAGGCCGGGCAGGCCCTGAAGCAGGTGGTTTAGGAGGAAGGTCTTCCCTGAGTACCGCTCTCCCAGGACAGCAAGGAGGCAGACGGGGGTGTCCCTGGCCAGCGGGTGCTTCAGGCAGCGGTTGATGGCCCCCATCCTCAGGATGAGGCCCCCGGAGGCGTTGACGCGCACCAGCAGCAGCGGCTCGGCCCTCACCGCGCAGGTCTCCTGGGCCCGGAGACAGGGCTCCCTGAGCACCCAGGCTGGGGCGCGTCCACCCGAGCCCCGCCTCCCTCCCGGACACCCCGGTGTGAGGTCAAAGCCCCCGGTGGGGACGAGGCCTGCGCACCTGCAGCGCGGTGGGCAGCGGCCTCCGCGGCAGGAGCCGCATCCTCTCCCCCAGGCCCCGGAGGCCCTTCTTCTGCTTGCAGGTCTTGCGGCACTCGGGGCAGCAGGGCGGCCCGCAGCCGGGGACACGGTGGGTGCTGAAGCACCGCGGGCAGAAGTCGTGGCCGCAGTCCAGAGAGATGGGCTCACGCGGCCTCTCCAGGCAGATGGAGCAGGCGGGCGGCTCCCGGGGCGCCACAGGCCGGGACCCCAGCCCCAGCTCCAACTTGGGGAACGGTACGTGGGACCTGGGGGCGGTGTGCGGGGCGCGGGGACCCCAGAGCAGCAGTCAGAGGGAGCCTGAGACGGGGAAGCCTGGATGGAGCCGTCGTGGGCAAGTTCCCGCCCGGGTCTGCCCCGTTTCTAACGGTCCAGGAGGGAAGGATGGGGTGAACAGACAAGATGGTGCACCCTGCCCGGAGCCTGGCACAGACGCCCACGGAAATCCTCCCCCATGGCCTCCTGCTGCGAGGGGAGGGGTCCCTCCAGGGGCCACTGACCTCTCCAGACCCCAAGGGGATCCCTTCTACTACCTCCCTCGGGCAGCGGGGACCATAAGGAGAGGCCTCCCGTGGGGCGGCAGGTGGCTCTTGGAAGATTCCAGCTCTGAGCTGGCATCTGCCTCGCTGCAGCACCCACCTGATTTTCCCATCCCTCCCTCCACAGCCTGGCAGCCCCAACCTCGCGCTGCCTCCCCTGGGGCAGGCCTCCAGGCCCCAGTCCCGCCGCCAGGCCCTGCCACTTACCAACTGTTCCTGCTGTTGCCCATGAAGCTCTGTTTTCTCTCCTTGGGGAGAAATTGGGGAGAAAAAAAATCCCAAAAATGTTATTTAGAAGGGAATCCAGACTTCTATCTTCATCCTGGATTCCAGGCGCCCCCATCCTCCCTCTGCAGACCCCCCAGGTCTCAGGACCAAAGACTCGCCTGTTTGCCAAGCC
This sequence comes from Balaenoptera ricei, assembly GCF_028023285.1. Lineage (NCBI taxonomy): Eukaryota > Metazoa > Chordata > Mammalia > Artiodactyla > Balaenopteridae > Balaenoptera > Balaenoptera ricei. Next base: position 62,589,221 of record NC_082658.1, read on the forward strand.
GGTGACAAAAGGAAATGACTGACAAGGCAGACCTCGGCATGGGAGGCTGGCGTGGGGAGAGGGTCCGGGAGAGGGTCCGGGAGCAGGGAGGACACCCAGGAGACCTTTGGCGGCGCTGAGGATGGCTTTCCTCCCGGAAGGGCTGGCGGAGCTGTGGCCAGTGGAGGCTGGGGGGGGGGTCTCCCCAGAGGACACAAGTCGGCAGGGCTGGAAAATGGATGTGACAGTCGGGAGAGAGGAGGCTGCCTCTGGACTCACCCCAGGGGGAGGAGACAGGACTGCGGGAACCAGGGCTCCGGAGGGAGGGACGGAGCCGGGCCCAGAATCCCTGGCAGAGGCTGGGATGCAGGCAAGCCGGGGTGGTGAGTCGCCATGGAGACGGGAGGGAGAGATAAGGACAGGGAGGGGGAGGGTGGAAGGGGAGGAAGCCGCATGGGTGCGCCGTAGACACGGGACTAGGCTGGCACGGCCCCTGCTGGCCCCGCGGGGTTCTTCCGGGACCACCGGGCAGGGGGTGCAGAAGGCAGGGCTGTGGGAACGGGGAGAGAGCATGACCTGTGCTGACCTAGAGCCACGATGGCCTCCTTCCTCCCATGGATGGCCTCTGTACTGGGCACCTGCCAAGTGCGGGGCCCGTGATGCCACCCCACTGCCTGTGGCCTGCACGTCCCTCCCTCAGGTTGTCCCAGCTACGGCTTTCCTCAGCACCCTGGGCTGCTCTGACGTCGGCTGCGTGTCCCCTGGTGTCTTCCTCCTCCAGTGACTTTCACCCTCCTTCAAGCTTGTGACAGTTACCCCTGGCCCTTCTAACTGCCTCTCACCCGGGCTCCTCCCATCCATCCCCCCAGTTCGCTGCCAGCCCAGACCCCTGGGCACAGCCGACCCCTTGCTGCTCAAACACCTGCCATGGCTCCCTACTCCCGTCGGATCGAAAGCCGAAGTTCCTGGTCCGCATCCGAGGGCCTGAACCTTCCTCGGCAGCCCTCCCTCCCCCACCTCCACACCTTCGCTCAGTGGGGCCCCCATCCCTCCTGAGACCCTCGCAGGCCCAGCTCAGGGGCCGCCCCTCCCGCCTGGACGTGATCTTGCCCTCAGGTGGCCTGTGGCTTGTGGACCTGACCCGTGACGGGCTCTGGAGCCGGGCTGAGCCGGCTCAACTCCCAGCTGACCCCTGCGAGCCGGGGCCCCGGCTGCTGCCTCTCACTTCTCTGAGCTCTGAGGGGTCACGATTACATATGGAAAGCCACTTGCCGGGGGTTAAGAGTTATTCTTAAACCAGGACGCAGGGGGGTGGGGTGGGACTCCTACCCTGGAGGCGGTCAGGCGAGACCACCCTCAGCAGGCGGGGATGACCCTGCAGCCCGGGCTGGGCCTTGCTTGCCGGGGACCGGAGCGCCTCTTAATCAAAGCAGAGACTCGAGCCCTCGAGGGGTTGAGAGCAAAGCCTCACTGGGCGGGGTTCAGGGCCGTGTCCACTGCTCTCCTTCGAGGCCAAGTGGGTTTCCTCGGTCACGCGGCCCCACATCCCTGGCAGACAGATGCGGGGAGAGAGCCTGGGCGCCTGACTCACGTGCACTCCGACCCCTGCCCTGTCCCAGCGTGAGACCCGGGAAGGGACCGTCCTCAGGGAGCCTCCGTTTTCTCATCGCCAGGCAGAGATGTGGTAAAGCAGACGGGCACCCAGCCTTCCCCCGGCAACACTCCCTGGGCACCCGGCCCTCAGGGCACGTGTCCCACTGTGGGACAGGCCCCTGGTGGCCTGGCTCCAGCCCCTGACCTCCTGACCTCTGTCCCAGCTTCTGGGCTGGGAGGAGGGGGCTGGGGTGGAGCCAAAAATCCAGTCTCCAGACGGGGACCCTGTTTGGGGTGACTCTGGGTCCCCGGATGCAGGCAGGAGCTGCTTCACCGACCCCGGTGCACACGCACGCACACATATACACGCACACACACATACACATGCACACACACCGTCACACGTGCCCTTCACGTCAATTCACACACACGCACACGGTCGGCACGCTCCCCCTCACCTGCGCTGCGCACACGTGCCTTCACTGCCCTCCCTCGCCTGTGGACACCAAACAATCATGCACACACGTGAACACACCACACTTAAGACTCACAACTGCACACAGACCTCCGCACACATGCATATGCTCACTCATGAATGCTTACACAAACACATTCACGTGTGCACCAAGGCCTTCACGCTCGGGCACACTTACGCTCGAGCTCACAGGGACACACACACCCTCTTACCCACAGGCACAGGAACTCACCCTCAACCTCACAACCTATGAGGAGGTACCGTTTCACTCTCATTTTACAGATGACGAAACTGAGGCCAGAGAGGTTAAGTCTCTTTCCAAGGTCACACAGCTGTGAGTGACGGTGCTGGAATCCCGACCCAGGCCATCAGTCCCCCCACCCAGCCACCCAGCCACCCCTGTACCCGTCCGTCTTCTCATCCATCAGCCTCCAGCGTGTCTGCCCATCCAGTCACCCGTCCTTACGCTTCTCCGTCCAGAGGACAGGTATTTACTGAGCACGTTACACCCGGCAGGACGCTGGCCCTGAGTACAGGCTGGTGAACACCTGGGGTGCCTCCAGTCGAGCAGGGGAGGAAGAAGGGTCTCTAGACGACTCCTGAGTGATACGCTCTCTGCCGAGGGCTGTGGAAAGAGGCGGCTGTGAGCACAGAGCCAAGGCAGGGCACTCGGATCTGGACACGTGGGGAGGCTGGGCCTGAAGGATGAACAGGAGTGGCAGGCAAAGGTGTGGCGGGTGGGAGGACAACGTTTCTGGCAGGGGGACCGGAGAGGTGAAGGAGGAGAGGCCGGGGCACGCGGGCCCCCCGCCTGCGGTCTCAACCCCCAGTCCCTGCCCCGCAGCGCTCTCTCACTGGGCCCAGGAGGCCACCGCCCTGTCGAGCCACAGGCCTCTGGGTGCTGTCAGGTGTGCTGAGCCCCAGACTTAGCTGCCTTCATGCCCAGGACCCTCCACCCCTGCTCTCACCCAGGCCTCACCAAGGCGCGCCTGTGCCAGGCCACCTCGTGTGAACATCAGAGACCCGGTCGGGCCGCGTCGGGGGAAGGAGGAGCGGGTCCCGGAGCCGTGGGATGACAGAGCTGGAGGGAGGTGCCCTATTTGGCTGCCATCTTCTAGCTTCGAATAAAGACCAAGTTGAAGCCAAGCATGGTGTGGAATTCCTGCTTTTGTGGAGAGAAAACAAGGTTTCTACTTCCTGGATGGTCCCTCCCAGGGCCACCAGTCCCCTCCCATCAAGGTGGCCCCCGCCCTGCCCTGAGACAGCCGCTGGGATTGAAAGGCCCCTTCCACGCCCCACCTCCCACCGCCGGCCATGGTTACACGTGGTGTGTAGTTTCCACCTCTGTGTTCAGAGCCGGTGGGGGGCAGTCAGCAGAGGGGCGCCCAAGCCAGCCCTGAACCCTAGGCTGGGCAGGACACAGTCCAGGCGCTGGCGAGGCCAGGCCCACTGTGGCTGCCCAGGACCCTGACCCTGGCTCCACTCCCTCTCCTGCCAGCTGCCAGGGACTTCCCATCGCAGCAGGAAAGTCCCGAGTCCCTAGCCTCCCGTTCGGAGCCCCCAGCGTCAGTTCATCCCCGGCTTCCTGAAATAATTTTCATAATAGAACAACCATCCGGCACCTGCTTAGCAACTTAGGGTCATGATGTCTTGCCAAGAGCTGCCTTCACTGATTCCCACAGCACAGAGACAGCCCTGGCATCTTCAGCTGGGAAACAGGCTTGCGCGCGGGGCGACCATCCAACTGGGTGAGGCCCCAAGTCTGGGCCTCACCCAGACTTGGGGCCGCTGGGGCTCAGTCTTGCAGGATGGGTGGGAGTTAACCCCCTTCGTGAAAGGTGCTGGGTGAGGGTGGGTGTCCCAGGCACGGGGAGCAGCCCGTGCAGAGGCCGGGCTGGGGTCAGCGCTGGGGAGTAGGGCAGGGTCCGGGGACCGAGGTGGCGGTCAGCAGAGCACAGACGTCGGAGGGACATGGGGCAGATTTCAGGCTTTCCTTGCATGACAATGGGAACCGTAAACGATTCGAAGCAGGAGGTGTGTGAGCAGATTTGTGTTCCGGAACCATCGCTTTGCCCACACAGACAGACTGCAGGAGACGTGGCTGCTCGGGGCGGCACTTAACTGGGCCTGCAACCCGTCCCTGAGGGACAGCCGTCCAGAGCATCGCTGAGTTTTGCTGCAACAGACAGCAGTCAGAGTCACACGGCCTCCTCACACAGAAGCTTCCACGGCCTGGGGTGGCCCAATGACATGTGCTGAAGGTCAGGAAAGGAGTAGAGAAGCCAAAATCCCAACACGGGGGACAGGAAGGCGGGCTGCAGGGGCAGGACACACAAGACGGGGGCACTCATAGATGTGGTGACAGCAGGTGACAGCAGTGAAGCTGGAAGCCCCCCCAGCGCCTTTCTGAGGTTCGCACCAGTGGGTGGGCAGTCCTTGGCGGCTGGCGGCCAACCAGCCCTCACGCGCCATCTCCCCCCAAACCCGAGCCCAGACCTGGCTCCCGGCTCCGCCCCCCGTGCCACCCCGTTCAGACTCCCAGCCGCCCACCAGGCCTGGAGCATCCAGGCAACGGGCCAGGACGCTGAGGGACAAGGCCACCTGGCCCCTGAGGAGCAGACGCCCCACCAGACTCCGCCCAGCTGGAGCCGGCCCCCCAGACCCCGCCACGGTGAGAGGCAGCTCCTCGCAGCTGCACAGCCGGCCAGACTGAATGGGGCCGGGGCCCCTGCGGTCCAGGCCTCTGTATCCAAACCTCTACTGGCCAGGTGGCCTACACCAAGGCCACCCCCCAGATGGGCCGGACCAGCTGGAGGGCCCTGGACAGCACCCAGGCCTCGGCTCAAACACCAACCCTGCCCAGCTCGCCGGGCCCCGTCACTCCCCTCACTCAAGCTCAGTGTCCCGTGCGGGGTTATTGCGGAGGGCCCGGCATGCAGCTGGTGCTCAATAAATGCCAGCTGCTGATGAGCCGAGGAGGCGAGCCTGGGCTCACCTCACTGTGCCTGCGTCTCCCCAGGCGCCTGCCCCCCGCCTGGGCTCTCAGGCCTCCCTCCTGGGGCCTGACCCCTCCTCTGTGAACTAAAGAGCCGAGAGATTCCTACAGAAGCAGAACCTTCTGGGGTACTTAGGTCATGAGGACGATGCCCCACAGATAAAGTACTGTTTCAGCAGTTTATTGCTGATAAGAATGATCGCACATATTTACTGGGCTCCTAAAATATGCTGAGTCCTTTAAACAACAGACTCTCCAGTTCTCCCCGATTTCCTCTAAAGGTGGAGACATTGCTCCACTTTACAGATGAGGAAACTGAGGCTACCCAGGTGCTCATAGCCACGGCCGCCTTCTGCTGGCCTCCCTCCCTGACTCTCTTTCTCTCTCACACACACAACGTTCCTCCTTCCTCTCTCAACACCCCCCCCCCCCACCGCCCCGGGCAGAAGCAGCAGCCCGGAGCTCAGCAATCCACCACCTAGCCTGTTTGCTGACAAGATGAGTGTGGAGTGAGATTAGGTAACAGGGAACGACCAGCTGACCCTGAGGTCAGGAAGGAGGGTGTCCAAAGGCTGGAGTTTGCTTCTGCTTTCTGACAATGACTCTGGCAGCAGAAAGAGCAGGAGTCCCCACCCAGATCGGAGCAGCTGGTCCAGGCTGCTTGGTCCCAGTGGCCATCCTGCTGCCAGAGGCGTGGAGGTGGTCAGCTGAGAGGCCTAAGCAGGCTTGGGAGCCGCCCATGGAGCTCGGGCCAGCCCTGCCCATCCACAGAGGCCACCAAGGACAGACCAGGGCCTGAGAGCCTCAACCACCCCTCCCTCCCCCACCTCTCACATACCCACCCTCCACCCCCAGCCAGGCCGGTTTCGGGTGTTTTTTAATCTATCTATCTATTTATTTATTTTTGGCTGCGTTGGGTCTTCGTTGCTGCGCGTGGGCTTTAGCCGGGGGGAACATAAAATGGTGTAGCCACTCTGGAGAACAGTCTGGCAGTTTCTTAAAAAACTAAACATGCAACGACCTTATGACCCAGCCATTGCACTCCTGGGCGTTTTCCCCAGAGAAATGCTCCCACAAAATGTTCACACAAAAACCTGGACATGAATGTTTATAACAGCTTTATAAACAAAGTTTATGGCAAAACACTGGAAACCACCCAGCTGTCCTTCAACAGGTAAACGATTAAACAAAGCAGCAGGTCCAAATGGAGAGCACAGCTCGGCAATGGAGGGGAAGGAACCAGTGACACACACAGTGACCTGGATGAATCGCCAGGGAATCATGTTGGATGAAAAAAGCCAAGCCCGAAAGGTTACGTGTTGTATGATTCCATTTATATGACAGTCTTGAAGTGACAAAATTACAGAAATGGAGACCAATTGGTGGTTGCTGGGAGGGTTAAGGAGGGGGTAGGGGCAGAGGGAAGTGAGTGTGGCCGTCATGGGGCCACAGGACGGACCCCGCTGTCCTGGAAACGTCCTGCATCTGACTGCATCCATGTGGTTACCCAGGTTGTGATACTGAAGGACGATTTTACCAGATGTTCCCATTGGGGGAAACTGGGTACAAGATACCTGGGCTCTCTCTGTATCAGTTTGTACAACTGTATGTGAATCTACCATTATCTCAGGATTAAAAGTCTAAGTTAAAAATAAAAGTAAATAACAATCTAAAGGAAGGGTGTCCCTTCCTGCTTAAAATTGGACACCGGCTTTCTGTTGCCCGTAGGGTAGTCTAATGCTCTCTCCCCACCTGGCCTGCTCACCACCTCGAGTTCCCCCCGCCCCAGCCCTCCCCTCCTCCAGCCCCTCGCTCACTCCTCCCAAGCTCGGGGCCACCTTGCCCGAATCTCAACCACGGCGAGTGGCCCAGAGAGGCCCCTCAGCCGACCACGCTCCCTCCGCCGTCCAGCCGCTCTGTCTCATCCTCAGGGCTCTGCCTAGACCCCCGGCCCCCTGTGTGGCCCTCCCGGGGAAGCGGTCCCCTTGCTTGCCCAGCACGCGGCCCCTCAGGGGCCACACGCTGGGCCTGCACGGAAGGCTGCCGCTGCATGTGCTGGTGGGACCCCAGGACGATCCCACGAAAGAGCCCCTGTCTGCCGAGGCGCCCTGACTCAGTGTGGTCACCAAGCCCAGAGGGCCACCAGCCCAGCCCCCAGGCAACACAAACCTAGGGGGAGTGGGGCTTTGTCCAGGAACGTCCACAATGAGCCAGGCTGGAAACGACCCAAGTGCCCACCACGGGACAGTGGGTAAGCAAAGGCGGGGGGATGGGGGGAGGCCCGCACGCAGTGAGACCCCAGGGAGCACAGCTCAGACGTGAGGGTCCCCGTGGTCTCCAAGGAGCGCACGGAGCTTCATCTCTGCGGTCACGTCCACGGTCACATCCACTGACTCTGACCAGGTTAGAAAGGAAACTGACATCCAAAAATGTGTATTTGGGACCTCCCTGGTGGCGCAGTGGTTAAGACTCCGCGCTCCCAACACAAGGGGCCCGGGTTCGATCCCTGGTCCGAGAACGAGATCCCACATGCCTGCCACAACTAAGGAGCCCGCCTGCCGCAACTAAGGTCCGACACAACCAAATAAAAAAAATAAATAAATAAATAAAATAAAATAGTATCCTTACTACAAGACAAAATTTTTTAAAAAAACACAAAAACATGTATTCATCAATTCGCTTAAAATAACAATAACAAATCATCATGTGCTTACATAAATAACATATTTCCATAAAAATAACCATATTTCCCAACACAGAAAAACAGTGAGAAGGACGGTGCCAGCTCGCCTGTCTGCGAGTCTCTGCACCCTGGTTGCACTGGAGCGGCCGGGCTCTCGCGTTTTGGTCTTTGTTCGGTCTTGAGAAGCCTCATGTCGCAGGCTCTGCAAACTCGATCCCACTCCCCGGAAAACCAGGGCAGAGAGTGCAGATAACACACTAGCATTTTTACTGCAAAAATCCTTCCGATCTCTCAGACACCCTGAAGGGGCCTGGGAGACCCTCAGGGACCCGAAATGACACTCTTGAGAACCACTACATAGAACTAGAAAACAACAACAACAACAAGCTATTGTGTTGAGCGAAAAACCAGACGCCGAAGAATATGTGCTGAATTATGCCATTCATAGGAGGTTTGGGAACAAGCAAAACCACTGCAAGATGAGAGCAGTCAGAATAGTGTCTCCCTCGGGCTGGGGAGGGGGACGCACAAACGGGACCTTCTGGGGGCTGGAAACCTTCTGTCTCCCGACCTGGGGGCGGTGACACAGCGGTTCACCCAGGTAAGACTTGGTCGAGCTGCACCCCTGCCCACATGATCGCTAACCTCAATAAAAAGAAAAACTGTAACAGCGGGCTGATACGCCTTGGACTCGGCTTCAGTTTCATTAGAAACGCCAGGACGTGCCCACCCTTCAGTTTGTAAGGATCAGAGGCCACCTGTGGGGGTCCCAGTCCCCAGGGGCATGCCCACTCCCCATTAGAGCCAAGATCACCCTGGTGCAGCCAGGGCAGACCTGGGAGGTCACGGGACACCCACTGGCAAGGCCACCGCTGGACCAAGGAGACCGGGGGCCCGGGTGACACAGCCCTTCCCCACCCCTCCTGGCCCCACTCTGCTGGGTGTTGGGCAGGGCACCTGCCCTGCGCTCTCACCGGGTCTGGATCGGGTAGGGGCATGACAACCAGCTGGGGATTTTCTTCCCCCAGTGAGTCTGTCTTTTTGACTCAAGACCAGCTCTCTTTGTAGGAAAAAAGAAGAAGGGGCTCTTATTTCTGCCTCAGGCAGGAAGCAGACTTGGTGTAACCACCACGGAAAGACAATTAGGAACTGGGCCTTGGAATTCTCCACGGCCCTCCCTTCCCACTGTTTACTATTACACAAGCCAAAGTCCGTCCTGCATCGACACTCCTCTGACCCTCTCCTGCGTCCCCACTTGTCCTCTCTGCCTGGCCGGCCAGCTGGCGCCCGTCCGGCCAGCTGGCGCCCGTCCCTCAAATGCAGCTGCACACTCCCACCCCAGGGCCTTTGCACGTGCTGCCTCTTTCACTCAGACTGCTCTTCACTCGAATATCCTCACAGTTCCCTCCCTCTGCCCCCCCACCACCCCGCGGTCGGTGCTCCAATTGGCCCCTCTCCCCAGCATCTGTCAGTGAGCCTCTATCGGGGCCCACCCATCTCGTGTCTATAGATAGCCTCGGGGGCAGAGCCGAAGACTCGCGTCTGAGCCCACATGGCTCCAGAAGCCTGAAATGTTTCGTGTCTGGTCGTTTACAGAACAAAGCTGCCGGCCCAGCCTTAGTCCCTCCTGGCCTCTCACTGAGCCCTCCCGGCCCCAACTTCCCTGCCTTCAATCACCTTCAATCACCAGTTCAAGTGCGTCTTGTTTTCCCTCATTATGTTCGTCCCCACCCAGCAGGCTGCCAGGCGACCCCTGCGTCCTGCTTGTCATCTTGTGCGTCCCCTCCCCTCCCTGACGTGGGCAGGTGGCCCACCGGGTCTGCTCCTGGATGCATCCCGGTCACCCCGGGGCAGAAGTGCGCCAGGCACTGGAGACGGATGCCGAGAGCGCGGGTGTCCACTTCCGTCCCCCTAAACTTCCCGCATCGTGAGCGCCGGGAAGGGGCACGCTGTTCCACGTGGTGACTGGCGTGGAGCAGGCGCCCCGTAAACACTGAGGGAGGCAGGGGTGCACATGCGCGAGGACGTGTGTGTGTGTGTGTGTGTGTGTGTGTGTGTGTGTGTGTCTGTGCTTGTTCAGAACTGACAGTGGTGATGAGGACCCTTGCTAGACAGAATTCTGTACCCATCGGTCCTTCCCGTCGGGAGGAATGACACATGGGACAAGAGTCCGGGATTCCAACCCCACGCTCCTCCACTCTGCGGTTTTTACTAAATCATCTCCAGGAAGGAGTGTGAAGTGCAGGGTGCTTCCAGAAAGCAACACCACCCTTGTTCCAGCCTGCCGGCCTCCCCGTGCTGCGTGCAGACCCCCTGCACCTGCCCTGCCTCTCCCCCCGCCATCACCCCCCCAGCGGCACCCCCTCCGGGGTGCTGGGCCCCAGAACCCAGGCTTCTTCCCTCCAGCGGGGGACAGCACCTGGGCAGACAGCTGCTCCCGCCCCGGCATCAGCACCTCAAGGTGGCTGCTGGAGGCGGGGGGCGGGGGGGTGAATCAGGGGAGCGCGGAGGACCTCTGGGGCGGGAAGACTATTCTAGACGATGCTTCGATGGCGGATACGCATCATTATACGTTCATCTAAGCCCACGGAGTGTACAGCACCAGGAGTGAACCCTCACGTCAACTATGGACTCTGGGCGAGGATGACGAGGTGTGGGTGCAGGTCCCGTCTGGTGGGGTCGTTGCTGGGGGGCCGTGTGCGTGTCAGGGCGGGGGTACGCGGGAAAACCCTGTGCCTTCCTCTTGGTTTAGCTGTGACCCTAAAAGTACTCTAAAAAACAAACTCTGGTATTTTTAAAGGAGCAATTGTTGAACTGTGTGCTTACAGCGCGTGGATTTTACGATCTGTAAATTATACCCCTGCAACCGAGCAGGAAGGACCCTATGGGGCCTTCTCAGGAAAGACCGTCCCAGACCATGACCTCTGCCTGCCTCTTGTTTGCAGAAAAACTTTAGCCTCCTGGGCTTTCCCTGAATTCCAAAGAATAAATTTAATCAGAGAAGTGAGAAAATGCAGAAACAAAGGAAAAAAGTCAAACAAGAGGAAATAATAATAGTTTAGCCATAAAACAAAGTCAAAGACCTTTAGTTCCTCCTCAAGGGCAATAGATAACATCCTGAGCCGTATCCTTGAGCTGTTCTGCAGATACTGAAAACCCCCCCACCAGGTGGAAGAAGTTAACTGCATGCTGACCACCAACACGTAGACCCCAGACAGGTTGGAACCTGGAGGTTGACTGAGATTCCGGAAACATCACCCTGTTATCTCACCACCAACCAATCAGAAGAATGTCCAAGAGCTGATCACACACCCTCGACCCCCTCCCTCACTCTGTCTTTATAAATCCTCCGTGAAAGCCCGGAGGGAGTTCGGGTTCTCCTTGTGGCCCTGAAGTTAACGCTGCACTTTCCTTCACCACAACCTGGTGTCAGCAGGTTGGCTTTAACACTCGTGGGCGAGCACACCTGAGTTTGGTTCAGTACCACCCCCATAAATCATTTTTAGAATTAAAAACGCAGATGGAAAATGTCAGAGAAAAGATAAGAACAAGTAAGGATCCATTCGGGAGGCCCAGTATCAACTAATAAAATAATCGGGAAGAGAACAGAGAAAACGGAGGGGAAGTAAACAGGAATGAAGAGGTGACAGAGAAAAGCTTTCCCAGGAGGAGGACACAAGCCTCCCCACGTGCAAGGGCCACCAAGTGGCCACACGGCGAAACAGGAGGAACCACCGGACTCCTCCGACATCAGGGTGGGCACTGCTGCTCTCCAAAAAGGGCCTTCAAGCACCCTTTTCCCCCGAAGATGTGCACCCGTTCATTCCATTACGTTAAAACCAAAACCCCAAAACCTCCATCTGTGTTTCCTTCCCAGCACGCAGCGTCCACACAATTCACACATCGAAATGAAGCCACGCTCCTAAGTTACGTGAGCCCCAGACACCCCAACCCCAAGGGCCTCCGGGTCCACCTCGAAGGTCTGAGCCCAGCACCAATCCGCCCCCCACCCCCATGCGTCTTCTCTCGGCCACATTCTGAGCTCTGTCCGCTGAACTTGCCCCAAACCAGAACAAGGTGGGGTGGGGGGGAACAACACCAAATCCCTCCTAATTTCCCCCCTTTCAAGAAGGAAAACACGGGAGGGAAGGAGCCCACACCCCGCACGGCCCCCATCAGTCGGGACCCATGCTGGCGACACCCCTCCCGCGTGGCCCCCTCCCCGCCCCCCTGCCCACCACACACCTGTCATCACGGCACCTTCTCAGGTTCTCCCCTCTGGCTCCAGGACGGCTGAGGTTGTGTGTCTGTTCACCGCTGCCTTCACGGGGGTATGCGCTGGCCTGTGTCCCCCCGAAAGTCACCTGCTGAAGCCGACCCCAGGGCGGGCCTGATGCGGTCTGACCTGACGCCCCAAGGGACACCACACCCTCGTCCTGCGGTAACCACCAGGGCCCTGCCCCTTCCCGCGGCCTCTGGGGAGGGCCCGGGGCCGGCAGCTCAGCCAGACCCCTCCTTCCTTCCGACAGGCAGCCCCGTCTCCCTCGGAGCGCGGCTCATTCTGTCCTCTGGGTTGGAGGACATACCCTCTGCTGCGGGAGATGTGGGCGTCTCGTCCTCAGCTGTGGCCTGAGACACTCCACAGGCTGCTGGGCTTTCAGGACAAAACCAAAGACCTTGTGTCAACCAGGGTCCTGGCTGGAAACAAAGGCAGACTCAGCTGTTTTGTAGAGCATTTCATGAAGGGACGGTCACCTGGATGTGGGACTTAAGGAAACCAGCATGGGGGGGCGTCGAGGCGCCCGGAGCCCTCCCGGGCTGCAGGTATAAGGGAAGGAGATGGGTTGTCAGGGCCAGTGAGGCGGTTACGGGGGGGGAGCCGTCCCTGGGGGTGCGGAGGGAGCACAGCCACGAGCAGACTGCGGTCCTGGGCAGGACAGGGCCTGGGGGGACACCCGAACCCCTCTCCCCCCACGTCCTGCCAGGGCCTCCCACTGGCCGAATCCTGCTGGAAGCTGGGGCCACAGGAACAGTGGCGCCCTGGGGACAGAGCAGGACGGAGAAAGGTGGAGCAGAGAGGCGAACGCCAAGGGGGTGGGCAAGAGACCCATGCAAGGCCCATGGGATGGGAGCCCTCACCTCCTGGAACCAGCTCTGCAGCAGACGGGCTGTCCAGCGGGCAGCAGCGTCCTGACAGACCGTCCCCTCCGTGCCCACCACTCCGCAGCCTCAGAGCCCCCTCACTGCCACCCACCCCCACTCAGGCAGCCGCCTCCCCCAACAACGCCGGTCAGAGAAGCCCCTCACCTACCGCAAGGGCGTCTTCCTCAGACACCTAACAATGGGCAGAGCAAACCAGGCGCCAGGAGGGCCGAGACCCAAGCTCAGGGCTTGCGGCCCCAGCGGAGCCAACATGACTCAGCACCTCGCCTGCAAAGTCACGGCCAACCAGCCTGGGACCCGGGACCAGACGCCTCCGGGTGACCCGCACCCCAAGAATGGAGTCCCCCTGCCCCTGCTCGAGTTAGCCCCTCCCAAAGTGGAGCCCAGGGCCGTGCATCAGATCAGCTAAACCAACCAACTGCACCCTCATTCCAGGCAGGGGGACCCCCAGACACGGGAAGAAATTTCCATGCTGGACAGCCAATAAACGTGCCCATTGATACGGGCCCCTTTCCGTGCGTCCAAGGGTTTCCCTCAGACACTGTCTTCAGAGGGAGGACTGACTCACGGTACCTGTGGCCAAATTTCTTTCCCTGAAGAGTTAAACCAAGCCTCAACCACACCCAGCAAGCACAGTGCCTGCTTTGCACACCCACATACATTAAGTTTTTAAGAAAAATCTAATAGGCAAAATATGATTGATACTACATCATTGCTTAATTCTTTCTCTTTCCTTTTTTGTTTTTGGTTTGTGTTCTTTCGGTTTTGGCGGGGGAGGGGTTCCTATGTGTATTAGTTGTACTCAGCAGAAGTCTGATACTTGACTTAGGACATGTTTTATTATTTGTTTTGATGACTGACTTTTCATTATTTTCCTTTCTGTAGCCTGTGCTAAAATTAGCTGGCATTTGCTGAAAAGAGAGATGTTTTAGGATTAGATTCAGCTGTGTGTAACAGGAAACAACCAAAGAGGCCTAAACTAGATAGAAGTTTCTTTCTCTGCCACATAAAAGAGGGCTAGAGAAGGGCAGTCCAGAGCTGGCTTTGGACCTGCTCCACGAATCCTCCCTGATCACCTCCCACCACCCCCTGAAGGGGCCTCCTCCTCACTGTCCAAGGTGGCAGCTGGAGTGCCAGCCATCATGCCCAGGAACAGGACAGAGGGCTGGAAGAAGAGGGAATAGCTGCTGCCTTTGCCCCACATCTGTTTGCATCTTCTTGGCCAAAATTCAGACATGTGGCCTCACCAAGGGAAGCTGGACAAGCAGGCCAGCTAAGAATCAGGACCTCACTACTCAGGACTAAGGGAAGAATGGCTATCGAGAGGAAGGCTACCATCTCTTCCACAGACAAGGATAAAAATCACACTTGAGGCAATCCGTTCATGGAAGAACAATCACTACATTTATGATGATGACAGCACATGTTTACTGAACAGTTACCAACTGTGGGCCCTGTGCTAGGCACCTGAAGCCCAGCGCTCACACAGGCCTCTGAAGGACAGACCATGACCACACTTGTTCTACAGAGGAGCAAACCGAGGCACGGAGAGGCCAGGTGACTTGTCCGAGGCCACCCAGCTAACAGGTGGCACCACTTGGATCTGAATGCAGGCAGCTGGCTCCAGGTCCCCAGGACACGCACCTACGAAGAGACAACTCTCACCAGCACTCACAGAACCGGGGCCAGCGGGGCGCACCCAAGGGGCCGCGGACTCAGGAGTGAGGAGGGGGCCCGGGGCCAGAGCTGCTCTCTCACTCTGAGCCTCTGCACGTCTCATCCACTCGACAAACGCTCGTCCCCGACACGCGTGGCGTGTGCGATGAACCGTCTGGTGCCTGTGTTTGCGGCTCCGTGGGCAGCCAGCACACGGCAGCTGCTCCGAAGACACCTGACCTGTGAGCGGACACAGGGTCCACGCGGGGTCGAGACGCAGCCCCTGCCCTCCGGCGCTCAAGGCCAAGTAAGGAGATGGCAGGCGGCCCCGCGGGGAACAGAGCCGGCTCAGGCGGGGCCTCCATGCGACGAGCCTGGTGTGGCCGGGCTGTACTTTGTGAGTCTCGAGCAGTCAGGGGTAAGGCCCTCGACGTAGGCCTCAGCCACACTTCGCATTCCTCTCAACTCCAAGGTGAGAAGTGTAGGCTCAGCCCTGAGGCCACAGGGGGGCTCGAAGGAGGGGGTGGCAGAGCGGCCCCCAGGGGAGACTGTCCTGGCAGCCTATGCCGAGGACTCTGCCAGACTGGGGCAGGGAAAGGGTGGCTGGAGGCTGAGGGGGCCGGACAGGAGGAGGTGGTCTTTCAGGGCTGAGGAAACTGGCTGAGAGGGGCCGAGGGGAGACTGAGGTGGGATGGGAGCCGAGTGAAGGCATTTGGAAGAAGGGGCTGTGGCACGGGGAAGAAAAACAAAGGAGGCCTCTGGGGGAGGGGGAAGGAGGGGGCCTGAGGGGTGCTGGAAGGGGCCCTGGCTCAGGCTGGCGGAGAGCACTTGGATGCCTGCAGGCTGTGCTCACGGCTCAGCAATGTCCCGGGCCTGCCAGGACAGTCTGGCCGCTGCCCCTGCCCCCCAGCCCCAGCCCCGGGTCCCACATCAGGAGCTCTGGAGCTGCCCCCACCCCACCTTCCGCTCCCCCAGAATAGGCCTCCCCCCCCCAGAACCCAGACATACCCCCCCAACCTCAGCCTTTCCCCAGCGACGACGGCTAATGAAACCCAGGCCAAGGGAGGAGAGGGAGAAAATAAACAGACGTGGGCAGGGGGGCCGTCGGGACGCGGGGCAGGGGCTGGGGGTGCCGGGCGGGGGGAGTCCCGGGCCGGTCTGAGCCCTGGGGCGTGGACTTCCGCCCGCTTTGCCCCGCAGGCCTAATGAGGCCCAGGTGGTCCCTTGGCCCGGGCCCACCTCCCGGCGCCACTGACAGTGTAAGTGGATGCTGGTTCCCTGCCGGGGGAGGGGGAGAGGGGGCTCTGCAGCCACAGGGGCGGGGCCGGAGCGGCTGGCCGGGGGCCCAGCACATAACTCTGGGCCGGCGCAGTCTGGGGCGCAGTCTGGGGCAGCAGACACCCAGCCGCTCGGAGCCCAGCTGGCAGCATGAAGGTACCGGGCCGGGGCGGGGGCCTCAGGGCCACAGGGGACTGAGCCCACCCTGCAGACAGGGCCCTCGCCAGGCGGGGGGCTGTGAAGGGACGGGGCGCTCACGAGCCTGCCCCAGGGGAGGTGTGGAGGCAGAGGCGCAGACCAGGGGCTCCTGGCAGGGCTGGTTCGTCTGAGGGGCAAATGCAGAGGGGCTCTGGGGCTGGGCGGGTGACCCTGTCCTCCTGTCGCCAGGCCCTTCTGGCTCTGCCGCTGCTGCTGCTTCTCTGCACTGGCCCCTGCGTCTCCCAGGTCTTGGGGATCCGGGGAGATGGTAAGCTGCCGCACTCCCACGGCCCACAGGCTGGGCGAGGGGGCTGTCCGGAGCATCGCAGCTGGGAGTAGGGCCCCAGGGCTGAGCCTGTAAGAGGGGGCAGGTGGGCCAGACGGTATGCGCCCCCAGGTCGGGGAGGGAGGTGAAGGGGGGGCCGGGGGGGCGGAGGTGGCTGGCGTGCCTCAGGCCCCTTCTCCTCACCCCGCCCCCAGCTCTGGAGAGGTCGTGCCTACAGCAGCCCCTGGACTGCGACGACATCTACGCCCAGGGCTACCAGGAGGACGGCGTGTACCTCATCTACCCCTCGGGCCCCAGCGTGCCTGTGCCCGTCTTCTGTGACATGACCACCGAGGGTGGCAAGTGGACGGTGAGTGGAGGGGGGGGGGGCGCGGAGGCCAAGCCGCACGGCTGTGAGCCTGTGACTTCGTCTCTAAAGCAGGGACGATACCGCACAGTTTGTGAGCCTCTGCCACCACAGACTCCTAGATGCTTAAGGTAGGTTAGTGCCTGCAATCCTCACAATAATCCTGGGAGCAAGGTTACAAATGAGGAACCAAAACCCAGAGAGGTGCAGTAACTTGCCCAAAGTCACACAGCTGGCGCCAGACTCAAGCCCAGGCGTCTCAATTCTAGAACGCCCCCTTCACCTCTTCCTGCTCTCGGTGCCGGCACGCGCCTCATCTCAGCCCCCGGCTCGGTCCTCTCACGAGCCGCCTCAGCCTCAGCCTCACAGGGTCCGTGCCCGGGTGAGGCCCCAGCCCCCGGCCCCTCGAGCGTCCAGGCCCATCCTCTCTGCTCCAGGTTTTCCAGAAGAGATTCAACGGCTCAGTGAGCTTCTTCCGGGGCTGGAACGACTACAAGCTGGGCTTTGGCCGCGCCGATGGGGAGTACTGGCTGGGTAAGGTGGGGCCCGGCAGGCTGGGCGCCCCCAGAGCCAGGTCCCCGCTGACCGGCACGCCCCCCGCCCCCTCCCAGGGCTGCAGAACCTGCACCTCCTGACACTGAAGCAGAAGTATGAGCTGCGGGTGGACCTGGAGGACTTCGAGAACAACACGGCCTTCGCCAAGTACGCCGACTTCTCCATCTCGCCCCACGCGGTCAGCGCCGAGGAGGACGGCTACAGCCTCCACGTGGCGGGCTTCGAGGACGGCGGGGCAGGTACCCGCTCCCGCCAGCCGCGGAGGGGCCGGGGGGAGGCCGGGCTGCCCCCGCGCCCAGGCGGCCCCGCGAGCTGCGGACGCACAGCTACCCCGCGTCTGGCTCGGAAGAGGCCCCGTCCCCAGGCTGCCCCTCCCCTCCGCCAGGCGACTCCCTGTCCTACCACAGCGGTCAGAAGTTCTCCACCTTCGACCGGGACCAGGACCTCTTCGTGCAGAACTGCGCGGCCCTCTCGTCGGGCGCCTTCTGGTTCCGCAGCTGCCACTTCGCCAACCTCAACGGCTTCTACCTCGGCGGCTCCCACCTCTCCTACGCCAACGGCATCAACTGGGCCCAGTGGAAGGGCTTCTACTACTCCCTCAAGCGCACCGAGATGAAGATCCGCCGGGCCTGAGGCGCCGGCCCGCCTCGAGACCCCGCCCCCCGCCCTGCCGCCCCGCCTCGCGGCCCCGCCCCCGCCCCGCCCCCCTCAGCGCCCGCCTCTCCCGGGGGCCCTGTGGCTCCAGCCCAACCGCTCCCCTCACACCCTCGACGCCCACCTCTCAGCCGGGCCTGCGCTCCCCTCCACCGGCTACACGTCGGCGGCCTCCCAGACCTCCGGAAGGCACCGCCACCCGGCCTGGACTCGGACCCCGTCCGGAAGGCTGCGGGCCGGTGTCCCACCTTAGCCGGCTTCCCGACTGCGGCCTCCGCCAGGGCCCCGCGCCGGGAGCCCGGCGGCGCAGTCCGACCCACTCGCGGCACACGCCAGGCCACCCGCGTGTGGCCGCCACCGCCACGCCCTAGCAGTCCCGCCAGCCAGCAGAGAAGCTCCCGTCCTTCACCTCCCTCCCAGCGGCGAGCACCACGGGCCCCAACCCCGTCTCACGCTCAGCTTCCCCCGCCTGCCCGTCCCAGGCACCCGAAGCTCGACACCTAAACCGTATCTCACCCCGGCTACCGCAAGCCACACTAGAACAGCCGCAGCCAAGGTAGGCACAGATTGTGAGGTCCCCCCACCCGCCCCGGGGGTGCGTCTGACCATGCGAGGTGGCAGAGGGCAACCTCTGTGGGGCCGGGAGCAAGTGGGGAGTGGAGGTCTTAATAAACCTCAGGACCTGAATGAACTGGCCTTGGCTGTTGTGCACGCAGATACGTTAGCTTGGCCCCCAAGCGCTGGTTCCCCGACTGATGGCACCCTGCCCTCAACTCCAGAAACACGCCCTGGAGACAGGCACTAAAGGGAACCTTATATTTCACAGGCTTCGTTTCGCTGGCAAAAAAATTTGTGTAATAATAATAATGTAATAATAATAATAATAAAAATACAATACTGAAAATTATCGCTCGGGGGGGGTAGGGGTCGCCCCTCCTGCCGTGGCTCGTGCTGGCTCAGGTGGCCGCTTAAGGCCGCAGGGTGGGTCTGAGATGAACCTGCAGAATAACCCGAGCTGAGCTTCCGCTGTCAGGCCCAGGGCTCCAGCCCTCGGGAACGGTCCTGCGGATCTTGGAGCTGGGTCTGCCCCTGGCAGCAAGGCACAGCCTGCGGGCCTCAGGGCTCCTGGAGGTCAGGCAGGTCAGCCAGCAGCATGGGGGAGCCCATCTGGATCTCACGCTGCAGGGACTCGATGTCGGCAGGGTTTATGCCGTGGCCCTCGAGCCAGTCGGCGAGCAGGGAGGCTGAGAGCGAGGCTGAGTCGGCCTGGCTGAGGGCGGCAAGGGGGAGAGTGGGGTGAGGGGCTCCTCCTGTGCTGGGAGCCCCTAGCCACAGCTCATTTTGGAGTCCCGGCCCAGCTCTTACCCGTCCTGTGGCCCGTCAGCCACGCCCATGTCGAAAGACTGGTTTAGGAATTCCTCCAGGTCAAAGCCAACGCCATAGCCCGCTCCACTGCCCTTTGGGGTGCCGGAGAACACGGGGGGCAAGGGGTCCTCCACCTGCAGGGGATGATGGCAGCTTACAACGCGGGCACCACCCAGAGCCCACTGAGGTCTGCAGGGCACCCCACCCTGACACTGCCCTCGCGTGGGCCTGGACACCAGCCTCAACAAACACTGAGTGCGGGCTGGGGTCTCCAACGGCCGGCTCGTCAGCGCTACGCTCCTTCTGCGAGCGAGCAGGCAGGCCAGGAGAGCTCGAGCCCCGTCTACCGCTCCGCTCCATGGGACCAGGACACACCACAGCCTCTCCTGCCCCCAACGACCTCCCAGGCCCGCCTCCCCTGGGCTCAGATCCAGGCATCCCCACGGCCGGGCCTCTCCCCTCACCTGCGACTTGGACAGCTGCTGGGTCACCAGGGTGACGTCGGGTGATTCGGAGGTGGAGGGCTGAGGGGCCCCCCCGGGGTCTGGAGGGGGTGGGCCAGAGGGGAAGTAAGGCAGAACGCTCAGGGCGCTGGGGCCAGGCAGCCCAGGGGGTGGCCCCAGCGACTGGGGGGCCAGGAGGCCGGAGGAGGCGGCGGTCTGGGGTGCAGCAGGCGCAGGCCCAGCAGGCGGGCAGGCAGGCTGCGGCGGGGGGCCCGCGGGCTGGGCTGCAGGGCCCGCCGGCGGGCTGCGGGGCCGGGCTGCGGGGGGCGTGGGCGCGGGGGCCGGGGGCCGGGCCATGCGAGTCCAGCGCTCCAGCAGGCTGCGGTCGTTGTCGCTGAGCACCAGCCCGGCCAGGGGGTCGGCGGAGGGGCCCCCGGAGGCCCCGGCCCCCCGCTCCTTGCGCTCCCGCTCCTGCCGCCGCTTCTCCCGCTCCTTGGCTCGCTCCTGCCGTCGCCGCCGCTTCTCCTCCCGCTCCCGCTGGCGCTCCTGGGCTGTCACCGGCTTCCGAGGCTCGGGAGCTTCCAGGGGGGCGCTGGGGCCATCTGCGGAGAAGACGGGAGGGTGAAGGTAAGAGCCTGTCCAGGCCTGGGGCCCCTCTGCCTCTTTCTCCCCAGCCAGTCGCGGCCTCTGCCAGGCACCTCGGAGCCGGCTCCGCAAGGACTTGAGCAGGGCGGCCTTGAGGGCAGCCTTGGTGTTGTCTGAGATGGCTCCCTCCCTCTTTGGAGGGGCTGGTTCACTGGCCGGCGGGGGCGGCTGCAAGGTCAGATCGATGGTGTCGGGCGCAGGGCCAGGGCATGGCAGTGGGGCCGGCGGAGGGGACTCCATGGCACAGTCCCCGCTGGGAGCCCAGGGACTGGGCATCTCAACATCGGGGCAGCCGGGCTCGCTGGCCACAGGCTGTAGGGAAGGCTGGAAGCGGATCTGCTGGCGGATGCCCTCGCGCCGTGCGTGGAAGTCTTCGATCTCGGCCACGATGGCCTCCTTAATGCGTTCCCGTGTGAGGGCTTCGCGGTCAAAGGCAAAGTCAAAGGGCGGGGCGCAGTCAGGCTCATCATCGGGGTCGTGGTACTTGGCCAGGAAGGGGTGGCGAAGGGCGGCAGCTGCTGAGATGCGGGCACTGGGCTCAAAACGCAGCATGCGCCCCAGCAGGGAGAGGGCCTGGCGGTCGGCACCCGGGTACACCGTCTCCCAGGGCACAGGCTGGCGTGGCGGCAGGCTCTGGATGTAGGCCCGCACCCGCTCAGCCCCCACGGCCTGAATCACGGCCGGCGACGGGGTACCCAGCACCATCATGATCAGCTGCAGCTGGTGCACATAGTTTTTGCCTGGGAAGAGCTGGCGGCGGGCCAGCATCTCCCCAAAGATGCAGCCCACGGACCACAGGTCAATAGCCTGCGTGTACTCGTGCAGCGAGAGCATGAGTTCGGGGGCACGGTACCAGCGCGTGGCCACGTACTCGGTCATGAAGTACTGGTGCTCGGCGGGCGAGGTGCACAAGCCTCGGGCCATGCCGAAGTCCCCGATCTTGAGCTCACAGTTCTCATTCACCAGCAGGTTGGAGGGCTTGAGGTCGCGGTGGATGACCTGAGCCGAGTGCATGTACTTGAGGCCCCGCAGCAGCTGGTACAGGAAGTAGCGCACGTGCTCCAGCGTCAACGGCTGCGAGGAGTGGATGATCTGGTGCAGGTCACTCTCCATCAGGTCCAGAACCACATAGCTGAGGGGCAGGGGAGACAGGCAAGGGCTGTCTTGCCTACCCTCCAGCCCCATCCTCACCACGCCCTCCCGCTCCAGACAGGTCATGGCCTTACTCTCAGACTCTGTAGGGGCCACCCACAGGTTACGAAAATTCTAGATTCTCTACAACTCATCCATTAACTTAAGTGAAGTGAAATCGCTTTTCTCTCCAGATCTAGTTTCACCATCAGAGCAAAGGTCGGGTTGGACTAAACCAGGCTGGCCAACGTGTTTAGTTCGGGAGCCCTCTCCATCGTTTGGTAGTGGCTGCTGGAAAAACTATGATGAAAACTGTAAAGCCTTCTCCATTTTCTGTAGGACAGTGTTCTGTGATTGACTAGTGATGTCTGCTATGGGAATAGAAAGGTACAGATATAGAATGAACGTCCTACGTTTGCCACGCTACATACCGAGGTCCTATAAAACTGTTACTTCTGCACTTTTCTAGAGGAATCACATGTATCCCTGGCAAAGCCCTAAGGGAGCACTGATCCTGGAATCGCAGGAATTTTCCCAGCCTGCCCTCCATTAGGTTCAGCTACCCTTCTAGAACTTCAGCAATATGGCCCCAGCCTTCAGAAAAGGTCCCTGCTCGGTCTCCCTCTTCCATCCCCACTCCTTACACAGATTTGAACTCGCCATAGGGCACAGTGGGCCTCAGGATGTCCTTGATAGCAATGATGTTGTCGTGCTTGAAGTGTTTGAGGATCTTCAGCTCCCTGAGGGTCCGCTTGGCATTGGTCACCACGTCAAAAGCATTAGGGATCTTCTTAATGGCCACCTGCTGGCCTGGAGAACAGGGGAAAAACAGACGCCACAAGGTACCTTGGTTAGCTGCAGAGTAGCAAAAGGCCCCTTTCAATACCTCCCTTTGCGGATGCAAGTGACAACAGCTACCACTTACAGAGCACCTACCTTGTGCCAGGCTCCGTGCTAAGCATAGTACATACGTTACCAGATTTCCCCGTCACCTCCTTCCTGAGGCAGGTACTCACAGCTAAAGTTACAGATGCGGAGGCCTGGGCTCAGCAGCTTGCTGGGCGTTGCACAGCTAGTTAGTGGTAGACTCTAGACTCTCACACCTGTGCTCACTCTACCTCCCTACACTCTGCATCTCAGACCTCATCCATCCCACCACCAACCCCGAGCACCAGTCTCTGGCTCCAGAACACACTCTGGAGAACCTCCATTCGGGTCTAACCCGGACTGTCACCTAAGGAGGAAGTAGGCTGATGTGCTGGCAAAGCCACCAAAGTTTCAGAGACCCGAGCCCAATACAGAGGCCGGCCCCCAGAGGCACCCAACCCATGCTTGCTGACTTGACCCAGAATTCACATCCCAGCGGCCCCGCTGGCTGCTTGGGATGGGGCGGGTCTCAGCCCCCGGGAACCGGTTTCCACACGTGCGAGCAAGGCCGGGCGGGTCGCTCACCGGTGAGGCGGCGGCGCGCGGAGGACACCACCCCGTAGGCCCCGTTGCCGATGGTCTCGATGATCTCGTACTCGTCCCCCACGTCAAAGGTCACGTCGAAGGAGCGCGCCTTCAGCAGGGCCAGGTTCTTGGCCGCCACGGAGGCGGCGGGGCCGGTGGGTTCCGCCTTCCCCGGCCCGGGGGGCTCTCCGGAGCCGTCCTCGCCGTCGTCCTCCTTCAGGGGCTCAGCCATGGCGTCTGCGTGGGGACGCGGGCGAGGAGGGGCCCGGCCCCGGACTCAGGGGGCCCCCCGGAGCCTCCAGGCCCGCAGGCCGAGCGGCGCACGCAGCCCGCGTCCCGCACCCGCGGGAGCCCGGAGCTCAGGCCCGCGCGGGACGCGGGGTCGGCGGTGGGGGAGGCGCAGCGAGGCGCGGTCCAGGAAGAAAGCGAGGGGCGGGGCGCCCGCTCTCCTCGGTCCGCACTCGGCGGATGGCGCCTCACCCCGACGCCTCCCGGGACCTCGGAGGTCCCGGCTCCCCGGTTCCCCGGCGTCGCCGGCTTGCAGTCCCCGGGTCGGGGTTGGGGGTGGGACCCGAAGACCCGCTCGCTCACTGGGTCGGGCAGCCGCCGCCACCACCACCACCTCAGCAGCGCGCTGTCTCCCGCCCCGCCCCCCAAGACCACGCCTCCGCAGGCTCTGGCCAATCCCTGAACGGTCTCCGCGGAGGTGCCCACCCCTTCCACTTGCTGCGTCCAATCCGCGCCCACCGGCCAAGGAAGCCGCGCCTCCACCCGCGCCCGCGCTGCTGTCCAGTCCCCCGGCGGGAGCCGCCCAACCCGCGCTCGGCTTTCGCAGGGTCTCTACGGCCTGGTGCCCTCCTCGGACGCATGCGCGCTGGCAGCCCCGGGCGCCGCGAGACTGGAAAGCACCGCCCCTGAGCGCGCGCGTCCACTCCGATCCGCCAGGTCTCCACCGGTCTGTTGCTACTGGTCCCGGGAGATTGGAGGGTTGAGGTGACTAGATGTTACCTTGGCGGCCGCATCACGCAGTCCCCCTCCTTCAGCCCCCTCTTCCCGTATCAGCCCCTATCGCCCCGGGGATTGCGCCCCCCATTTTCCCGATGGGCCCCGGGAGCCCGGCGCTGGGAAAGCTTCATCCCAGGTATACGGTGATCCGTCACATCCAACCACAGAGATCCCGGTCCTCCGGGTTATAGAGCGTCGGCCCGAAGCCAGCCTCCACTGACTTCCGTTGGCTGGTCCTCTCCTCTCAGCTTCCGGCGTCGCCGGGCCTCGGCTCGCAGTTTCCCGGTCTCGGGCGTGACGCCTCCGTGGGGCGGCTCCGTCCAGCGACTCCCGCGCCTTGCCTGCGGGGCAGCGGGCGGGGCAGCGGGCGGGGCCGCGGGGTCAGCTACGCCCGCTCGCTGAAGGCCGCATGTCCACCAGTGTCGGGGGAGGAAGGGGCCGGGGAGGCCAGGAGTTAGGCCTGAGCGCCTCGGCGAGGGTCCATCCCTTCCGTCCCAACTGGTGGCCAAAGAGCAGATCCAGACCAGAAAGGAATTTTGTTTACATTCCCCACTGTTGTGGTTGTTCATTTTTTACTAAAACATACATAAAGTTCCACGTAAGTGTATCAATCAGTTTTCACAAACCTAACACCTCAGTGTATAGAATTCAAATGGAGAAAACCAGAAAAACAGAACGTTGCCAGCCCTTCAGAAGCCCCTTCTGTTTTCTTGTGGTGACAGTTTCTTTCTGTTAACTCTTCCATACTTCGTGGGGGGTTTTGCACTGAATTTTAAGAGGTTCACTAGGATCCATACATTAAGATGGAAAAGTAGAGACTGTGTTCTTAAAAACACGACATAAGGAAAAACGTCTAGGAGTATAAGGTCAGCCCCAGAACAAATAGATACCTCGTATTTAGACATGGAAAAATCACATGGGCCTCCTGAGTTAGTTGAACTTACATTTGTTTCTGATTTTCCTGACAGCACAGCAAAAAGCCAAATTCTCTCTTACGTGATTAGCCTTGAACATTAATAAACCACATTCATGGGAAGTGGACCTTTTCTGCCCTGAGTTCTGAAAATATTTCCGCGATGGCCTTTCCTTAGGTGACAGTATACAGCCTTCCCTAACTCTGAAATATGTGCAGGATAAGTTCTGCGGTGCCCGTCAGTGAAAAGAGAGGGCGTAAAACAGCAGGACCCATAAATGCGTCTTCTCAGGGAACCTGATGGCCAGCTCTTTGATGGTCCCATCTGCTGTGGGAATAAAGCATAAAATAGCAGAAGAGACCCATAAATTGCGAATCCTTTAAATACTTCTCTATAAATATTCCAGCTAGGATCAGTATACAAGTTACAGACATTTCAACTTCCTTGGCAAAAACTCCCTGATTCTCATTTACTTTTGAATACACCATGAGCTGGTTTACTCCTGCCCCTACCAGGCCCTGACTCCGTCCTGGAATAGTCATCAATTATCTAACATTCTTCAGCCTTGCCTTATGACCTTGCTGCATTTGACACAACTGACTACTTCAAGAAAAAGTTGTTTCATATGGCTCAAAACTCAAATCTTAATTAAAAAGTTCAAGTGAAAAATCTTGGTCTCACGCCAGGTGGCGGATTTTATAGTTTCCTGCTGGAAGTAAGAAAAAACAATATAAATTCAACACAAGCAAATACTAATACACACTATTAGCCACCTCCCCTTTACTCTACAAAAAGGTAACAAATTCTTTACAATTTTCCTGCAGATCATGCAGTATCAAAAACCAGAGGGACCTCTCATTCTTTTTTTGTTATAACAGCGTTTTTGAGATATAATTTACATAAAACATTTACAGTGTACAATTCTGTACATGAATTTAGCTCATTCACAGAGTTGTGCAACCATCACCACTGCCTAATTTTAGAACATTTTCATCACCCCAAAAAGAAAGCCATTAGTCACTCCTCATTTCCCCTCACCAGCCCCTGGCAACCACTAATTTGTATGGATTTGCCTATTCTGGACGTTTCAGATCAATGGAATCATAGGCTGTGTGACCTTTTGTGCCTGACTTCCTTCTCTCAGAATAATGTTTTCCGGGTTCATCCTTGTGGCATGTGTCAGAACTTCATTCTTTCTTAAGGCTGAATATATTACACTGTATAGATAGACCACATTTTGTTTATCCCATCATCAGTTGATGGACATTTGGGTTGTTTCTACTTTTTTGGCTATTGTGAATAATGATGCTCTGGACATTCACTCACGGACGAGGTTTGGGTGGACCTAGGCTTTCCGGTCTCTTGGGTACAGACCTAACTAAGGGTGGGATTGCTGGGTCATATGGTAAACTTTTTAAACTTTTTGAGGAGCTGCCAAACTGTTTACTTCAGTGGCTGCACCACTTTACAATCTCACCAGTATATATTTTTTTTAATTTTTAAAAAAAATTTTATTATTTTTAAAAATTTATTTATTTTTGGCTGTGTTGGGTCTTCGTTCCTTCACACGGGCTTTCTCTTGTTGCATGAGAGGGGGCTACTCTTGGTTGTGGTGCACGAGCTTCTCCCTGCAGTGGCCTCTCTTGTTGCGGAGCACGGGCTCCAGGCGCGCGGGCTTCAGTAGTTGTGGCACATGGGCTTCAGTAGTTGTGGCTCACGGGCTCTAGAGCGCAGGCTCAGTAGTTGTGGCGCACGGGCTTAGTTGCTCCATGGCATGTGGGATCTTCCCGGACCAGGGCTCGAACCCGTGTTCCCGGCATTGGCAGGTGGATTCTTAACCACTGCACCACCAGGGAAGCTCTCACCAGTATATTTGAGGGTTCCAATTGCTCCACATCCTCACCAACACTTGTTATTTTCCTTTTTTTTTTCTTTTTTAAATTGTAGTCATCCTGGTGGGTGTGAAGTGGTATGTCATTGTGGCTTTTATCTGCATTACTCTCATGACTAATGATGTTGAACATCTTTTCATGTGCTTATCGGCCATTTTTCTTCTTTGGGGAAATGTCTGTT
Source organism: Balaenoptera ricei (assembly GCF_028023285.1). Taxonomy (NCBI): domain Eukaryota; kingdom Metazoa; phylum Chordata; class Mammalia; order Artiodactyla; family Balaenopteridae; genus Balaenoptera; species Balaenoptera ricei. The sequence continues at coordinate 62,616,110 of NC_082658.1, forward strand.
CAGTGTCTAGTCAGTTCCTTTTCTGTTTTGAATTGTGTGATTTTCCTTTTTATTGTTGAGTTGCAGAGTTCTTTATATAGTCTGGATATAAGCTCCTTATTAGACGCATGATTTACATATTTATTCCCATTCTGTGGGTTGTCTTATCAGTTTCTTGGTGGTATCATTTGAGGCACAAAAGTTTTTAATTGCAATTAACTCTGATTTATCTATTTTGCCTTTTGTCACTTGTGCTTTTGATGTCATGCCTAAGAAACCATCTCATTATTTTTTAAGTTTTTCATTTTTAATTGTTACTTATTTATTTTTTTGGTGGTCACATCGCGCAGCTTGCGGTATCTTAGTTCTTGGACCAAGGACCAAACCCAGGCCCTCAGCAGTGAAAGCACGGAGACCTAACCACTGGACCGCTAGGAAATTCCCATCTCAATCTTTTTTACAGCTGCATAGTACCACTTTACAGATATAATATATTTAACCAAGACCCTACAGGTGGACACTTTTTGCTATTGCAAACGATGTAGCGCTAAAGTATCTTGAACACATCGTTTCGTGCGCTGTGAGTCTAAGCCACCCAGAAGCGGGCGTGTGCCAAGTTGAAGAGCGCTGCACTCCTGACTCTAACAGGGTGTCAAATCCCTGTCCTTACAGATTATATCACTTTAGGCTCCCACCAGCAGTGTGAGAGGAGGAGTCACACGGTGCCATTCATCACGTGCTTGTACCAGCGTAGAAACACCTTAGTAAAAGCAGGGAAATGAAAGAGGCCCAGGGGACATGACTCCAAAAGAAGAAGGGGGAGGGAGAGGGGAGGGCAGGGGGGAGCGGGAGGGGACGGCAGGGAGAAGGGGGAGGGGAGGGCAGGGGAGAAAGAGGAGGGGAGGGCAGGAGAGAAGGGGGAGGGGAGGGGAAGCAGGGGGATGGGAGGGAGCGGGGAGGAGGAGGAGAAGCAGCAACTAAGCTGTGGGAATGAAGAGGGTCTCGTGACACAGACCACCACTCAGCCCTCCTGGCCGTGCCTCCTGCCTGGCCACATGCGCATCCAAGTTCACCATTCCTGGTTTAGGCCACTGGGAGCCTCCGAAGAGGTTTGAGTAGAACGCCCTTCAGAATTGCCTTCCTGAGAAATATTTCTGGCAAACTGTGTGGAATGCATACTTGAGAAGAGGCTGGAGAAAAGGAGATTATTATGCTGTCCAGGTGACAGCCCTGACGGGGCTCTGGACCAAGCAGTGGCAGTGGATCCCTGAAGACGGATGTGGAGGGAGGTGAGAGCAGGAAGCGTGGGTTGTGTCAGAGCTTCTGGGGAGACAATGGGGGTGTCACCAAGATCCAGACCCCTGAGCTGCATGGTGGATGCGGGTGAGGCCATTCAGCTACGTCCAAGCACCTGGTGAGCCCCGTCTCTGATCCCAGCCCCGGAGGCCCTCCTGGGCTGCAGAGCCTTAACCCTCGTCATGTTGGGGGTATCGGGGAGCCCCGGATGGTGGACTCCTTCCAACAACCTCCAGGGACCCCCCCTTTGTCGATAGTCCCAGCAGATGTTCGGGGTGGCCTCTCATTGGACAGGCTAGTGGGGGGCGTGGGAGGAAGCATGCTGATTGGCCAGATCTGAGTCACCTGCCCACCTCTGGAAGGGGGAGCGGCCGAGGGCCATTCTCCCAAAGGAAACCTGGGCTTTAAGGAAGGACGGATGGATGCCAGTAGGAATGAGATGTGCCCCACTCATCTACACCCCGCTGCCGCCAGAGGAAGTGCAGGGGAAGTTTGAGGAGCAGAGAGCGGGGTCTCCGTCCGGGAAGCTATCCCGACATGACTGGCTCCCCTCCAACCCCAAAGCCCCTTAGTTTTCAGAAGACACACTTTGGGATCAGGAACACCTGAGTTTGAATCCTGCTCTGCCACATCGCAGCCAAGGCATTCTTTACTGTGCATTTCTGTGTCACAACCAGGGACATGTGGTCCCGGCCCCTCTCTCACCAGGGAGACCAACCCTCACCCGGCAGTGGCTGCCGCTGTGGTCGGCGCTGAGGAGGGGATGCTCAGGCACCGGGGGTGAGGAGGGGACCCTTGCTCAGGTGGGGAAGTCACAGAGGGACATCCAGGTTGGGACCAGCCCGGTGAAAGGACCAGGAGGAGGGAGGAGGGGAGGGTTACGCAGAGGCAGCAGCAGGTGCGAGTGAGCTCGGCACACATCTAGGCACAGAGAGACCCGCGTGGAGGTGGCAGGGGGAGGGGCACACAGAGACGGGCCGGAGAGGTGGGCAGAGGACCACTGTGCGGGACCCCTGGGGCCCTGACCTCAGTGTCCCCGTCCGCAAAGTGGGGATGTTCAGACCTCCCTGGTTGGGTTGTTTTCTGGGTTTGAGAAATGACAGCCCAGCCAGGAGAGCCCCAGGCATGGGCCTGGCCCTCTGGAGGTGCTGGACCCGACGTGGTCACTCAGGCGGACACCCCCAGGCCCAGGGGCATTCGAGCCGCGTCTTGGGTGTGTAAACAGTTCTACCCTCACCTTCTTCCAGAGGGAGCCGCTGTCCCTGTTAACAGCTGAGAAATGGGGCTCAGCAGGGGAGGGGGTGAGTGACCTAGGGCCACGTGCAGGGTGGGGGTGAGTGACCTAGGGCCACGTGCAGGGTGGGGGTGAGTGACCTAGCGACACGTGCAGGGTGGGGGTGAGTGACCTAGGGACACGTGCAGGGTGGGGGTGTGCAGGGAGGGGACTGCCTCCACCTCTGGGACTCCCGGTACCCAGCTCCACTCTCCCCGCACAGACACGCCTCTGTGGCTAAGGCCGCCAGCCTTGAGTCACCCGGTGAGCAGCTGGGGCCCCCGGGGAGGAAGCCCGCGAAGCTCACACCCGTCTGCAGAGGCCAAGGCAGCTGCGCCAGGACCCACTGGTCAGCCTGCGGCCCCTTCCCCCTTCTCCTTCCCCACTTTCCTCAGCTGGCCCTCCTGCTCCTGCTCCTAGCAGAGAGGGTGGCCTGCGGGCCCTGTGGACAGAACACCCTTCCTAAGAAGGGGGCCAGCTTAATGGATGAACCTGCAAAGGACGCTACCTGCTCTCAATGGGGCCCTCAGCACCAGTGGGACAGGTTGGTGAGGGGAGTTTGGGGGCCAGAACTCCTTCCGTGAGCCCTCAGGACCCACCACAGAGGTAACAACTGAGTTAAGACCCCCTCGGCTGGTGACTTCAGAAAGCCTCAGTCTCCCCTTCTGCGTAGTGAGGGTCGTGATTAAAAGAACATGAAGAGCTGGTCTAAATTACAACTGGTTCCCGGCCTGCTGTCAACCACGTAAACGGCAGAGGCTGGGGGCAGGCAGGACTCTGGGCAGGCTGGAGGGAGGGCCCCCAGTCAGGGGACAGGGCAAGCCAGGGCAGCTGGTTCTCCCAGCCTTCAATCTGAGACGATCAGTTAAGATTGCATCAGGCTGCAAATAACAGGAAACCACCAACCATGGCCTAAACACATGAAGATTTGTTTTTCTTTCATCACAAGAAATCCAAAGGACTTTGTTGACCTCAGTTTAGTGGCTCAATAACACCTCAGGGACTGAGGCTCCACCCTTCCGATTGGCTGTCATCCTCATGACATTTTGCCTCTCTTAACTCATGGCTGCAAAATGGCTGCTGCACTCCAGCCATCACATTCATGCTCCAGGCAGGATAAAGGATGAAGGGAGAAGGATATGGCACTACATCTGTCCCCTGTCATCACAAGAGCAAACAACTTCCTGGTAGCCCTCAGCAGATGTGCACTTACATCTCCTTAGACAGAACTGCGTCACATGGCCACCCCTACCTGCAAGGGAGGCTCAGAAATCAAGTGCTTAGATAGGCACATTGCTGCCCCCCAAATCAGGGTTTGTTAGAAGTGGAGAACAGATATTGAGTAGGTAGCTCACAGGTGGAAGGGGCAAAGCCACATCTACTGATCAAGAGGGCAGGTGGGAGGTGCCCTAGTGCCCAAGACCAAGATAGGACTCTTCTCGGGGACACTGGAGGCTGGGAGGCTGGATTCCCTCACTCAGGGTCCACGGCCTCCCAGTACAGACCACCCTCATCTCTCCCGGCCCTGGGGGCTCCACGCTCCTTCCCAAAGGTGGCGGGTGCCAAGGCCCCCCTTGGCCCAGAGCCCGTATTGCAGGTGATGAGCAGTGCGGCAGGGGTGGGGGTGAGGCAGGTGCTGGGCGGCAGCTCCAGGTGCCCCTCCCATCTGCTGCAGTGCTGCCGAGCCCTCCGGGCCACACAGTCACACTGTGACACGCACACGCTGGCACAGTCACGGCACAGTGCTCATGTGTACACGCGGTCCACTTAGGCTGCCGGATCACAGACACGCTCCTGCCCACCCAGGACGCACACAATGCGGGGCACCACTGTGCACACACATTCACACACAGGGACGCACACACAACAGCGTTCACGTACGCACAGATCTGCACACGCGGGCACGCAGGGACACACACAGATACACGGCCCACTGGGACGTACGCTCCGGGCACACGCACACTCGCTCCTCCCCCGCTCCCTCCGTGTGCATGCCGGGCCTGTTCTGCCTCAGCGCCCAGAACAGCCAGGCCAGCTCCGTCCCCACAGGTTGTAGGGGAAAGAGGAGGGAACATTTCTGCCTGAACGTGCCCGCCCCTTGGGAGAGCTGAGCCTGGGGGGCTGCCGAGAGGGGAGCCAGGACGGGCAGGGAGGGGGCTGCTGCGGGGGCCCGGCGGCAAGGCCGGTGGCCGGAGGGCAGGGCAGACCTGCCCCCAGGACGCGGAGCCGGGCAGGGGTCGGTGCCGTGGCTCGGTCCCCCGAGGCGGGGGATACTCCCCAAGGCCAGCCTGTGGGTGCGTGGAGGCGGCAGCAGGAAGCCTGCGTGCGTGGGCTGACCTCAGGGCCCGGTGGCTCTGCCTTGGGCCGTTTGCGACTCCTCAGCACCCTCTCCTCAGCCCTGCTTCCACCACCTGCACACCCAGGCCGACCAGGACCCTGGGGGCGGGTCCACGCTGTCCCAGCACCTGTGGCTGCGCCGTCAGGGTGCCGTCCTTGTGGTCCCGAGGGCCCAGTGGCTGGGCAAACGGTGGACGGCCTGGCCCCTCCCCGAGCATTCCCGAGGCCTGCACTGGGCCTGCCTGGGTGGGAGGGTGGAGCCAGGTCTGTTCTCTGTCCTCCGTGAGCGGGGATGACTGTCACCAGGATGCCACCCTCACCGCACACGCCTCTCCCGGCCCCTCCTTCTGGTGGCTTGGCCCAGGGCCCTCTCCTCAACCAGAACTCCTCCCCAAGCTCTGCACCGAGCACTGTCAACCCTGCTCCAGCCTGGCCCTCCCTCCCTCTCCTGAGCGCCCATCCAACACCTGGTGCTCCCCAAACACCTCCAGGGGACGCCCCACAAGCCCCCAAGACCTGTGACCACTACCACGCTCACCAACGCCCCACCCAGGCCCCCCATCTCACCCTCACGCTGATCGACCTCTTGCACAGCAGCCCCGAGTCCAAAACCTGTCACTCACCCCACCTCACTGAGCACCTGCTCTGTGCCAGACAGTATCCTGGGTGCTGGGGGGTTGGCAGTGAACACGACAGGAGCGAATCTCCCCCCCGCCGAAGAATGTGGATTTGGGCTGGGAGAGAGCAACAAAGCCACTCAATTACATGGCGTCTCAGGTGACAGGCCCCAGGCGTGGACTTGGGAAGTGCTGACGGTGGGAGGAGGTGGTGATTTTACATGGATGGTCAGGGAAGGCCAGTGGAGATGGTGACATTGGAGCAAGGACTTGAAGGGGGAGAGGGAACGAGCCCTGTGGAGATCGGGCAGCGGGAACAGCATTCTGGGCAGAAGGAACAGCAAGTGCAAAGGCCCTGAGGCAGGGTGTGCCTGGCCTGTTTGGGAATGAGCGAGGAAGCTGCAGCTGGAGCAGCCTGAGTAGGGGCGACAGGGTAGGAGAAGCACCGTTTCCCCTGCTAACTGCCTGGTCCCCGCCGCCACCATTTCTCGCCAGGAGCCTTGCTGTCATCTCCGAGTCACTCTCCCCTTGGTCTCCTCTCGCTCCTGTAACCGAGTCCCTGCACAGCAGCCAGGGTGATCTTTCGAGAAACACAGACAGGTTGTGTCCCAATGTCCCCGTCTCGTGGGATAAGGCCCTGCTCATGGAAAGTGCGGGGCAGATGGAGGAGGTGGCCGTCTAGAAGGGACCAGCTGCCCTGAGGCCGAGTGCAGGGCGTGGCGGCGGCCCCAGCTGTCTGGTTCCTGTGAGGTCATCCCCTGCGTTCATCTGCCTGATTTCCTCTCTCAGATCTGCTGGAAAAGCCCCGCGGAAACAGCTGACAGGTGTGTGCAGGCCCAGGGACGGCCGGGGTGTGGGCTGGTGGGGAGGGAGTGGTCAGGATCACCGCAGGAGGAAGGAATGGCCCTCAGCGAGCCTCTCAGAAGCAGCTGTGGCCCTCCACCTCCTCTGGCCTGGCACCTATGGGTGGGCTGCACATGAAACACAGGGTGCCCAGCTGTGTTTGAATTTCAGATACACAACGAATGGTTCTTTAGTTGTGGATGTCCAGTATTTTCATTTGCTAAACCTGGCAGCACCGGCCTCCCAGCTTCCCTGGTCCCAAGTCTCAGCCCCACATGGTGGCCAGACAGCCCAGTTAAAACCCCAGTCGCTTCACATCCCCCCTCGGCTCGAAACCCTCCAGGACTCTGAGGCCCTGAGTGATCTGGGCCCGGGGCACTCTCAACCCATCTCCTACCCCAGCGCTGTGCTGGGAAAGTGCTCCCTGAAAAAAAAAAATGTCAATAAAACGTAAAGCACTGAAAGCCCTAATTTTAGCATTTGCCGATTTCTGTGGCTGATTTCAAGCCCCCAGCACATCGCTGGGGGCAGAGTTGCACGGGTGTCTCTGGTGTGTCAGCACGAGGCCGTGCAAGCAGGCGCCAGTCTGCCTCTCTGTTCCTCAAGCACATTCTGCCCAGGGCCTGTGCACTTACTGTGCTCTCACTGTGCTGTGGAAATGCCTACCCCACATCCGTGCATGCTTCTTTCGGGACTTTGCTCAGAGATGCTTCCTTGTGCATCTACCATCTACCATAACCCTCCCCCATCACTCTCCAGCCCTTTTCTCTGCTTTATTTTTTTCTTCATAGCACTTACCACTGTCCCAAATTATCACAAACACGCTTACTTGTGTCCCCACAAGAAAGTCAAGTGCACTAGGGCAAGGGCTGTGCCTATCTTGTCTTCCACTTTACTCCAAGCACCTAGCCCAGGGCCTGGTACACAGTAGGTGCTCAGTAAATACCTGTTGAGCGAGCGATAACTCTTGGCTCAGCGAGCTTGGTCCCCATGACCTTGGGTGCTCATTTTGATGCTTGGCTGGAGCAATTCAGTCTGCCCCCAGCGTCCCATCGGAGGTGTTCCTTCCTTCTGCCCCGACCCCCTAGTGGCCACACCCCCCCACAGGAGCCGGCTGGACGCAGACAGACTCCAGCCCAGCTCCACTCCCGATCTTGAGCCTCCCTCAGCCTTGGTGCGGCTCTCTCCATCTCTGAGCCTCGTGGTTTTGTCCCCTGTGAGGGAGCATTTAACTTCCACCTCCTGAGCTACTGTGGGGACCATAGTGGCTGAATGGATGGGAAAGCACTTCGCAACCTACAGCCCCTAAAATTCAGGAACCCCCATCCACCCCACTATTTCTCAGAGGGGAAGAAATTTTGTAGTTATTAGAAACATCCCAGAACTATCACAAGTCCTTACAATCAGCTACACATGATGTAAAAGCATAACTCACTCAGCAACAGCATTTTAAAAAATCACCCATTTTCATCAAGTAGAAGACTGAGGAAGTGACTTTAACAATGCCATCTCCACTTCTCGACCGCCACGTGGAGACACTTACGTGGCTCTGTCTCATCTGGGACACTTTTTAAAAAAATCATCCTTCCATTGTCCCTTCCCCACCCTTGGGGACTTCAATCCATTTAAAAATGATGTCATTCTAAATGCTCCTAGCTCTCAGCTGTTACTCTTCCTAGGGAGCCTCTTTTACCATCCCCTGGACCCCCTTCTCCCTTCCCTCAACCACCTGTCTCTCTCCTGGGTGCCTGGGAAGGAATGATGTCCCAGAGGAAAGCACCATCTGTCCAGGAGCACAGAGAGTGGCCGGCACATGCCACCCCCGCCCCTCGAGCCCGTCAGGCCACGCCTCTGCCCCCGCGAGACCCAAAGATGGGGGATCAGATACCAACACCACAAATGGGCTTTCTTTGCCCTACATGACGTCATCTAAAAATTCACCCAACATGACAAAATTAGGAGATCTCGAGAAAACAGAGATTTCCCAGCTGTGGACCCCAACGCTTACAACAAGGGCTGGCACCTGCTGGTGGGTGTGGCTTCTGGCCCATCAGCAGGCATCTGTGAGCAGGGCTGGGCATATGTTTTGATCAACTGGGCATCTGATCAGATTGGTGGAGGCCTGTGCCATGTGAGTTATTCAGTATTGTGAATGCCACCTCACCCTCACCAACTGCCTGGGACTAAGCGCGCCTCATTATCCCCTGGATTATCTCCATGCCTGAACTCTTTCAGCACAGGAGGAAAACAAAAGCTAGACGTGGAGATGCGCTTGTTGAGATCAACAGAAGCAGGCATGGCTCTTCGTGGGAGTGAAGAACGGGCAGCTCCGCGCCTATTCTAACTGCGTCTCCCCTTCCTACCTTACCTGAGCTCAAGCTCCCAGACTCCCTTGCGGCTAGAAGAGGCCCTGAGACCCAGTTCTCGCTACTGGGGTGTGTAGGAGGTCCCGTCCGACGCCAAGTCTTGCTGGGGATGGACGGCTTCTCCCCCTGCTCCGCCTAGAACACAGCCCTGTACCTGGAGCTGAATCAGCGGTCCTGTTGTGAGGACAAAATCCACACGCTAAGCAGGTGGGGCGGGAAGATGGGGAGAACCCGGGTCCCTGGTGGTGCGGCCAAGCCAGCGTCAGTTCTGGGCTGTCTTGATGTTTGAGACAAACGAGCCTTATGTATTTAAGCCCTAATTGGCTTTTCCATCACACGCAGCCTGTCATGCCACGTGCCCAACATGTAAACTCCTGGCAAGCTTCACTAATCTGCCTGGCTTTGGCTGACACTGAGTTTATATCCAATGGATTGAAAGTGAACGGTTTTTAAAGACCTACAGTACTTTCCAGAATTTGGCCAACGATTCAACTTGCCTGTCTCCAAGCAAGCTGGACTCCGACGGCATTACTGCCTTCACCGTGGAGACCATTGCTCCCATTTGCTGAGCCCTGTGAGGTCGAGGTCTTATGATCCCCAGTTTCCTGTAAACTGAGACCCAGAGAAGTTGAGCCACCAGCCCAAGGTCACACAGCTAGCGAGGGGCAGAGCTTAGATTGGAACCCAGCTCCCCCTGCTGGTTAACCCTTGGAATAAGCTGCCCCTGGCACTTACCCCTTGAACTTCAGGGTAAAGGGAGCAAGCCGGCTCCTGGGGCTGATTTGGAGAGGCCAGGGATTCCCCCAGCCCTTCAAGTGACTCAGTGGGAAAAGGACAGTCCAGGCCATGCCCTCATCTTCCTGGTGAGACACTGGGGCCCGGAGAGAGGCAATGACCTGCCTGGGACCACACTGCAAGTCGGGGACAGGCTGGAGACAGAGACACCCTGCCTTGGGCAGCTGCCCCGACCCAGACCGGGTGATTCTGTCGTGCTGCTAGAAGCTGGGGTCCCCTCCTGCCCGACTCTAGAGCCTCCCTCTGGCTGGAACCTGAGGGCTCAGCCCTGGCCCACAAGGTCCCAGTGCCAACACCCCCCAAAGTCCTCTGCTCACTTGTTCACTCACTCACACAGTCATTCGACAAGCGCTTACTGAGTGGGCGCTCGGGGAGTTGAGTGTGGTCCAGGAGACCCGGTCAGGCCACAGCCCCTCCATGGTGGAGAATGCCCCTGCCCAGCGAGGGCTTGTCTGGAGGACAGGATGGTCCTCTGGAGCTCGAAGCTCAACAGGAACATCAGGCGGAAAGGGTGGAAGGAACAGCACGTGCAAAGACACCGTGATACACTGAATTATGCCCTTAAAAGGGGTTGGTTTGAAGTTCTGTGAATTCTACCTCAATACAAAGGAGGCACTCGTAACTTTAAAGAAGCTGGGGACTTCCCTTGCGGCGCAGTGGTTAAGAATCCGCCTGCTAATGCAGGGAACACGGGTTCGAGCCCTGGTCCGGCAAGATCCCACATGCCGCGAAGCAACCAAGCCCGGGCACCACAACTACTGAGCCTGCGCTCTAGAGCCCGCGAGCCACAACTACTGAGCCCACGTGCCGCAACTACTGAAGCCCGCGCGCCTAGTACCCGTGCTCCCCAACAAGAGAAGCTACCGCAATGAGAAGCCCGCGCACCGCAACCAAGAGTAGCCCCCGCTCGCTGCAACTAGAGAAAGCCCGCGTGCAGCAACGAAGACCCAACGCAGCCACAAATAAATAAATTTATAGAAAAATAAATAAATAAAGGAGGTGGTGTATGTGTGCGGGCATCCAGTACCGCGAGGCTGAGGGGTGCGGGAGGCAGGCAGCGGCGGGGGGACCAGAGGCACTCGACAGCCCACAGAGGACCTGGGCTTTGTCCCCAGTGACATTCCGCTGTGGGCCTGGCCTGTGCCCCCTTCTGCACGGAGCTGACAGGCGCCCTCCACTGAGAACTGTGAGGTGGGCTGGGAAGGAAGACCTACGAGGGCTGTGAGAGGAAGGGACCCCGGTTCAGATCGCAGCCCTGCCGCTACTCCCCGCGATCCTGGGAAGCCCGGCCTCCCCCCTGGAGGAGGAGCGGCGCTGCTCTCCCGGAGTCGCTATGACGTGGGTGCCGCAGAGCTTCGTGGGGTGTTCGGTGGGGGAGGGGGAGGATGACCGTGGGTGCCGGTGGCGCCGCTGGCCTCTGCTTCTCACCTGAGACGGGGGCAGGGCGGGGCTAGGGGTTCCTCCGCGCCGCAGGGGCCAAGGGCTGTCAGCAGCGCACCCCGGGGCAGGCCCTGCCCCGCGCTGCCTCTTCCCCAGGCCAGCTCCCCTTTGCCCCGACGTGGGCCTCAGGGCGGTGGTGGGGAGGGGCTGCTGCAGAGGTTAAATGTCCTGGGCTGACAGGGAGCTGCGGGCAGGGCGGGAGCTGTTGCAGGGGGGACACCCACCCCTCGAGGGCCGAGAGTCCAGACTCGGGTTCAAGTAACGGGAAGCTGTGCAGGACAGAGATGGTGACAGGTGGCAGCGGGGCCCGCGCGAGGGTGGAACCAAGCTACCAGAGCAGGGTGCTAGGAGCCCAGCTGCCTTGGTCAGTAGCCAGCTAACGCTGTCCTAACAGAAATGCAAACAGAGCTGGGCACACACCTATAGTGAGTTTCTGGGCAGGGCAAGGGAGGAAACCTCCCCCGGGGCAGACTGATCAAGGGATCAAGGGATGGGGAGAGGAGATCACGATCCGTGGGGCACAGAGAGCAGACGTCAGCGCTCTGGGACCCAGAGCTCAGCTGTGACGCCTCATTCCCAGGGTGCAGGGCCCAGGCTGGCAAACACCACAACAGGGAGGGCCCAGCCAGGTGGCCTTGGCAGGCCGGCATCTTTCTGGACAGCCGGTACCTCTGCGAGGGGGCCCTCATCTCCCAAGAGTGGGTACTCACAGGTGCCAACTGCTCTGGCGGGTGGGTGCAGCGGCCAGGGAGGGTGATGGAGAGGGGCCCCAGGAGGGGGCGCCCAGCCTCTTCACCCCCCGCTTTCCACAGCTGCCCCAGTCCCACTTCAGCGTGACCCTGGGCCCAGACTGACTGGCGCTGGACACTTGTGAGAGCAAGGCCAGCGTGGAGGAGATGCTGCTGGCCCCAGGAGGGCCCAGGGCCTCCAGGTCTGGGGGCCTGGTTCTGGCCCGGCTGGCAAGCCCACCACCTCTCAGCAGTGCTGTTCAGCCCGTCCCTCTGGCTACCCGGTCCTGGCGTTTTTTCCAGTGGCAGCCCTGTTGGGCGCAGGGGTTTGAGCCTGAGATGGTTGAGGGTGGGCCAGGCAGACAGCTGGGATGGAGCTGGGGCCCTGCAGAGGCGGAAATCCCCAGAGCCCCTGAGCCCCGAGCACAGCCCAGCTCTGGCCTGCCGCTGGCTGCCACGTGGACATGGGCCTCGGGGCAGAGGGTGGCACTGGCGCCTGCTACGCCCGGGTCAGCTTCCAGACCCACCCAGCCTGGAGGGCAGCCCTGGGCACTCTCCTCGCCCCCTCCCTTGGGCCGCAGTGTGTCCCCAGTTTCAGTGGGCGTGGCCCTGAGGAGACTGTGAGAGTCCAACGGATGACGGAGCTGCACTGAGGGGGACCTGGGGGTCCACTAAGAGAGGACGGGGAGGACTGGATGACCAGGAGGGCGGGAAGTTTTGCGGCCGGACTGGTGCCAACCTGCTGAGGGCCCCCTCCCGCCCCACCTCGCAGACCCCTACATCCCGCCCCCAGAGCTGTGCAGCACCCCGCTGAGGCTGCTGCACGCCAGCACCTGCCGAGACGCCTTCCGCCTCCAGTCTGACTGTCCTGACCCAAAGGCCAGCCTGCCCAAGGGCGCCCAGCGGGCCAGACCCACGCCAGCCCACCCCACCTGGTGGTGCAGGTTCCAGCCTGGCCCTGCACAGGCCGGGAGAGGTGCCCCACCCGTCCCCACGGTCCCTCCTAAGGCCACTAAGCCTGGTCGCCTCCCACACTCCCGGGGGACCACTGATCTGCACCCCGATGGCCATCCCAGAGACCCCGCCCCCTGGGAAGACTCCCCCTTTAGGTTCTGTGCGGACGTGGGGCAGCCTTGGACATGGCCAGGTTTGCGGTTACAGGGGGCCCCTGGTTATCTGATAATAGAAAGCATTTTGTTGAAAACTGTCTTTTGTGTAATACTGAGCCACAAGGAGGAAAGAGCTGGGCGAGAGTGGTATCATCTGTGAAGACGCATTGTAAGTGGGAGGGTGTGAGGGGTGGGGGAAGGGATATGGCCAAGGCCTGGGGGAGGCCAACTCCCACCTGAGCCGGCCTCCCGAGCCTTCAGCCTCTCTTGCCAGAGGTGTGAACACTGGCTGCCCAAGCCCCCTCCGCTGTCAAGTATCTTTGCTCACCTGAGGGGGGTGGGGGGACGGTCGGTGGGCCCAGGCTGGCTGTGACCCTTCCTTCCCTCTCCCGCACAGGTGTCCCGTGGGACCACCCTAGTCTGCTCCCAGGCTGGCAGCTGGCTGCTGCAGGGTGTGATGACCTGCGGGCCCTGCTGGGTGCTCAGCCGCCCTGAAGTCTTCACACCTGTCCATCCCTTCATTTTCTGGATCCGGGATAAGGTCTCCAACGCCACCTTTAACACCCCCGCCAAGAGGCACCCTTGGCGCTGGGCCAGGACCAGGCAAGGAAGCAGTGAGGGTCGCAAGCCCGCGGAGTCCTGGGTTTGAATCCCGGCTCAGCTCCTTACCAGCTGCTGTGACTGTGTCCCAGTCACCTCGCCTCTGAATCTGCTTCCTCTTTTGTGCACCGGAGACGTACTCAATTATTCCTCCACTCCACAGGCTGCCACCAGTGCTCACTTGTGCCAGGCAACCGGGACACGGGGTGGGCGCGGCCCCTGTGCTCATGGCGTCTGGGGGTCGGGAGAGGCGAGCATTGGCCGGAGCTGTGACAGTAATAAATGTGCAAATGCGAACCGTGCTGAGAGCTAAGAGCAGGCGGACGACCCGCTCCGGCGGCCAGGCAGTGACGTCCTGAGGCCAGTGTCCTGGCGGGGCCGCGCTCGGGCTCGCCCCTCCGCGACTGGGGGTGCTCGGGGGGCCGGGGGCGGCCCCTCCGCAGCCTGTTTCCCGCCTCACGCGGAGGAGCGCCGGCGCGGGTTTAAGGATTCTCCAGGTCCCTCCCAGGTTTGTCTCATAAACTTTTGGGAGGCGAGGGTCTCAGAAGGCCCGAGGGAGCATCCGTTGACCCCACGCAGGCAGTTGCTGGTCCCACGCGGACTCTCGGAACCGGGGACGGACCCCGACTGTCGGGGGCCTCGCTCTTGAGCCCCATGCGCGGTGGTCGTCGCCTCCGGCTCAGGACCTCCCACGGGTCTGGCGGGGCCGGGTCTGAGTGGACACACACTTCCCGCGGGGTAACCGGATCCAGGGGTGTGCTGGATCCCGCACCACCAGACACACTCTAGCCGCAGATTTCGCGCCGACAGTCCCCGCGAAGCCCCGCCTCCCGCCGCGCCGCCCCGCCTACGCCTGCGCGCCGCCGCACGCATGCACTCCCTTTCCCGAAGATCCCGCTTCCCAGAAACTTGTCCCGCGCGCCACGCCGTCCGTCTCCAGGGCAACCCGGCTCCTCCTAGCAACCGCTCAGCCCTGCTATGGCGGCCGCGGGTCCCAGTGTCTTCCTGCTCATGGTCAACGGGCAGGTGGAGAGCGCCCAGGTGAGCGGCCGTGGACCCCGCGGGGCCGCACCCGTCCCCCCAGGGCCGAGCCTCGCGGGAGGGAGCCAGCGTCTGAGAGGCTTGGCGCGAGGTCGCGCGAACCCTCCGCCCCATGTGCGGTGTGGAAACAGGCCTGGGGGGTGGAGCGAGGCTGAGGCCACGGTCGGCCGAGCCCGCGTGGAGTCACGGGCAGGGGCCTCCACCCCACGCGACCCGCGCGAGTCCGCGCGCAGCGAGGCCCCGCGCCCGCGACTCTCAGGCCCTCGGGCGCGGGTTGTAAGGGAGGTGATCTGCTTGATCTGATGCAGCGATGGTGGTGGCTGCCCCGGCCGGGGGGAGGGGGGGGAAGCGGGGCGGGGCGGGGGCGGGGTCTGTTGGACGGAAGGGGACGCTACCCTCCAGTCCCCAGCACGTCCAAAGAACCGTTTGTTATTTCTGTGTATAAGGCATAGTATATGCCAGACTCCATGCCCAGCCCCGCTCAGTCAGTCCTCACAACCACCTGTGAAGTAGGTATTACTGGCACCCTCATTTTACAGATGGGAAAACTTGCCCAAAAGCAGTGGCAGAACTGGAATTTGAAACCTGGTCTGATGTCAGAGCTTTGCTAGACTTGCCCTTCCAGGCTGTTTTTAAAATATTATGAGTATATTGTGAGGACTAACTGAGATGGTTTAGGTAAAGCTCTGCCGGGGCCTGACTCTTAGTGGGCATCTCCCGCCTTTCTGTTTCATCAGGGACGCTGCCCCAGTCTCCCACTCTGTCCACCTCCCCCTTGACCTAGTGCCCAAGACCCGCGTCCCCTCCTCTGCTCTATCCCATCAGGGCCCTCAGCTGGGCTGGGTCACATGTGTCTGTGCTCTCAGCAGCCACCTCATCCCCACTCTTCCTCCCCCTCTGCTCGGGGCCCCTCTTCTCGCAGGCCAAGCATATGCTGCTCTGTGTCCTAATAGCACCCTGCCTTCTCAGACCTTTCACTTCAGCACCATTTCCTTAGAGCTGCTCCTGTGCCTGCCCCTGTGCCGGGTGCTGGGGACACAGAAAGCTCGCACACCTGTCCCTTGCTCACAGTCTAATGGGGTTGAGAGAAATAAACAGTCAGTGCTGTGATGGAGGGAAGCACCAGGGGCTGCGGGAGCTAGGAAGTGGCCCCAAGACAGCCCGGAAGTTAGGGCAGGCTCCCTGAAGGATCAGTTTTGAAGGGTGAGCAGGAAAGCTCCAGGTGAAGGAATGGGAAGGGTATGTCATACAGGAGGCAGAGCCTGAGCAAAGGCCCGGGGGCAGTAGCGGTCCTGGACTCGCCCACATCTTGGGCCCCAGACCCTCCGCTGAACTCCATGTCCACACCCCCTGCTGTCTCTTACCCCCCGCCCCCCCTCACCAGGTGCCTCATGTGCGGAGTTACTGGTGGCCGCACCTGCCTGGCCAGCAGTCAGCCTCAGCCTGAGTCCCTGTGAGCAGAAGCTGTGTGTGCTTATTTCCACAGTTTCCTGAGTATGACGATCTCTACTGCAAGTACTGTTTCGTGTACGGCCAGGACTGGGCCCCCACGGCGGTAAGCTGGGCCCTTTGGCCTCCCAGACTCTCAGCCTTCGTGACTGGGGGGGGGGGGGTGTCTCTGAAGGCTCCATCACACCCTTTCCCCTACCAGTTCAGAACCAGTTGAGAGGTGGACACTGAGTTCAGGGGGGACCTGCATGCGAGTTTGTTCCCGGTGAAGCCGGGGCAGAGAATGCAGCGCCGCGGTGCTCCCTGACCCTCCCCCGAGGCCGTGCTCGCTCGCGCGCCCTGTCCTGGGAGCTGGCGCGTGGCAGCAAGTGGGGATGTTTGGGCAGCGCGGGTGGGCAGACCCCAGAGAGCCGGCCTGGAGGCGGCCGAGCTGCAGACACCCTGGGCTGGCCCCTTCAGTGCTCTGCCGGTCTCCTCGGCCTGTGGGGAGACTCTGGAACCCTCCTTCCAAGACTCCCCGAGGAATGGTCTGTCTCCAGGAGAGGGACGATGACATCCCTTCAGCCCGCACCACGTTACCGCCTGCGGGGCGCTGGGGCGACCCTCATGGCCGCTCTGAGCCTGGCCCCTCCTCTGTGCAGCTGAGACCATAGTGCTGTCCTCCAGGCGCCCGCTAAGCGATAACTGCCGAGTCTCCTGGTGATGGGGACGCAGTGGTGAACAAAGCCAGTCAAGCCCTGGTTCTGCTGGGTGCACGTTCTTGAGGGGGAGACAGACACGGGGTAGTAAACACTCCACGCTGTTGGCTGGTGACACGCTGGGGGAAAGCAGAGGCAAGAAGAGGAGGGATGAGAGGCCAGAAGAGGCCTCATGGAGACGGTAGCTGAGCACAGAGCTGAAGGAGGCGAGGGGACAAGCCGCGTGGAAGGCTGTGGAAAGAACTAGGCAGGCAGAAGGTGCGGAGCGTGCAAAGGCCCTGAGGCGAGGGGTGTGCCTGGCATGTTTGACCTGGGAGGCAGGGGCCAGTGAAATGGGGACAGAGAAGGGACCACATCACAGCCAGCCGAGCCACTGGTGACTTGACAGGAACACTTTGGTAGAGTGGGGGCCAGAGGTCAGATTGGGGTGGGTTCAGGGATGCAAAGTGAGAAGGAATTGGAGCTGGTGAGTGTCGACATGTCTTTTAAGAAGCTTGGCTGGGAACAAAGGGTGGGGGGGGCATAGGGCCAAGGAGCGTTGCTTTGTGACCAAGAAAGTGACACGCACACGCGTGCCGATGGTGACAGGGGAGAGGGCGACACCGTCCCCTCAGTGAGGCCGAGGCGCAGGTGGAGCTCGGGCACCGGCGGAGGGCTGGGGCCTCGAGGTTTCAGGCCCTCATGGATGAAAACCCTCAGAGACCTGGGAGCCCCTCCATTACGTCTCAGGTCCCTTCGTTTGGCAGCAGATGGTGAAGGAAACAACTCTCCCAGCTGCTGCCCAGAGAGGGGAGGGGCGTGGTAGCCCGGAACTGGGACACTGGCCGTCACTGTCGTCCTCGCAGGGGCTGGAGGAGGGCATCTCCCAGATCACGTCCAAGAGCCAGGATGCGCGGCGCGCGCTGGTGTGGAACTTCCCCATCGACGTCACCTTTAAGAGCACCAACCCCTACGGCTGTGAGTCCGCGTCCACACACGGACCTCCCCTGCCCGTGCCCTGGGCCCTCGACCAGCCTTGTCACGCGCTCTCAGCCACCTGGCTGCTTCCCCCTCCTCCCCACCCCCTTCCTGCTCATCTGTGTGCACTTGACCTTTCTGAGGTTCTGACGGAGCCGGCGAGGCCCGGCCTGAAGCCTTGGGTAGCGCCTGCCTGCGTAGGCCAGAGCCTGGCTCAGCAGTCTGGCCAGGAGGCCTGCCCTGACAGCTCTCCCCTGTCCATCACAGCTGTGCTTCTGCCAGACCCGAGCGCCCTGCTCCTCCTCCAAGTCCCTGCCCTTCTCTCTGCCCGGGGTACCTGGCCCTCATCCTACCTCTGGCCTTCCCAAAGCCCTCCTCGCCTGCAGTGTTTGCAGTGTTTGCTTTCTACCTTACCTGGCAGTTATCAGTCACTCTCACTTAATAAGCGCCAACTGTGTGCAAAGCCTGGGGTTCGCCCCACAGGGGCCGTGAATACTCTCCCTAGGTGGGCTTGGCCAGGCTTTGTAACCCTATCTGGTAGGTAGATTCTTCTCCACTTCTAGGAAACTGAGACCCAAAAAAGTGACATCATTTGCCTTCAGCTTTACACTGAGTAGCTGAGCATGGATTTGATTTCAGGTCCGTCTGATTTCACGGTCCAGGCCTTACGCTGCGTGTGGCGGGGGCTCAGGCTCACTGGGCGCAGCGGGTCTGGAGCAGAGGCTTCCTGGCTGTCCCCCTGGGCGGGGACTGCAGTCCTGCTGTCATTGTCCATGAGAAACTTCCACAGGCTTCCTGGAACAGGGCACTAGGTAAAGGACTGATCTCCTCCTGCTGAGGACAGCTAGGAAAGGTGAATAAAATATTAAAAAGCAAAACCAGAAAAACTACTTGAAGGCATCAGACAGGTAGCAAAGTAGTGGCGCTTCAGCAGGCCAAGACCCAGGAAAAAAGCAGAGCTCCAGAGACACCCCCAGCCACAGCTCCCCTGGGAGTATTTGCTGATTCCAGCAGAGGTGATCGAGATGCTGATCGAGACTTTTGTCGGCCGCTCTGGGCTGGGGACCCAGGAGCCAGGAAGATCCTGCCACCTCAGAGCTCTGAGAGAAGAGCCCGCCCTGGCCTGCGGCCCGGCTGCCCTCATCCCCGCCCTGGACGTGGTGCCAAACATCCACAAACTGCGCCTAACAGGACGCCAGAAGGGTGATCTGTCGTGAGCAAGGAGGGTTTAATCCAGAAATAAGAAGTTCGTGCAACATCTAAAATCAACCAGTGAGACTCACTACGTTAAAAAGAAAGTCGCCATTATACCCATCGATGGAGAAGATGTGATAAAATTCAACATGCGTTCATGACAAACCTGTAGCAAACCAGGAGTAGAGGAAAACTTCCTTAATCTGATAAAGGCTAGCCACAAAAACTTAGAGCAGACATCACTTATTTTAGTGAGATGTTGAAAGATTTCTCTCTCAGATCAGGATGCTTGTTATGACCACCAACATTGTACAATTCAAAGGTATAAGAATTAGAATCATGTCACCTGTCATTATTCACAGGTGACATGATTATGTAGCATTTCCAAAATAACCTACAGTAAATTATTAATAAGGGGGCATGACTGCCAAATATAAGATCAGTATACAAAAATCAGTTGCGGGCTTCCCTGGTGGCGCAGTGGTTAAGAATCCGCCTGCCAATGTGGGGGACACAAGTTCAATCCCCGGTCCGAGAAGATCCCACATGCCACGGAGCAACTAAGCCCGTGCGCCATAACTACTGAGCGTGCGCTCTAGAGCCCACAAGCCACAACGACTGAGCCCGTGTGCTGCAACTACTGAAGCCCGCACACCTAGAGCCCCTGCTCCGCAACAAGAGAAGCCCATGTGCAACAACGAAGACCCGATACAACCAAAAATAAATAAATAAGTAAATAAATTTATTTAAAAAATCAGTTGCTTTCTGTATAAAAACAAATAGAATGTGTTTTCTAGTCTGTATAAAAAGTAGAAATTGATATTTTAAAAATAAATTCTTTACAGTAATATCAAGTATAACCTGTTCTACCAGATATCAAGTTGTTATTATAAGGCACAATCACAAGAGCAGTTTTGGCACCAGGACAGACAGATCTGTAGGGGGCCCAGGGCAGAATTGAACATGTGCAGTTGATTCATGACAAAGGGGCAGAGCAGGAGGGGAAGGGAGTCTTGAGAAGTGGCCCTGGGGCAGCTGGATACAAGCAGGAAGAAAAGTGCAGCCTGATTGATCCCTGCTTTGTATCAGGCACACAAAGGCCATCCCGGATGGATACACGCACGGAAATGTGGACAGCACGGTGATACAGCTTCAGGAAGATTCCACGGAGGCGGGAACCGTGGCATCAGGGTGAGGACTCCTCACAGGAGCAGATCCGCGGGTTCCACTGTTAAAATTTAGGGCTTCTATTCATCCAAAGACATCATTAAGGGTGAAAAACCAAGCCATGGAATCCACACACACACTACAAATCAGTGAGGAAAAGACCATCCAGTTGAAAACTGGGCAAGAGGCTTGAGCAAGGCACCGCACAAAAGAGGACGTCTGAGTGACCAGGAAACAGGACGAGGTCTCAACTTTATTTTAGGAAGAACAATTACAATTAGGAAAATGCAAATTAAAGCTAAAGTGAGCGGCCATGATTCAGGACCAGAACAGCCCAGTTAGGAAGCTTGAGGACGCCAGGCTCTGGTGCGGTGCCGAGCATCGGCTCGGGACGGGAATGAGGTGGGCGTGTGGGTGCGGTGCCCCCAGGGAAGCAGCTCGAGGGAATGCGCGGCCCTGGGCAGACACGGGAGCGCGTGTGACGAGAGGTCGCGCCATCGCAAGAAGGAGACACAGCCCAGGCGTCCATGGGCTCCAGACGGGACCGAGTTCTCCTGCCCTGGAGACGTGACTCGGTTTGGATGCGTCTCATAAAGACTGAATCCACGAAGCTGGATGCAGGAATCTACGTACCATACGATTCCACTCATACAAAGTTCACAACATGGGCAGAACCAAAGGACCACGTGTGGGATGCATTCTTTGGCAGTGAAACCTTACGGAAAAGGAGTGATGACCTTTGAGACGGTGACGGGGAGGGAACAGACATCCCCCAGCACCAGGGAGCGCTTCCTCTGCGTCAGGCCCGAGCCCGGGCGTCTGGAGGACGAGGAAACCGAGGCCTGTCCGGTGGCCGCGGGTCCGAGCAGGGCAGGCCGGCGCTGGGCCTCCCCGCCTCCCGAGGATGTATCCCAGTGGAGCTGCCAACAGGGGGCAGTGGGAACTGGCAGCACTCGAGAGGAAGGGGGTGCGGGGCCTCCCTGAGCCACACGCAGACACCCCCGGTCCCGGCCGGGTCCCTGTGCGCTCCCTGGGCCTGTCCAGTGGCAGGATCGGGCAGCACGGGGCCCAGCCAGCAGGCTCGCTCCCCCACCTCCCTGCAGGCCCACACCTGGGGGCTCCCGGGCCCGCTGCCCTGCTCTCCACCCTGCACTTCCCCTGGGCTTGCCTGCGGGCTGACCCCTGCCTTGTCCTTCACAAGGGCCGCAGATCGTGCTTAGCGTATATGGGCCGGACGTGTTCGGGAACGACGTGGTCCGAGGC
Organism: Balaenoptera ricei; assembly: GCF_028023285.1. NCBI lineage: Eukaryota > Metazoa > Chordata > Mammalia > Artiodactyla > Balaenopteridae > Balaenoptera > Balaenoptera ricei. The sequence goes on from NC_082658.1 coordinate 62,637,262, forward strand.
TACGGGGCGGTGCATGTGCCCTTCTCACCCGGACGGTAGGTCTTCCCTCCGACCTGGTCCCTCGCCGGGCCACGCTGGCTCGGGACCCGGGCACCCTCCGCGAGGCTCTCCCTGGGGCATGTGCGGGGTCCCCGGGGCGGGGGCGTGGCCCACACCTGGGAGGGGGTGTCCTGGGGCATCGAGAGGGGCGGGTCCAGCCAGAGTTCCCGGGCAGCTGGGGTCGGAGTTCAGACACTCATTCCCTCGCTGCTGGCCTGAGGACACAGATGTGTCAGACACGTGTGACCACGGGACCCTGCCCTCGGCAGCCCCCCGAGTAGTGGGCACAGATGGAGAGACGCAGCTCTCGTCAAGCACGGTGACAGGGTATAGACACGGTGTTCCAGGCACGGGGTGCGTGGCCAGGGTCAGCCGACCCTAAGCGGCGAGGACTCCCATCAGAGCAGGTGGAGGGAGGAGGCCCAGCAGGCGAACCTCTGAGGGGTGCTGAGACGGGAAGTGCAAGGCGCGAGGGGAGGGCGGAGGGGGGACGGGCGACCACAGCCGGGTGCGGTCCAGGGGACTGTCAGGGGCTTCCTGGAGGATGCCAGCGCGTTCGGGTATTTGGAGAAGGACAAGGGCCCTGTGAGGGGCACAGCTGAGCCAGGGTTGGTGTCTGTAGCCCTCGGCATCCTCCCGACCCTTCAAAGGAAACAAGGCTCTCAGGGGACTCAGCCCTGGGGGCGGGGCTCCGGCTCTGACTCGGCACTGCCTGACCTCTGGGCGCTCCTGCTTGCCGCCCCTCGCTGGAGGCTCAGAAGGCTCCGCCGCTTTTCCGTGACTCAGCACAGCTGTCTGTGAAAACATTTGTTTCAGGCACAAAAAGACCATCCCCATGTTTGTCCCAGAATCTGTGTCTAAACTGCAAAAGTTTACCAGGTGAGTCTCTTGCACATCCATCCCCCCAGCCACTCCTGGCCTCAGCGGTCGGGTGGAGGGCCGTCACGTCCCCCGCTGCCATGTCGTGCTGGACGCCTTCACACGAGGGCCCTCTGCCAGGAGGTGACAGCTGAGCAGGGACTAGAGCGGAGGGCGGGGCCGGTGGGGCTCGGGGCGCAGGGAGCAACACGGTCTCGAGGAGGTGGTGACCTTGGCGGGGCAGCCGGCGGGGCCCGGACACAGGCCTGCAGGGAGACCAAGCCCGAGGCTTCCGGCCCCTTCCCTCATCCGAGTAGGAGCTGGAGGGCTGGCTGGGCCTGGCTGACCGACTCGGGTTGGGTCAGCTCAGCTCCCCGGTGGTGGGCCAGGCCGAGGGGAACGTGTAGCACCGCCTGGGCCCCCTGGCCGGCACCCTGCTCGGGGGAGGACACTTCCTGGGCTCTGCGGCGCCTGCCTGCTGCCCTTGGGAGCCCTCCAGAAGCCACCGTGATGGGAAGGGCCAGCGTCGGCTGGAGGTGACACCACCACCCCGGGGTCCACGCTGCTCCACGGCCCACAGGGGGAGGCCTGCGGGCCCCCGTGTGAGGTCTCCCTGGGGAAGGGGGTCCCTGCTGGGAAAGCCGTCTCCCGCCCTTCGGAGGGGCTCTCGCCTGGGCCGGGCCGTGTGTGCTTGGGTTACGGAGATGGGGGAAGGCAGCTGGATGGACAGTCGTCCCAGGAGAGGGGTCCGTGTTCCAGCAGCCTCTCCTCTCGTCCCCTCTGCTGGGCCTCCGCCTCCGGGGTCCTTCCTCGGCCTGCTGGCTGCCCGCTCCCCTGCGGCCACTTCCTCTGGCCGCCGCAACCAGTTACCACGGACTTGGTGGCTTAAAACCACAGCAATTAACTTCCTCACAGTGGGACCTAGTCTCTTTGGGGCCATCACGCAGAGCCTCCAATCCGCTCTTCACACGGCAGAAGGGTTCCCTGAGACACCGCTGCACGAGCGACTCGGGCACATCTCCGCCTCAAGGCGCCTGCGGGGCCCCTGCGGCAGCGTCCAGGCTGGCGGGGTGGAGCCGGCCCTTGGGGGCTGCTCCCCGGGCTGGTCCTCAGCGTAGCCCTGCTCCTCCGATGGGGAAACCGAGGTGCAGGGAGGTGGCGAGGCTCCCCCCGCTGCCCCCCTCCCGCCCCCCTGCCCTCCCCACCCCCCTGTGCCCCCTCCCGCCCCCCTCCCTGCCCCCCGAGCCCCTCGCTGGCTCACTGCGTGTCCGTGGCCTGCTCTGAGGTGCGGAGAACCCTCTGCCTGGGTGGGAAGCTCAGACGTCAAGAGGTTAATGCTTTATGGCCTGGAGCCCCATGGGGTAGGGGCCATTATCACGTCCCCATTAAGGCGAGAACACCAGCGCTCAGAAAAGGAAGTGACATCCTGGGTCCTGCTCTGTTAAGAGGACAGTGGAGAGCCCAGATCTGGCCCCTCTGCCCACCCCAAGGCTGGTTGTTGGGCTCTGGGATGGGGCCCTCCTTCCCCAGGAGGATGGGAGGATCACACTGTCCCAGGGCCCCCCCTTCCCCACCTCGGCTGCTGTCACCTTTCTGGGATTTCTGTCTGGGTTCAGGCTGTGCACCCTTCCCAGCCCCAGATCTCCCTCTGCTTTCATCTGCAGTGAATCCCAGCTGTGGAGGACTCGATGGGAAAGCCTGGCGTCCGGCCTAGGAGGAGGGTGGTGTGGGGAAGGGCTGGAGGGGACAGCCCACGCCTAGTTCCCGCGGGACCCCAGGCGGGCCCTTGCTCAGCCGGGTCTCCTGTCTTCCCAGCTGGTTCATGGGACGGCGGCCCGAGTACACAGACCCCAAGGTGGTGGCTCAGGGGGAAGGCCGGGAAGGTAAAGCTGGACCCCTATCCCCGGGGCAGGTGGGACCAGGCGGGCCCCCCGCAGTCAGACGGCTGGATGCCAGGGGCCCGCCAGCACACAGGTGTGGGGGCAGGGCCCGGCCTGGAGGGGTGGCCACGTCCATCCGTCCCCTTGTCCCCACCGCAGCCCCTTCTCCCGGTGAGGGGCGCGGGCCCAGCTAACGCTGCCCTTCTGTCCTCAGTGACCCGCGTCCGCTCCCAGGGCTTCGTCACTCTCCTCTTCAACGTGGTGACCAAGGACATGAGGAAGCTGGGCTATGACACCGGGCCTCCGGACACACAGGGGGTCTCGGGGCCCAGCACGCCCCAGGGCCTCCCCCGGTGAAGGCATCGGCCCCCTGGGACGGCCCAGCGACCCACCTGCCTGACCTGCTTCGAGGGTGGCGGGTGTTTGTGTAATAAAGTGTCACCTTTTCACAGAGCCCAGGCTGGGGCAGCTCCTCTCCCCGCAGCAACTCCCCTGGGAGCAGGGCCCCGGGGCGGGCGCGGGCCTTGGTGGCACCAGCCGGGGTGGAAGCTGCACCAGGACAAGATCCAGCAGCTGAGCTTTGCCTCAGCCTGACCCTGGCTCACGGCTGGCGGCCCTCACACCCCGACACGCTCGGCCCTAAAACCAGCGTGTTCACCAAACAGGCGAGCCGGGCAGAACCTCCCTTGGATGGAGAGGCCCGCGGCAGCCCAGACGATGGGCTGCAAGCCTCCCCGAGGTGGGCGGCGTCACGGCGGGAGAGCCCCGCCTGCCCTCGGCCCCGCTGGGCCGCCTGACCCCCACCGGCGGCTTCGGGGAGCCCTCTGGCCAGAACGCAGGGCTCGCTCAGCGTCTTCCCCTCAGCAGGATGTGAGGGGAGCCCCGCAGCCTGAAGAGCCCACCTTAGCCACCACCCACTGCCCGGCTGTCACGGGGACCTGCCTTTGTCCCAGTTCCCCCATAAACTCAGGGCCCCCAGCTCACCGCGCGCTCTGGAACCGTCCGCCACCCCCCCATATCCTGACCCTCTTTACGTGGAACCTCCCCTCCCCCTCTGGCCCCTCTGCTCTGCAGGAGCCTCTCCCGCGTCCCCGCCCCAGCTCCCTCGACGCCCCGCCGTCAGACCACATCGCCTGTCTTTTCGTCCAGCGGCCCCGGCGCGTCACCCACCGCACGGACAGCCCTTCCTCAGCCCCCTCCCTCTCCCTTGTAATGATCTTGGCCTGTGCCCCCGGCAGCCCCCAGCCCCCTCCTTCCCCGACGCTCAGGCTCACACAGGCACCGAGGCCGGGTCGGTGGCCTTGTGAACCGCAGGCCAAGCTGGACTCCAGGCAGGAAGCGCGCCTCTCCCGATGCCTCGGGATTGGTACGGGTGGGGGTGGGGGAAGGACACAGCCAGAAACCGCATCGTGATACAAATGATAAATTATATTTATACGGTGAATAAGTATCGACAGTCAACACAAGTTCCAAACCGGCCACCCACCCCTGGGACTGAGAAAACGGCTGGGCAACACCCCTACCACGGTGCCCGGCAGGAGGGAGCTTGATGGCATGTGTCCCACACGCGTGGCAGCACCAGTGGCTTCATGATCAGTGCAACGGGCAACACGGACGAGGCGCCTGGGGGTGGGCCTGAGCCGGGAGCTGGCATGGGAGTCTGCCTGGGCCTGGGTGGCCCACTGGCTGTAACATCGGGGCCTTAAAGTCCCATCGGCAAGGGCTCCTCACTCACGAGAAATCACTGACCCCAGTAGCGTGGTCCTGTGCCCCGTGAGGGGGTCGGCCCCTACCTCCCAGGGGGAGCACCTTGCCCCGAGCCCCGCCCTGCCCCACCCTCCTCCAGGCTGCTGGGAGAGGCCGGACCGGCCTTCGTGGGTGACTCTGGAGCCCATGGTCCAGCCCCAGGTCTCAGGGGCTGGGCAGGAGGTCTGGGCCGGAGGTAGCCCCAGGGAGGAGCACGGGTGAGCTCTTCTACGTGGCAACAGGAGTGGCCTGAGCAGGCAGTTCTGAGTCAGCCTCCCGTGCCCAGCGCTAAGGCTCAGAGCTCCCGGAACCAGAGAGGGGTGGAGGGGCCCTATCCCCCCAGGAGAGACCCCCAGCTGTCAGCTGCCCTTGGTGCTAGAGGTGAGACGTCCGCCACGTAGAGTGAGACTGAGGTGCCCGCCAGGCCGGCTGACCAGACAGACACAGGACTCGGGGGAAATGGCCCTTCCCTGGGGAGAAGCAAGTCTCTTCTGGTCTTTAATTTGTGACTTACCTAATACTTTTTTATAGTGGTGGGTGGGGCGAGGAAAGCAGGGGAGAGGGAGGTAAGATTAGTGCACGTTCGCTAAAAATCTCTTCTGGGTGAGAATGATTTTTCTTCCTCTGCCAAGTAAGAGATGATTACTTCTATGTTGCAATGGGTGTCTGGAGGGCAGGTGCGTAGGTCGGGGCCAGCCCTGGGCCCTCACTCACCCTGTCAGCCTGGGCTGCCCCCGACATGCACCGCCCCCCACACTGTCCCCACCTCTACCCTGAGTGTGGAGTAAGACAGAGAGGGTCACAGACACAGGGTTCCAGAAGTCTCCTCCATCCCACGTTCCCACTGTAAACGAAGTCTTGTTAACTGTGCATGCCTTCAGTCACAAAAAGGAGTTAGCTGATAAAACCTGGTGAGTCACATTCATATGTTAGATTTTTGTCTTTAACTTTCTTCACGTTGGTTCATCAGTAAGAAAAATAGCCTCTCTCTTAGGATCTAGCCAAAAAGGCTGAAAGTCAATCAGTTTGGTAATCCACCAAAAAAAGGAGTTAAAAGAAAAGGCAACTGGAGGCTACGATTTTTTGTTACTGTTGTAGTTTCTTTTTTTTTCTTTTAAATAAACATCATCTTTTATGCATAATCAAATTCCCATATGTTTTCCTATAAAGAATTTGCTTTAGTTTTTCCATAAGGCATTTTTTTGTCTCTTCCTAGTTAAATTTTCTTACAGAGTTAAAACCATAAATAAGAGGATTTACACCACTAACATGACACTGCCAGTATCTTAATTCAGCCAGACCTGGTAAATTCTATCAAAACTAGACAGTTAAATAAGAACGACGTTATAAAAATATTAGCCAAAAAAGACTATTCGATAATTCTGCAAACTCAAATATGAAACTGTACTAAACAAAATCTGTGCAAACGTGTACAAGCATGGAGCACGTGGCGGGGTTATGCTCAGGTTAGTTTAAAGCTTGCTCTAGTGGATTTAATTCAAGAGTTGTTCCACGGTGGTGGCGTTTACTTTGAACTCACACACGAGTCAAAGAAAAGTAAACTATGCACAACCGTGTCCCCCAAAGGTCAGTGTCTGAGGGAGCCAGCACTCCATCCCATCCACGCCTGGGGGGTCGCCAGGGCTGGGGGTGGGCGCCAGGTCCCGGGCAGGGGGGCTCCCAGAGGCCCGGGGCTGAGGCTGGGCCAGCACTGAGCACCGCCGCCTCCCCATCCAAGGCCCCCGAGGGCCGGCGGATCTCCACGGGGGCTGGGCCCGCACTGCGAGGAGGTGGGGGGGGCGGCGGCCAGGCTGGGTCAGGGGCCCTCCCTCCCGACACAGGCTCGGGGACCCACGTGCCGCGTGACGACGCCTCAGTAAGCCCGCCACCTCTCGACCCTCAGGCTGAGGGCCAGGACCGCAAAGACGCCCTCTGCACACCCACCCCGCCCTCAGACCCCATCCCACAGGCGAGAGCCCCTGCCCGGCGTCCTTGGCACGCATGCTCTGCGGCGGGTCCCGGCGCGGGCACTAGAGGAGGAACGGGTTGGTTGTGCCGGTGGCCTGAGCCGCCGACGGGGGGACGCCCAGGCTGCCCACCATGTTCATCGCGGCGGGGCCCAGCGGCGGCAGGGAGGAGCCGCCGGTCCCCAGAGCTGGGTGGGAGGCTGCAGACGTCATGGAGGCCACAGCCACGGGCTCCACAGCCGGGCCGGGCCCGAAGGACGCGCTGCTCCCCAGCACCGGGCTCCCCCGCAGCTGGTTCAGCGTCAGCGGCTGCGGCTGGTTCACCTGGAAGGGGTTGACCGGGGCTGAGGCCGCGGCGGCACCTGGGGAGAGAGCGGGCGGGGCGGCCGCGGTCAGAGCAGCAGCGTCCCCGGGCCTGGACGGCCACGGCACAGCGGCCACCGGGGCGGCCCGCCCGCCCCTCTGGGCCCGGTGCTGGGACGAGGAGACTCAGCCGTGAGGAGCCCAGCGAGGGGCCAGGCTCGCGGGGCCCAGCTCCTCCTCCGGGCTGGCACCCCGGGCGCCCTCCCTCGTTCTCTCAGCCAGCCAGCCAGCCAGCCGAGCTCTGCGACCACAGGTGCGGGGAGAGAGGGGAGCCACGGGAGAGGCGGGAAGCGCGGGGCGGCCCGCACCTGGGGACCCTGGCATAATAAAGGCTCTGAGAAGTCCTGCAGTCTAGAAGCAGATGCAGCTCCGTCCTGCCCAGTGTTTCCCGAATTTCTCTCGTACCAGAAAGCCTTGCCCCGCGTTCAACAGAAACATCTACTGATACCCTGGCCAAAAACCACGGGCGCTGCCGGCACTGAGTCTCCAACTTCGCCCAGCCCCTGCTCACAAAGGCTGCCAGGAGGGCACCCCAGGCCACCAGAGAAGATGCCGCCTGTTCCCCACGAGGGCACCCCAGCGCTCTCGCGTCGGTCGCTCCTCGTAGCCTAGGAAGGGGGCTGTGCAGATCAGAGCACCCCGGCTAGAAATGAGCAGACCAGACTACAGAGCAGGGCCAGGAAGGCGCAGAGCCAAGGAGGATGGCCCTGGAGGGCCGGGGGGCTGCCGGAACCTCCTGTGTCTTGGCTGCAGCCCCCAGGCCCTGACCGGCCCCCCACGGCCTGGCAGTGGAGCTCCTGCGGGGGCCCTCGGGGCAGACCCCCGGCTGTCGGCCAGCTCTGCCCTGGCGCCACCCCCGCTGGGGGCAACCACATTCCTCACCCACCTCAGGAGCGCACGGCTGGGCAGGACCCAGGCACAGCACACACCCCGCTTCTGCCAGAGGGTCCCCGACTCAGCCTGCCAAGTCCTCAGGCCTGAGGCCAAACACCTTGAACGTGACCTGTTCCTGCCCTTGGGGAGCCCAAGGCCTTTCTGGGAAAACTCTGGGGAAGGGCCGGGGCTTCCTCAAGGAAGAGGGTTGCCTGGACTGAGAACCGAAGGGTGGGTCCGCATCCCCACCCCCAGAGAAGAGGAGGGAGATGTCCCGGCAGAGGGAACAGGACGTGTAGCGGGGGACAGCATGTAGCGGGGGACAGTGTGAATAGCGCACGCAGCTGAGGGTCTGAGCACACGGGGCACTGGGGTGGGCGGGGGCCCTGGCCACTCACTCGAGGGCCGGGGCTTGTCCTGCAGCCCACGTGGAGCTCCCGAGGGTGGAGAGCCCACCAGCAGGGAGGAGGGGCTTGGGGGCAAGGGTGAGTTCCAGCCCCAGATAAGGCAGAATCCAGCAGCAGGGGCAAAGTGAGGGTTCTTGGGGTCCCTGGAGCACGGCCCAGCAGAGGGCCCAGTTACCCTCAACCCGAAAAGGGGGCTGCTGGGCACCAAACCCAGGCTCCTCCTCCTCAGCCCCAGCACTATCCGCCTCCAGCTGGCCTAAAACTGGCGCCCGCTAGAGGGTCTCCCTGGCTGGGGCACCAAGTCAGGGGCAGCTTCTGCTCAGTGGTCTCAACTGAGAGGACAGGGTCCGTTTTCCAGCCCCCCACGAGTCCCGGAGAGGCGCAAGTGCTGGTTCAGGACACCAGGTGCTCCGCTACTGCTCAGCCGGGGCCAGCACGCCCCTGAGCCTGGTCCCCGCCTGTGGTCCCCGAGGGAAGAGTCCCCCGCAGAGGTGGAGGGGAGGTCAGCGCCCACAGGCCTGCCCCAGAGCCGCTCTCAGGAAGGGCAGACGGCCAGAGGAAGGCCGGGAAGCAAGCATACCTGGTGCCAGGAAGGGGTTGAGGGACTGTGCCGGCGGGGCTGGCCTGGTCACCAGCGAGTCCAGGTTCACCAGGGCCGCGTTGGGGCCCAGGAAGGACTCGGGGGTTTTCCGGGTGCCGCTGGGCTTGCTTGAGGCCACGGTCGGGGGCTGGGACTCAAAGGGGTCGGGGCTGGTAGTTCCATTGTTCTGGGCCGGCGGAGAGGCCGCCTTGGCTGCAAGACAAGGACACACACGGGCTGGTGAGCCTGGAGGGCTCATCCAACCCCGAAGCGTCCAGAGCAAACCCCGATGTCCCCGGACGCCGACTCGCCAGGGACGCGCGCGGCTGCCCAAGGAATGGGGCGTTCGTTGCAGTGCTGTTTCCAACAGCCCCAACCTGGAGCCACGGTCAGCCACAGGGCAGGGCACGTACAACCAGACCTGAGTCCAGGGACGGAAGGCGCGAAGAGGAAGGAGCAGGGACAGGACAGTGCAGCACGATCTCCACAAATATTAAGATGGCATTTTGGGTTGGTGGCTACACGTGAGTAGTTCACATTTTTTAAAATGTTTTCATTTTCTAAATTTTCTACAGTGAACATGAATTGCTTGACAGCAAGAAGAAAGCAAATGACTTTTAAAAATTCAGCCAACAGAGGGTGTGCTGAGGCAGGCCGGCAGGAATGTGGTTGCTCTGCTAGGGTGTGAGATGGTGATGGGGACACAGGTCCCGAAGAACCGGCGATTCTGCACTCAGCAGCCCCACGCCCAGGAATCCAGCCTCGGGAAATAATGCAAAGTGTGAGCAGGGGTTTAAGCACAGAGATGTTCACTACAGCATTATTTACTTTAGCACAACTTGAAATCAACCTAAAATGCCCTCCCCAAAATTAACGATTAAATATTGGGTTGGCCAAAAAGTTCAGGTTTTTCTGTAACATCTTACGGAACCCAGTAACTTGTCGCTGAGCCCTACAAAGCTATTTCTAAAGAATTTGTAATGTTGCAAGAAAATGTTCTCAATCCACTTTTCCATAAAAGTGGTGGGGGCAGGATTCGACTCTCTCCGGCAAGTACGAGCTCAACAACAAAGGCTGTCCGTAAGAGCTCAGAAAAAGTGCTGGGAGGGAGCACAGTGGCCACGTGTAGATGGAAGAAATACAGATGATTTTCATTGTCTTCCATAAACTTTCCCACACTTTCTACAATGGGAACACCTCCAGAATTGGCGTAAATACTTCACAGGCCCAGGGAAGGGTGCTTAGGCTTCTCCCTGAGGGGTGGGGAGCGGGCAAGGACAGTTATGCTGTACCTTGGCCTGTGGAAGAGACACACGGAATCTTGTTGCTTTTTTAATGCGGCAAAAGAAACCCCGGGAAGCAGCAGCTCTAAGTTGCTTCTGGGCCCCTGGAGCTGAGAGGGCCCAGGGGGTGGTGAGGGGTGCGAGGCTGCTCCTACCTTAGGCCAGCCCAGCCTGGCCTGCTGGGGGAGGCGGCAGTGGGAAACTGGGAGCAGGGAAGCCGGGAGAGGAGAGAGAGAGGAGAAAAGCTGCTCAGTGCAGCTGGGAGGGGTGGCCCCCGAGGAAGGCAGGCGCCACCTGGCTCTGTCCCCTCTGCCCCACAGGGCTGTGTGAAGAGGGCATCCAGCCCCCTCCCTCTGCCCCCCGGGGCCCAGTCTCTCTCCCCCCACCCGACCCTGACCCCTCCCAGCCCAGGGGCACTCGGGGAGGAGCAGGGTCTTCTGCAGAGCGTGCGTGCGCGTGCGTCGGAGATGCCTGCCCACACAGAGACCGGGTGGTCTGGAAAAGGGGGCGCCTTTGGGGAGCCGGGAAGAGGAAGGCGGGTGGAGACGGGGCAGTGGGCTTCCGCCAGCGGCCACAGGGCCCAGGGCACGAGGCCGAGGAACAGAGGTGGCTGGAGGAGAGGAGAGGGTGACAGAAAGCTCGAGGGCATTCCTGCCGCCGCCGCCCCGTGAACCCCTGAGTCAGACCCCCGGCTCCCAGGTCAGACACGTGCACATGCGTGGAGGCGCCAGGTCCCTGACTATGATGCCCTCAGCGACGGGGCTGGTCAGGGGCACAGGACGGCCCGGAAACCACCACCACCACCACCGCTACGTACCTGCTTTTTCTGAAGTTCGGAGGTTGTCAAATTCAGAAAAGTCATCTTTAATTGTACCATTCAAATTACTGAAGAGATCAAAAGCCCCTGGGGAGAGAGTGGCAGTGACTGTGCGGTGTCCCCACTTCTCTGCCTTGTGCTTCCCCATTGGGGGGGGGGGGGGCCAGAGGTGGGCTGGCGTCCGTAGCCCTCACGGGGGAGAACTTGGAGAGTCGGGGGGCAGCGGGGGTGTGGGGTCCCTGGGTGGGCAAGGAGGGCACCGGGAGGGGCTTCCCCACGCAGAGCAGGGCTCTCGGCTGCCCCTGCCCGCCTCCCCCTCCCCAAACCGAAGCCGAGGGGCCGGGGGTGGGGGTGGGGCGCTCACCAGAGGGGGACGCGGGCTTGGCGGCCGACGCTGCGGCCCAGGGGTCGGCGGCTTTCCCGGCACTGGGGGCTGGCTGCTGCGGGGCGGCCCAGGGGTCGGAGCCCCTGGGGACGGAGTGTGTGCCGGCTCCGGTGGGCACCCCCCATGGGTCGACAGAGGTGGCTGGCTTGGCACCTGTGGGAAGGCGGGGTCGGCTCAGAGATGCTCCCAGAAAGGGCTGGGCAGCCGGGGTGAGAGGGAGAGGACCTGGGGCCACAGGAGCACCCTGGGGGGAGCGCCCGGGGAAGGGAGCGCGCAGCCCCCGCGGCCTCCGCCTCGGCAGAGCTTGCCCCAGCGTCCTCCCTGCCTGCACGCAGCAGACGCGCGGTGCCTAACGGAGAGGCGCAAACAAACACCTGTGCGCTCACACATCCGCCCCTAAAGGATGGGGCAGACTCCAGTGCCCGGGCCTGTGCCGGGTGGGGAGTGGGTCGTGCATGCACCCCTGCATCCGTCCGTGTGCACAGAGCACCCACCCACCCGCTCCCCCTGCAGAGCACCTCAGGCGAGCACTACGTGGCCCCCGCGCCCCACCCCAATCGTCCACACCTCCCTCCACGAGCTCCCGTTTCGCCACGGAGGGGGCGAGGGGGCGAGCGGTGCCGGGCCCGTGAGCCGTGTGCTACCAGACGCACCGTCGGCGTGCTCTCGGGGGCGGCTGTGTTCACGCAGAGGTTTATCCGGGAGACTGAGCTGCGTTGGCGTGCAGCTGAAACGTGCTGTTTACTGCTGTCTACTACTTCATCCTGTGACAGAAGGCACGGCTGGTGTAGCTGTCACTGTGCTGCACACGCGGCCCTTCACCGCAGACACGGGCATCCGCTCGCTCCTTCCCAGGCCCCTCACGCCTCCTCTCCCACCAGGGGCCTGGTCCCCTCTCTACCCGCCTCCCTTGGGTTTTTTGTTTTCATTGATTTGACGGGTTCCTTCCACGTCTGGGTGCTGATTCCCTTCCTTGAGTTACAAACACCTTCTCCTAACTTGTGGCCTTTCCCTTCACTCTCCTCATGGAATCTTTTGATGAACAGAGAACTTCTCGCTTGGACGGAGTAGAACGCAGCAGGATTTCCCTCTAATTTGTGCTTTTTGGGACATGCAGGAACTCCACCTCCATACGCCCTCGCATGTGCCCTGGATAATACTTTTTACTTTATCCTTTATTTCCATAAGGGATTTATACAACTTTAGGGACCGGCATATTTTTAAAACTTCAGTTTCTAGTTACTTATTACCATGCAGAGAAACAACTTAATTTCGTATACTAATTTTTGTATTCAGCAATCTTGCTAAACTCTTAATTCTAATCATTGAAATTCATCCTATTTATTCTTTTTTTCTTTTTTAACATCTTTATTGGAGTGTAATTGCTTTACACTGTTGTGTTAGTTGTATCCTATTTATTCTTACAGTAATTCTAATAACTCTTAATTCCAATCACCTCATTTGCAGAAACTGTTTGGGAGTCTATGTACACTGTCACATCCCTTGAAAACGATGACAGCTTAGTTCTTCCAAGTCCCTCATTTTCCCGTCTCGCTGTGTTGGCCGGGACCACCCGTCCCAACGCAGAGCAGGGGAACGGACTGCGTCCACATCTTGCTCTTAAACGTTTACCATTAAATGGCACCATTTACCATAATAGGCTTTTTTCTTTTCAGAAGCTCTTTATCAGGTTATGGAAGTTCCCCCTTATTCCAAGTTTGCTAAGACTTCTGCAATAAAGAGCTGGTGAATTTTGTCAACCTGTTTCTGCCTCTACTAGGATGATCACATGATTTTTCTCTTTGGGCCTGTTAATATGGTACATGAATACATTTCCTAGTGATTTGGTCCTTGCAAACAATGTTTTTCATGATGTACTGTATCATTTTTATATTTTTCTCATTCTGGTTTTGCCGTTGCTTCTTTGCTTAGGGTTTTTGCACCTATATTCCTAAGTGGGCCTGGCCCGACATGTTTGTTCTCACACTGTGCACCTTCTGTCTGGTTTTGGTGTTAAGGTTATGCTAGCCCATAAAATGAGTAGGAATACTCCCTTTTCCCACCCCCAAAGGAGTCTGTATAAAGTGGAGTTGTTTCTTTCTTTTTTGTTTTTAATATTTATTTATTTATTTTGGCTGCGCCGGGTCTTAGTTACGGCACGTGGGATCTTTGTTGCAGCACGCTGGATCTTTTAGTTGCGGCATGCGGGATCTAGTTCCCTGACCAGGGATCAAAGCCGGTCCCCCTGCATTGGGAGTGCGGAGTCCTAACCGCTGGACCACCAGGGAAGTCCCCGGAGTTGTTTCTTTTTTTTTTTTTTTTTTTTAAAGTTAGCAATATTTTCTTCATTCATTCTTTTTTTTTTTTTTTTTTAATTTATTTTATTATGGCTGTGTTGGGCCTTCATTTCTGCGCGAGGGCCTTCTCCAGTTGCGGCAAGTGGGGGCCACTCTTCATCGCGGTGCGCGGGCCCCCCACTACCACGGCCTCTCCTGTTGCAGAGCACAGGCTCCAGACGCGCAGGCTCAGTAACTGTGGCTCACGGGCCTAGCCGCTCCGCGGCATGCGGGATCCTCCCAGACCAGGGCTCGAACCCGTATCCCCTGCACCGACAGGCAGATTCCCAACCACTGCACCACCAGGGAAGCCCGCGGAGTTGTTTCTTGAATGGCGTGAGAACTTCCAGCAAAGCCCTCTGGGTGATTTAGGGGGCGAGAGGGAGGTGAGTGACTTACTCGGTTCCTTCAATGATTATAGGACTATCCCTATCTACAGGTGTCCTACTGTTCTTCCGCCAGCTTTGCTGAGTCTTCTTTTTTAGTTTACCCATGTTATCTAAGTTCTCAGCTCTGTCAGCACAGAGTTGATCAAGCACCTCTTACTCTATGTGGAATCTCGGCAGGACCTGCACCTACACTGTTTGGCCTTTTCTCTTTATTGTTCAGAACTACTCTTGCCAGAGATTTCTCTATTTTATTACTCTTTTCAATGACCAACCTCTGTGTTTGTGGATATTATTCTGTCTGTGTTCTAACTTGCTAGCTTCTGTCCTCCTCACTGTTCCGTCCCTTTCACTTGACTTGGGTGCGACACCATCCGAGCCTCAGCACCTCAACGATCTTGTGCCTTTCTTCTGGACTAATGCAAACATTTAAAGCTCTAAATTTTCCTCTTACTATCACTTCCATTGTCCTATGTATTCTGATATGAAAATATCTACATTATTAATTGGTTCTAAATATTTCTGCCACTGTAATTTCTTATTTGACTCAAGAATGTAGAAGTTATTTTAAAATGTCAGGTGTATGGAGTTTTCTACTTATCTTTTTGCTACCGACTTTAAACTTGAGTGTACTGTGGTCAGAAGGTGCGTTCTATGTGATCCAATTTTCTGACGCGGCAGAGGCTTTTTGCCTAGCACGCAATCGATGCTTTGCATCGATTTGCATAAGCCTGTGAATCACGCTGCTCCAGCTTTCTTATATTCTTATCACTTTAAACAACTTCTCCCGCCTGGTTTTGTATTCCTGATATTCTCCATTCCTTCCTGAGATCTGAGTTTCCGTCCGGTTGTCTTCCCTGTCAGCTGGAAGAGCTTCCCTTGGCAGTTTTTGGGGGGCTGGAAATGGTACCCTTTCACCTTCATTCCTGAAGGATACCTTTACCGGATGCAGGATTCTGGTGGGTGAGGGTTTCGGTGGTTTCTCTGTCTCACCGTCGTTCTCAGGAGAAGGATGTCCTCCCGGTGGTCCCCGAGGACGTCATCCCACCGCCCCGATGTTCTCGTCACTGCTGGGACTCGGCCGCCGGCCTGACTGCTGTTCTTCTCTGCTCCTGGGGCGTCATCTCTGATGTCCTCTCCCTTTGCTGTTCCCAGTCTCCTGACTGCACGTCTGGGTGTGGGTTTCTCTGATTACCCTGTGTAGGGCTCACTAGGCTCCCCAGCTCTGAGAGGAAGCCCCTCGCCACAATTCTTGAAAGCCCTCTGTCACCATCTTTTCAAACATTACTTTCCTGGAACTCCAAAAAGCTGTGTCCGCATTCTGCCTGCACGCGCCCCCAACTCCTCCGGAGCACTCTCCAGAAAGCTCCGTGGCTACTCGTTTACCAGGGGTCTCCCTGAACAGCGAGCTCCTGGGGGCACCAGACGGGGTGAGAAGACTGGGCACTGCTCCCTGACCCCCATGGACTCAGCGCCCGGGGCCCGGCCGTGAAAGGGGCTCCTTGGCTTTGCAGAAGACGCAGCGCCGCCGGCCGGCCCCCCCAGGCTTGCCACGGCGACCACGACGGACGAGCCGGGACAGCCTCCCACCTGCAAGCTTCATTCCCGCCAGCCCCTGGAGACTCACGCCTGTCACCCACCGGTGGCCGGCCAGCTCTGGTGTGGACTTGGGGCTTCTCCAGCCGCCGCCCCCAAGCCCACAACCCTCCTGAGGCTTCCAGAAGCTCCTCCGACCTTTCACTCTCGTCCGCCCAGCGTCTCACGCAGAACCACCTCCCCCGGGACTGACCCCACTCTCCCAGGCCCACTTCGGCCAGCGGGACACCTGGTCCCGGCTGGAGTCACACAGCCGGGGTGCGCCCTTGCTCTGCCCGCAGCACAGCACCTCGGGGGCCTTGGTTTCCCGTCTCAACTGGAGGGAGCTGCCGGGGTGGACGCTGCGTCAGGGAGGGCACCGGACTGCAGGTTAGAAGAGCTGGGACGCGTCTGCAGAGCTGCCGAGACGCAACGGAGAGGACGCAGGATGGGGAGGTCGCAGAGGACCCAGACCCGGTGCCAGGCTGCTTCCGGCTCCCGTGGGGCCTCAACCTCGCCCACTCAGCAGCGCCCACGAGGACCGAGGGCTCACGGTTCACGCCCCGGCGCGCCGGTGCCCAGGGGCTCGGACTGGCAGCCCTGCACTCCACCCCCGCGCCTGGCCGCTGGGCAGACGAGCGGCCGTGTCCTCTCCTGCTCGCCCCCATCAGGAGACGTTCCCCGATCACCTTCCAGCACCCGCCTCCTCTTCTCTGGACGGATCCCCTGACCTTCCTCGGGAGAACTGTCCCCTCACCACTCCCTAGTCCCGGTCTGAGTGGGCGGACCCTGCGCTGGAACAGGGGAGGGTCTTCACCAGCCCCCACCCAGTCCCAGCTCCCCACTCCTGCATCCCAGAGAGGTCCAGGAGGTCCAGGGAGATCCTCTCCATCCCCGGGCTGTGAGCACCCAGAGCCGCCAGCCAGGCCTTGAGCTTCTGAGGCCAAAGGGAGAGGGGAGGGGCCCACCGGGTGGGGGCAGAGCAGGGGGCCTGGGTCTTGGTGACGCCGGCTCGGCCACTGGGTCGAGCTGGCCTGAGGGCAGAGCTACCCGTCTCCACTGGGTACAACATGGCGTCCTGCCCATCAGACGGCCTCCGCGGCCCGCTCGGGGGCACGGTCCCCACCCTGCAGCCCCCTCACCCTCTCTTCACGCAGCCCGGAGCCCCGCACAGGCACCCGCTCACGGGGGCTGTGCTCACGCCGCTCTCCCGGGCCTCAGAGAGGACCTGACACACGAAGGTGCTGGCAACTGATGGGGCCTGAGGGACCCACAGAGTCTCAGGGCTGCGGGGGCCCTGCGGTCACCCCGACTCCCGCCATGGGCACCGTCGACGCTGGAGAGCACTTCTGGAAGGTTCCGGGTAAACGTCTGATTCGGGTGTAGAAACACAGAGCTAGAGCCGCCCCGACTCTGCAAAGCCCATGCAGAGAGTCTGCAAACGCCTCTGATTCAGAGGGATTCACTCACCACGCAGCTCAGGGGGCACCAGGCCAGCGGTTCTCAGCTGTGGCCCTTGGGAATCCCCTGGGGGTGTGAGTAGAATACTGACCCCCGCACACACAGATGCCAGGGAGGGCCTGGGCATTCGCATTTTTAGAGGCTCCCCGAGCGGCCAGGATGGGCAGCAGGTGCGGGAGAACCACCCAGCTCCTGGGCCGCTCGGATCACAGGCTGGATGGACAGACGGACGTTGGGTGGGGCCGGACCCTGCCACAGACAGGCGGCCCCCGGCACCACCTCGCCCCTCTGAGCGTCGTCTGGCCCGCACGGCCCAGGCCCAGGCCCTGCCCTGCAAGAGAAACACGGCCCCGGCGACTGCACCTAGCATGCGGGTCACGGGCAGCCGGCGACCACGGGGAGGGAGGGGTCCTGAGGACAGGGTGACCCCGTCTCCCCGAGCAGGACACCCGAGCCGTGTTTTCAAGCACAGCCAGGCGTTCACTAGCCAAACAGCAGGACACAGCATCACGTGAGGAGCCAGCATTTAAGGGGGTCCAGGCCGCCCTGCCAGGCAGAGGCCATCTTGGAACTCCTTGGCCTCCCACCACCCCGGGCCTCAGGCACTGCCCTCCTGACCGCACGTGGGACACGACGGACCCTGCTGTGCTCCGCCCACCACAGC
Organism: Balaenoptera ricei; assembly: GCF_028023285.1. Taxonomy (NCBI): domain Eukaryota; kingdom Metazoa; phylum Chordata; class Mammalia; order Artiodactyla; family Balaenopteridae; genus Balaenoptera; species Balaenoptera ricei. The sequence goes on from NC_082658.1 coordinate 62,654,882, forward strand.
CCCGGCAGGCCCGGCCGGGCCACACACCCGACAAATAGGCGCTTGTTGAGTGACGAGAGGAGGGGAGGCTAGGACCGAGGGCCCATTCACAGGGAGCGTGCCCGGCTCCCCCCGTCTGGCTCCCCCCGAGCCCCACGAGGAGTCTCCATGGGACAGGGAAGCAGTCACATGGCGGGTCATGGAGTGAGCCGGGGCGGGGGCTGAGCCGGCCAAGGCCGTTGGAATCACAGGCCGTGAGCCCTGCTGTCCCAGGTGGCTGCTTTGTGTCTGGCAGGTGCAGGAAGTGCCCCACTGACCTGGCAGGCGCCGCTCTCCCTCCTCCCAGCCCCCAGCATTTCCTCCCGAGGCCCCTTGGCACAAGCTGGTAAAGGCAGGGCTCGCTACCAAGGGCGGCTTTCACAACAGCGCTTCTTTCATCCAGAGGGCGCGTCCAACAGTGCTGGGGAAGAGACTCTGATCTTTCTAGCTGTTTCGGGGTGGTGGGGTGGTCCCCAAACACACACTGGCAGATTCTACCACAGACCAAGCAGTAAACCCGACACTGTCTCACTCCGGAGCGGCGTCTCGGAAGAAGGAAGCAAGTTCACGGTCACCACGGTCCAGTGAGCTTGGGAGCAGGGCTGAGGCCGCGTCCTGCAGCGCTGCTGAGGGCAGAGCGCTAGCACTGCCCACGGGAGCTGACGTCTAGAGCTTCGACTGACGCCTGGAAAGGCTCCCCGCGTACGGAAGAAAGAAATGTCTACACGTGCCCACGATGTGACCCCAACCACGTGAAAACACACGGGCCCAGGGGACACAGGAAGCAGACAAGCTAACATTTTAACACGAGTTCTCGCTCCCTGTTGCAGTCTAAGGGGACTTTTCCTGGACACGAGCGGCCACAGAAGGCCTTAGCGGCAGTCCAGGATGGCGTGACGACTCCAGGACTGGGGGCCGTGAGCACTGAGCCTGCCCCTCGCTTGCTGTGTGACCTCAGAGGAATGAACAGCCTCTCTGGGCTTTGATGCTCTGTTTTCCCCAAGTCACTGGTAAAAATGCCAAGTGCATTAGAACCAAGGAGACGGCCCTGGGTTGGGCAAGTAGCAAAAGATGGCAAAGTGGCAGTCCATGAACCAACCACACGTGGCCACTGCAGGTGCATTTTGATTAGCTCCAACCATGATCTTAAGTTTTAAAATTCATTGTCAACATTTAAAAATCTGATTTCAAAATTTCAGGTTTCAACCTTCTCTTACTGCTCAATGGTTATACAAAATGTGGTATGTCTATAAAATGGAATATTATTCAGCCATTAAAAAGGAATGAAGTAGGGATGTGTGCTATCACGTGGACGAACTCTGAAAACATGTTAATTGGGAGTCACAAGGGCCACGTGTCGTGTGATCCCGTGACATAGGAAACACCGGGACAGGCAACTCCAGAGACAGGAAGCAGACTGTTGGTGGGGGATGGGCAACGGGGAGTGACTGCCTAATGGGAAGGGGTTTCCTTCTGGGGTGATGGAAAGTCCTGGATCAGTACTGATAACCGCATGCTATCGTGAAGGGCTACGAACCACTGAACTATCCACTTGAAAATGAGTAAGATGGTGAATTTTATGTCACGTAAGTTTTATCTTGATTAAAAAAATTCAGAAGAGCAGAACCACGTGGGCAGAATTCCCACGTGATGTTCAGCTGCCTCTGGGCACCAGCCGCCTCTCCCCAGCTGCTGGCTTCCGCTGCCTGCAGGTTTGAGAACCCCAACCACTGGAGGTGGTCCTGCCCCACCCGCAGGAGACCCCCCAGCTCCCCGCGAGGGTCAGATGCCTGGTCAGTCAGGACACCCAGCTCCAGGGCCCAGGCCTGTCCACCAGCCAATGGGAGGGCTGGGCAAACTTGCTGGTTGAAAAAATATGTATTCCCTCTCTCCTGACCAGATAGTACTTACCCCTGGTAAATAAGTCAAACAGTTAAAGAAAAAAAAAGGTAGAGAGGGAAAAGTCTGTCTCTCTCCCACCACTGCGATCCCCAAACCCCTCCCCAAAGCAGCCACCGACTGGACTCAGTGCTCCTCAAGCTCGCTGGCCTCACCCAGCTCCTGGAGGGACCACGCTCTCCCCCGGGCACTGAGGAGGCCGCCCGTCTGCTTACTGACCCCATACGACTTAGAAAGGGATGGAGAGTCTCTCCTGAAGAACACCCCACCCGTAACTTTACACAAGAACTGTTTTCAGATTTAAAAAAAGTCCGAGCCGCTGCCTGGAAGGGCCCATGTCCCCATGGGCAGAGCTGAGGGGCGTTTCCAGCAGACCTGCCTCGTGTGGCCACGCGTGCTCCCGGGGGGCACGGCACATAGGCGGGGCTGCTGTGGCCTCCGGTGAGCGACAGCTCTGGGACACTGGCCTGGGTCTGCCCCAGGGCACAGAGGGCTCCCACCAAAGCGGGTGTGGGGCTCTCTGCCCAGCCCTGAGGCCAACAGCATCCCCCAAGGACAAGTCCAGGGACGCCCGCCTGGCCCTCCCCTTCCCCACCCCCACCCCTGCTGCCTGTTTCACACCGGCAGGGCCCGAGCCCTGGGCCCACTACAGCACCGCATGGCCTCACGCCTGTCACGAGCCGAGCCTTCTGCGGGAACACCCACGCCTCCTCGGGGCCCGGCCACTCCTGCTCCTCCTTGAAGCCTCCTCCAAGACGCACGCCTCACGCCCGCTGGACTCCTGCCCCAGGATGCACGCAAAGACGGCCCCCGGGGCCCTGCCCACATAGCACTGCTGCTAGGCTGGCGGCCCGACTCGCCCACACCTGCCAGGGCCTGGAGGGCAGGGCCATTACCTGCTCCTGTCTGGGTCCCCGCACGGCAGGACAGAGCCTGGCATTCGGTGCACTTTGGCAAACGTCCAGGGAACCGAGCCGAATACAAAAGATGGTTCTGGTTTGGGGAAACAGAGGCCCCAAGAGACACGAACAAACTGGCACAAAATATACATTCGAGGTTGCAAGACAGAAAGCCCACTGATCAGCCATGGGCAGCAGGGTTGATGGAGCCCCCCGGGGGGCCTCCCAGAGCGGCAGGCTCGGTGGGAAACCATCCCAAAGCCTGCAGGCCAAGCCCTGTGCCCAGTGATCCAGAAGCCCATGTGCCCAAGATCTCAGCTCAAATTAAACAGAGGGCGCCACACTCCTGTCTGAATCACCTATCACAAGTTCACCTTACATTTGGCATTAAACAGAACTTTAAGATATCCATTTAGCCTCGTAAACTGATTTGCTATTGCTTAAATGACAGGTAAGAAGAATTACAGTGAACGTGTCCCCTTTTCACTAGCGATCACTTAAGCACGCTGTAATTTCTGGCTAATTACAGCACGGTGATTTAGACATTTCATGCTGTGTATTACAGTTTCTTAACCTGGGGTGCAATTCTGAGGCTGAGAGAGTTGACGCGTGTCCCCGAGGAGGGACAAGCCCTCTCCGAGGCGTGTGGGCAGCGGACAAGAAATCTCCCACAGCAGAAAACCACTCACAACAGGACGAAGCGGAGCCCTGAACCGCAGTCCCCAGGGGGGCGCTGCGGGGGGCTGCGGAGGTCTGGACACCCGCCCCACCACCCAGACCCGCTCCCACCGCTGCCAGGTGACAGGCAGCCGTGCGCCCTGCAGCCGCTGCCCCGGCCAGCAGGCGGGCAGGGGAGACGTACGACGGAGGTCTTTACCGAACGACGGCCAGGGGTCCGAAGTGCTGCCGGGGGCTGCCAGAGCGCCCCAGGGGTTGGTCTGGCTGGCTGAAGCGGAAGGGCCCCAGGGCTCCGCCTTCGGGGCAGCAGGGCCCGCGCTGGGCAGGGCGTCCATCAGGTCCAACAGCGTGGTCTGCTGCGGGTGGGAGCCATGCTGTTGAGACGAGGACCGAAGAAAGAGGACAGGTTTACCCTGCTGCCCTTGCGGCCAATGTCCGCCCGTGCCCCTCCCAGTGCAGAGGCCTTCTGGGGGGCCCAGAGGACCCGGGACTGCGCCGCCCCACATCACCGCTTCCCAGTAACGACCAGGCTCCACCCACACCGGCTATTTGCCGCGTGCCCGCCGTCTGTCGACAGGTCCTCAGGGCTTCCCAGGAGAACAGGGGTTTTGCCTCCCTCCGAGACGCGGTCCCCCGACCCACCCGGCCCGCCAGCTGCCAGCGTCATCCAGGGCTCTCTCCCGGGGCCGCCTCACCCCCCTGCTCCCACAGCCAGCCCGGCTGCCCTCAGGGACCCCGCAGCAGTGGAACAGGGAGGCCACTGGAGCCCTGGCCCTGCGGGAGGGTCTGTCTCCCAACGGGATGACGAGGTTGTCAGGGGCAGAGCCACGTCCAGTTCACCTTTAGGTCCCGGGTAGGAAGCCCGGTACAGAGTAAGGAGGACGCCGGCTTACCCTGGGCCAGGAAACTGTCCCAAAGCACTTGACACTTAGCAGCTTACAGAGCAGCGGCCGGAGCTGCGCGGGGTGGGGGTCGGGGAGACGTCACCGAGCTCAGCTGCCGGGGGATGGAACTGAGGCGGGGTCAGGGGAGGGCCCAGCCCCTCGGGCGGATGTGTGTGTCACCCGCCCTCTCCTCACTGCCGCTGGCTGTGACAGCCGCTGGGGGTTGGGCTCAGGAGGGTCTCACACACTGACTTGCCCCCCACCCCCGGCCTGTGAAGCACTCACCTCTTTTTTTCTTGGAACTTTAACTGTGTCTCTGCGGCTTTCTTCCAAGGCCATCTGCAACCTGAGGTCATCTCCCCGCCTGAGGCGCTCTTCCTGTAGAGGACAATGGGCCCTGAAGCTGGTGGTCACGGCGACAGCATCGCCACGAGTCAGGTCCTCCCGGCCAGAGCCGGAAGCCAAAGCCGTGTCGCACGTCACTTCAAAGGAGGGTCCGGGGACGAGGTGCACATCGAGCCTCTCCCACCCCAAGGTGCGCCCGGGGGGGGGGCCCCCCACCCGGATGGGGGAAGGGAAATACTTGTAAAATACTTTTTCTCAAAATGAAAATGACTTCAAAATTCTAATTATAGAAGCAATATGTCTCCTTATAAAACACAAACAACCCACAAAGGGATTAGAAAGAAGACAGAAGTCACAGGTCATTCCACCCTGCCCGCACTGTGTGTGCTTCCAGAAAATGAGTGCGTGTTTATATTTTATGATTTCTAACAGAAATGATTCGTTATACTTAATTTATATTTATTCAAGGCACAGTCAGCATATATAAACAGACTGGGCTGACCTAGCTTTTTTATACAATATAATGATTAAATATAAGTAAACACACTCACTGCGTCTTCTTTACCATAAGACAGGAGTGAGGAACTACAAGGGGCTGGCCCGTCCATCTGCCCCATTTTCCCCGTGAGTGCTCTGCACCTCCCGTCGATGGCAGGCCGCACGTCCTGAGTGGACAGAGGGGCCCTGCCGGGAGCTGGCCGCTACACGGACCTCTGGGATATTCCAGTCACCGCGGGACCCACACCTGCCTCTTCCACCCGACCCCCCACTGTCTCTCAACAGCACTGCCAAGCGAGAGGGGCCGCGGGCCTCGCTGCACTCCCTCGTCGTTTTTAACCAAAGGGCAGCAAGTCCGGCCGAAAGCGGCAGCCAAGGGCCGACCCCTTTGAAGGCTGCTCCTTTCCCTTCTTCTCCACCTTTTTTGTAAAAACCTGTATTTTTTTAAAATTTATTATTTATTTATTCATTCATTCATTTATTTGGACGCTCTGTGCAGCATGCATGTGGGATCTACTTCCCTGACCGGGGATCAAACCCGGGTCCCCTGCACGGGGAGCGTGGGGTCCTAACCACTGGACCATCAGGGAAGACCCTCTCCTTCTCCATCTTAACGTAGCGTGGGGTCCTAACCACTGGACCATCAGGGAAGACCCTCTCCTTCTCCATCTTAATGTAGCGTGTGCTTATAAAAGAAAAACTGCACACATGCCCATCTCTGAATGTCAGACTCTCATCTCCTGGGCATTTCCTCCCAGCCTCTGTCTCATCCTTTTCTGGGTCCAGATGCTCTCGACCCACCGTGCAGATCGTGGTCCGCACTCGGCGCTGAGGGGCTGTGGACACTTGGCTTGGAGCCCGGCCAAGCGCGCGGGAGCGTTTCCAGGAAGCACCTCTGACCGACGCGTCCCCAGGACCAACTAGCGAGAGCCCTTCCTCCGTGTGAGTGTGCCCGGGCCCCTCCCCACGGAGGCGCGCATCCCTGCTGGCACCCACCTGCTCGGCCACCTCTCTGCTCATGGCCAGCGCCAGCTGCAGCTGCAGCTCCTCTTCGCCGCTCGTTTGCGGCCGCGCCTGCTCCAGCTCCGAGGACACCCGTGGGGAGGTGGCTGCGGGGGAGGCAAAGTCAGCGTTAAAGACCAGCGCTCCCTGGCCAGCCGCCCGCTCCCGTCTCGCACCCACAGGGCCACCCTGGCCGGGAGAGGGGGCTCTGCGAATACGCCGCGGGCACAGCCAAGGAACGTCACAACTACGCCAGCCACGCAGCGCTCGCCAGGACAAACGCCCTGGGCGGCCAGTTCGGGCCTCTCGGGGGTCAGAGCCTGTCTCCACTGCACGGCTTCAAGGAGGGGGGCTGAGTTTTTACAACATCGAGAGCACCGTTCTTGAAAAGCTGGGTCAAAGATCATTCAAAGAAGTACAAGGCACCCCCCTCGCATGTGTAAGAATCTCACTGTATCTCCCGGTCCTAAAGACATGGAAAATGAAGACCAAACATTTCTGCAGTAACCCTGAAAATTTTTGTTTTTTAAGTAAAACTGCACGTTGACTTGAAAAAAAAAAAACCATACATAGCCATTGTTTGCTGAAGTACTTAGCTAGTTTAAACATCTGAAGCAGCACCTGCTTTGATGAAGCAGTTCTGATGAAGGGATGAGATGTGAATTCCCAGCTGATTCCCAAATGAAGGGGTCTTCGCACAACCCCACTGTGGCCAGGCTGGGCCCCCCACGCGGAAAACGCCGGGCTTTCGCACCATCACGCTTCCTGCGTCGGGGAGCCTGGGTGCCCGCAGAAACCAGACGTGAAGCTTCGGGAGCAACAGCCCAAGAGCGCGCCACCCCTGCCCGCCGCCCCCCAGGAGAGGAACTCTCAGCGCGAGGCCTGCCACCCGGAGAGGTGTGGCGCCACCTTCTTGGATGCCTCTGCGCTGTCCTCCCTCGGGGCCTCTGTGCCAGCCGCTCCTCCCCGGTCTCCAGCTCGGCTTCCCTGGCCGGTGCTCCGGGGCCGGCCTCCCGCTCTCCCAGCACCCCAGTTCTGCAGTTTGGTGGGTCACGTCAGAAGGTGCTCCTAGGGACGGGCCCAGGCTCGTCTTCCCACCATCACGTCCACCCGCAAAGTCTGACAAAGCAGCTGGCAAACACCCACCGCGTGGATAAGTGGACAGATGGATGGACAGGCAGATGGAGGGTCCCACTGCACGGCCGAGGGGTAGTTGTTAAAGATGCTCTGACTGTATACGCGTCTGCTCCCTTCTTCCGTTACGTCCCTTCCAGCAAACCCAGCCCCCAGCGCTCTCACGCAAATGCTGCCTCTGTCTACATCTCCAACCTAAGCTTGCCTCCTAGGATCTGCCTCTTTGGGAGAAAGTAAACGGTGGGGAATGATGCCTGATGTTGAGGTTTCTAGATGGCTGGTCTCTGGCTACAGTGAGTAAAACGGGAGAAGAGGCGAGATGCAGTTAGGGTCCTGGAAAAACCCACAGAAGAACGGGCGAGGCTGCAGGGGCAGTGCAGGGTGGGGGCTGTAACTGGCATCACTCTGTCCTACAGTTTAGGAAAGACACGTAAAACACACGGCAGTGAGACTTCATCTGGCACAATCATGTGGCCTGAAGCACGGTGTGCTCACTGTGATTTACTGTCAACCAAGAGAAACATTAAAAAAAAAAAAAAAAAAAGCCAGCAACCAATTGCCTCATGTCTACTCTAAGCTAGTGAACAGGTCAAACAGCAAAATGCTGCAGTTATCCAAAAAACACAAACATATTCTTCTAAATAAAATCAAGTCAAATCCCAGCCTAGTGCATCGCCCCAATTATATTTTCCAAAGCATTTCTTTAGAAATAAAGCTAGATGGTAACAGAATGTCCTCAAATCTACCTTAATAATTTGATTTCTTAACAATACACCAAAACAAAAGCGCATTTTTGGTTGGTGTGTTTCCACACTTCACCTCTGCCCGTCACAGGCGGCAGCTCTGGCCTCCTCGTGCTCTAGAAGCAACATCGCCACCCAGACCGGTGGGAACAACGGAAGCTGGCCAGTCGTGGCGGACAGTGTGGGGGGACTCCTGTGATGCACGTGGCTCTCCCGTCCAGGTCACAGCCACTCAGGCCGCCCGTTCCCAGCCTCCTTCCTGCTAAGAGTCTCTGAGGCTGCTTCACAAAACCCTCAGCTTAGAGCAAGCACGGCACATCCGACACCCTTCGTTTACTCCCAGATGGGAACCAGGAGTGAAGAAAGGGGAAGACCTCAGACCCCATCCCACACCCCAAAAAGCCCCCTGAACAGAGAGCCCCATCTTGGCAGGGAAAGCTGAACCCGGCCTAACCTGGCGGGACCGGGAGGAACGGGCCGGGCTCTGCGCAGGGCCTGCCGGAGACCTGAGGCCTCCCTGCCCTCCAAGCCTCTCAGCACAGCTGCGAAGCCGGCCCAGCTTCAAATGCAAACGTGCACGTCTGCACCCCACAGCTGACGCTGCTGGGATAGCGTGTGGCCGGCACACACGGAAACAGCTCACCACATCAGTATGGAAATTAGACAAAGGGTATTCCCCTGAACGCTGCGGTTTGCATAGGAGGAGGCACGGCTCTCGGTCACGCAGACGGAAGAATTCACAGCCACCAGCCCAGAGCATCAGCTGAGCTGCACACGGCGGTCTCAGCTGCGAGGGAGGCGTCCGGCGGAGACGTTCCTGCCTTAGTGACAGCATCTCGTCCCCACAAAGGGCCTCTTGTGCCCGAGGACAGAGGTGGTGGTGAGACGGGCCTGAATGGGCCCTTCTGACCCCCAGAGCCTGGCCCTCGCCCCACTCTGACGATCTGAGGGTCTGAGGGTCCACAACTCACGGGGACAGTGGAAGAAGCGGGGGTTCAAGGGGCCGGCCGCTCTCGGGTCTCAGGCTGCTTTCTGACCCAGCACCCTCTTGAGGGAAGACCGGCACCATGCGCACAAGCAAACCACTCCACGAGCAAGCGTGTCACCACCCTTCTCCTGCAGCTGAGACGGGCCCGTGGGGAGGAGCACAAAGCCTTCACCTGCTCGGGGGCCCCCCGTTCACCCTGTCCAGTCCACTACCCTGGCTGAGAAAGCTCGGGGCAGGGGAGGCTGAACAGGGAGCCTACACACGCCCAACAGTTCCCGCAAAATACAGGCTAAGAGGAGAACCAGAAACACGGCTGGCGTCTCCTGCGGGGCCTCCCGACCTCACCCTGCTCGCCTGCTCCAGGGACCGGCCGACCCACACCGGTCCCCAAACGCGCCCCTAAAACAAAGGCGCTTCAGATGGGCAAGGTCGGGGAATTTCGAAAGAAGAAAGCAAAGCAGTCAAGGTAACAGAAAAACAGGAAATTGCTTCTTCTCACTGGCTACGTTTTGCAGTGTTCCTAGAAAGCACGTAAGCGGTGTCTGCAGTCACGGACGCCGAGTGAAGGGCACAGACTCTGCGGACCCAGCTGGCCCGGGGGCGGCTCTGCACGGGGACTTCTCGTAAAGCGCAGGCTGTCGCCGGGTACACGAGGCACGTCTGACAACCTGGCAAGAATGCAAGGTCGCCAGGCAGCGGGGCTCCAAGAACACCCCACCTGGGTCCAAACACTGCCGCCACCCTAACAACCCCGTGCCCGCCAGCTGACGGGGGTGCCAGGGCTCCCGTCCCGTCCCCACCCTATAGCAGCAGGGGGACCGCACACGAATGGCCACCTCTCTGGGCTTCTGCTTCCACGTCTGTGAAGTGGGGGGGGGGGGGGGGGGGAGGGAGGGGTCAGGAGGACCCGAGACACAGCGGCCCCCCAACCTGGGGGCCAGGCCTTGCCCAGGTCACTGCTCTCCACTCTGCCCACAGCCACCAGACGCCCCCCTCCATCTCCCACGGCAGAAACCAGGGACTGGTACCCGCTCTGGCCCCGGGGCCTCCATGGGCAGAGGACTGCGGCTCTGGCGGCCGGGGCCTCCGCCCTCCTCTTTCTGCCGGTCTCTGAAGGAGGGGCTGGGGAGCCGGCACTGAGCCCAGGGCCAGCTTCTGCCCCCCAGTGACCAGCTTCCCGGTCCAGCTAAGTTCCTTCCTCATTACTGAACTGCAGCGAAGTGCTTACTGGGTCTTCCTCAATGTGGCGACAACTCCCTGTGTTCCACCAGCCGTTTCCTGAGTCACCGATGACCCTCGGCCACCAAGGACACTCCCACGCAGAGCTGAGGCTTTTGAGCCCGTTCCCCCAGGGAGACCCTCCAGGGCCCCCCCTCTCCCAGCTCACAGGCAGTAGAGGAAAGACTGCTTTTAGTCAAGCAAGGCAAATTAGGAGAAAATAAGCTCAGATCACCCCAGGTAACACTGAAAGAGAAAAAAGCATAAATCCATCGTGGAAAAGCCAAAGAGCTGCAAGATGTGAAGAGCCGAAAGTACCACCACAGCCAGGTGACCTTCAGGACGAGAGGGGGGTGTGACTTCATAACGGAGGGTGGGCCGTGGCCCAGCCCTGCCCGTCGCCACCACCTGGCGGCCCCGGCGACACCCCAACTTGACTGCGGTGCAGACCCCCCGTCTGGTTTCAGCTCACAGAGGTACCGGGCGGGGACTGAGGCAGCCGCTGGGCGAACCCAGACCTCGGGCCGCTCTCCCTGCAAGGCGGCCGGCCCAGCGTCTCAGCACGTCAGGGTCGCGAGCACAGCAAGACTGCCGGGACGGGACCTCCGAGCGACCGTGCTGCTGGCGGTCTCGGTGTAGACAGTCGGCTCTGAGCCGCTGTCAGGACAGTGGGCAGACAGGCACGCGGGCTGGGGTGAGACGGCCCGACGGCTGCTGTGCGCTCCGCCAGGTACGATGACGGCCTGTCCTCACCGCCACGTCGATGGGGGAGGGGAGACGCCAGAGCCTGTTTTAAATACTTCAGCGTAAAAGGAAGTGAGGGCCACCCCTCTTTTCCTGCCCCCACTCCTCTCCCCAGAGGAAACAGCTGTTGACATTTTCTTGCGATTCCACCCAGAAAACATAAACACGTGCTCTTTCCTGGCACGCACCCACGGGGCCCGTCTACTCGCTGCTGTGCCTGGGCCCCACCCAGGCTGGTGTTTCGGCCCCGGGGGACGGGGCGTCTGCGAGCATGGGCCCGGATCCAGGCCCTGCCGCTGCTCAACCCTCCACCTCGGCCTCGGCAGGACGTCCTCCACCTGCAGGACGGAGACAGAGTCCCTGCCGCCTCGGGCTGTCGTGAGGATCAGACCAGTTCCTGTGGGAGCGCCTGGCACGTGACACGTGTACCACACCTGGCGCCTCGCCGGACCCTCAGTCCAGGCGGGGTCCTGCCCCCCAACCCCCCGAAGGCCAGGGCTGAGGCCCGGAAGTGAGGTGGCTCGCCAGGGTGCCCCAGCCACGAGGGACGAAGGCTGACCTAAGGCCTTGCTCTGCATCATCAGTCCCTCCCACAGAGGAGGGAACCGGGGCCCAGAGAGGTCACAGGGCCACTCACAGCAGGAGAACTCAGAGCTAGTCTCAGAGCCCATGCCACGCCCTCCCAGAGCCCTGAGGTGCCCTGAGCACTCGGTCCTTGACACTCGCACACGCCACACCTGGCGCTTCTCCAGGCCCGAGGCCAGTCCCTGCTCTCCTGCAGCTTGTGTCCCAGTGAGGGGGGACAAGACACACACACACACAGGGGAGGTGGGCCGGGGTGGGGAGAGCCTGCCCTGTGCTCAGGTCTGACAGAGACACTGCAGAGGGGCCTGGGCGGCAGCAAGGACACCAGGCAGAAAGCAGGTGGGGGCTTCGCCTGGGTGCAGGGGGTGAGGCTGGCATAGGCAGAGCGCCCAGAGGGCCATGACGGAAGGGCCCTGGCGGTTCCGGGGGCTCTCGGAGGGCCTTCAGGAGGGTGCAAGCCGAGCAGCGACACCACCTGACCGGTCCAGGGAGGATGGTGGGAGCTTGGGCCAGGATGGCAGCTGTGAAGGAGGTGAGAAGCGGCTGGTTTCTGGATGGGCTTAACTGAGATGCTATTACACCTGGCAACGTTCCTGGACCATCCGGCCCGAGGTCACAAGAGAACGTCTGGGGCCCGGCCTGGCCTGGATGATGCCGACCCTCGGCAGCCCAAGCTCACCCTCCCGGCACGAGTGGCCTGTGCTGCCGCCCAAGCGGAGACCCAGCCCACGGGGAGCGTCCCCCTGACCGGGGGCTGGGGCACAGCTGGGCCCCGAAGCTGTGAAGCCCTGACCCCCGGCTTCGGAACGAGAGCTTATTCGGAAACAGGGCTGCTGCAGATTCATTTGTTAACGGTTAAGCTGAGGTCACACTGGAGCCGGTGGGCCCGACATCCAACGTGACAGGTGTCCTTACAAGCAGAGAAGAGACACAGGGTGGACACAAGGGGGGGGGGCCAGCAGCGAGGCCATGGGACACCAAGGAGGGCCACCACCAGCGGAAGCAGGGAAGCCACAAGGCAGGACGCTCCCCTGCGGGTTTCAGAGGAAACAGCCCTGCGGACACCCTGATTTGGGGCTTCCGGCCCCCAAAGCTGACACGACCCACTTCTGGCGCTGAAGCCCCGGTGGGCGGCTCCCAGGTCAGGGCCTCTCCCAGCGTCAAGTCTCAGGCCCCGCCTCCCTGCACACACGCCTCCACTCCCCAGGGCGGCTCACCAGCCCCTCCCCCGCACCTGGCACCTGCTCCGCTGGCCGCAGAGGGCCCTAGAGTCCTCCAGTTCCTTCCTGCCTTCAGACCACACTCCCCCTCCCGCCGCCCCCGCCCCGCCCTCAGGGAGGAAAGAGAGCCTGGGTCTCCCCGCCGCGCGGGGGCCCCGGCTCGCCCTCCCCAGCGGGACGCTCTGTGGGCAGGGGTTCTTCTTGGACGCCTAGAGCAGGGCAGGTGCTCTGTGGCCCCCAAGGTCCGCGTCCGCAGCGCGCAGAATGGGGACCTATGCCTTCTACACCCCAGACCCGCCTGTGGCCAGGAACCTCCCCACCCTGGCTTGTCCCAGGTTCATTTTCTAGTTTCGTTTCCAGCGAGCACAAAGCTGCGACTCCCAAGGGCACAGCTCACACACGCGTCACCACCACCCTGAGATACGGGTGCTGCCACCGCAGCCCACGGACGCGGAAGCCGAAGCCCAGGGAGGAAGGAGCCAGCGCGGGAGACAGTGGGGACGGACGGGGCGGGCGGAGCAGAGACAAAAGCTGCCCTGTCATCTGCTGGCAGGACTCAAGGCCCATCCTCTGCCTGAGAGAAAAGAGCGAGTCTGTGCTGCTCTCTCTGGGCTGCAGGTGAAACCCTCTCCGTTACGAGATCACCAGCTGGCGAGGTGGGGAAGGGAGGGCTTGTCCAAAACAGGAAGGGATTGTTTCTCCTCGCCCTTTTCCCAGGGGTCCCCATGGTTCCTGGTGCTCTGTCTACTCCCGTGGGAAAGTCGACCTTCGGGGGAGCACTGGGGCGAGGGCTGCACCCACAACTCCCCAGGCAGGCGCTCGGGACGGAGGAGAGGGCTTGGGACACCGGAACTTCAACAAAGACGTAACTTCTCTCTTATTAATTCAATCATAAATAAACTGAGATTAAATGCCTACATCAGTTTCTTAGGGTAATACAGACAGGAAACTCACTTTTAAAATGAGTGTTTTGATGGAAATTTCCATCTATTAAACTAGAAATGATCTTTCAAAAAATTTCAGTACCCATTTTGGGCTCAGGCGCTATCACCTGAGAACGGTCAGCCCCCCGGCTGGCAGCACTGCACCTGGGCCTGGTCCGATGGGGAAACATTTGCCAATTTCAAGAGACAGAATGATGTTCATACATTTTCCCCACTACTCTCACTTCTGGGAACTCTACATTGAAGACAATGAAGAATCCTCAGAAAAGCAGGCTTTCTGCCCGAAGACGCTTACCACGTGGTTATTTATGCCGTGAGAACCTGGAAACAACTGTGACTGGGGTGGGAATGGTGAGCGACCCCTTTGAGCAGCGGCTCCCTCAGGCACGGCAGCGGGTGCAGTGCCCACATTGGCACAGGGGACACCCAAGAGCCCAGAGAGAGCACTGCCCCGTCCCCACCGTGTGGACGTCTAACCTACCCAAACTTTAACCTTTAAAGCCACACGGAAAATGCACGCAGGAAGTGAGGTGAGAAAAATCAGGGACTGCAGTATTTCTCCTGGGAATCTGGTGGTAAGGAGTCGGCTAAGGGGTGACCTCTGGGCCACGCACCCCGTCCCACTGCACGCAGGGTTAGAACAGCCCCGGACCTGCCTGCCCGGCCCCTCGGAGCGCTACACGTGTCGCACCGTGAAGGCGTCCGCCTCTCCCGAACTGGAAGCCCGCGGAGCGCCCGGCCTCAGCTGCCGACCGTGAGCCCCCCCTGCCCAGCGCCGGCCCCGGCGCCCTCGGGCTTACAAAGTGAGCGAATGAACGCACTCACCTTCTGAGAAATGTGCTTTGAAAAAAGGTCACGTGGGTATGAACGACACGTGTGTAACACTTCTCTACTGTCTGCACGGTAGGAAACATGAGATTCCTCCTGCTCTCGTGGAACACACTTCAGACCTGTGATCCAGATCTGTCCACACAGCTGCCTCCGGGGATGTGGGTCTTGATCTGGCCTTCGCTTCCTCTTCAGAGTAAGAACCCACTGGCTTTGCTCGCAGACAGACGGCCGTGACAAAGCCGGACCACCCCCCATTCCCAAAGGCCAGGCAGCTGGGGGATGACGACATCATGATACAGAAAGCAGGGACACAAAGCTGCATTTACAACACATCTGCAACCCTAGAAAAGAAAATGCTTAGAAAAAATGTCCAGAAGGACATACACCCACATGGGAACAACAGCTGCCTGTGTGACAAGATTACGGCGTGTGTCCGTCTTCTTTTTGCATTTTCTACACCATTGGGAATGGACGGGCATTACCTTTATAATGAAAAATCTAGCAGAGCTTCTTATTTGCCGCCCAAGCCACGCTTACCAGTTAGACCTGGAGAAGTGGGCCATGGGGGCACTGGCCCGACGGGCTGGTCACCACCCCGCCAGCTGGACCACGCTCCCCACGGGGGCACTGGCCCGACGGGCTGGTCACCACCCCGCCAGCTGGACCACGCTCCCCACGGGGGCACTGGCCCGATGGGCTGGTCACCACCCCGCCAGCTGGACCACGCTCCCCACGGGGGCACTGGCCCGACGGGCTGGTCACCACACCGCCAGCTGGACCACGCTCCCCACGGGGGCACTGGCCTGACGGGCTGGTCACCACCCCGCCAGCTGGACCACGCTCCCCACCAGCAGGCCACGCGAGGAGGCTCATCCCGCTGCAACAGCCATTTCGAGCCGCTGGAAGTCGGCGAGTCGCCTGCTGACTGTGACTCTCTGAAAGGGCGTGGCCGCCGGTGGTCAGCGGAAGCGACGGGAGGAAGGGCCCGCACTGACCAGGCCCGGAGCCCCCCGGGAGCTTCGGCGCCACGCTGCCCGCGCCCGCCCCGAGGCTCCGACCTGTCAGATGTGTGCCGGGGCTCTGGGACACCTCGGGAGATTTAAAAGCTCCCGGGGCAGTCAGCTGGAGCCAGTGGCTTAGGGAACAGAGAAAGGGCAGCTGGCAAAATCGGGAACAGCATTTTATTACCAAACAAAATCTAACAACTAGGAATCACACTGTTCTAAACTCAAAGTCTCAAGATACGGTACAACATTTCCACATTTCTGGAAAAGCCCACAAAGTGTATTCGCAAAAGGCTAACGGGGCAGACACCAATGGAGATAAGCACATCACGTCAAACCACCACCAAGAA
Organism: Balaenoptera ricei; assembly: GCF_028023285.1. NCBI lineage: Eukaryota > Metazoa > Chordata > Mammalia > Artiodactyla > Balaenopteridae > Balaenoptera > Balaenoptera ricei. The sequence continues at coordinate 62,670,866 of NC_082658.1, forward strand.
AAAGAGAATTCAGGTCGATTTAGCATGCGTTCGTTCACTGCTTACTGAGCACCTCGTGGGTCAGGCACTCGGCACTGAGCACAGGCTCCTGCTCCGTCAGTGCGAGGAGACAGAAGATAAAAGAGAAAAGTACTCTGAAGACAAACACAGAATACGTGATATACAGAGATTATCCATAAATTATGTGGTCTACTTTCCAACACAAAGAAAAATTATTCTTAGACCTTCCCTCTTATTTTTATTTATACTATAATTTTTTTTTTTTATACTATAATTTTAAATGCCCCCTTCCTTCAAGCTGGCCATTGGAATCTGGCCACCAAGCATTCATGAATCAGACATGGCCCTGCTGTGTAACTCTTACTGAGCCTGACTCAACACCCCCTTTGCTTTTTTCACATCCACTACTGACAGTCTATAAAACGACAGTTTGTGTACCTACACTTTTACGAAGGATGCTTTAAAGACAAACGGACAGGTGTAGCTATTGCAGCCACACCTTCCGTCTCCCCTGGCACACGGCAACATCAATCGCCTAACTGATAACCCCCATCAGCAGCTCTGACAGCTGTTTCAACCTCACCCTCTCTGACAACCAGAGGGCCCCGTGGAGTAACCAGCGTTACACGAGGTGGACCACACAACCGTAAAACTGCCAGGGCTCTGGGTTCAGATCCTGGCCTCACTGCTACGACCGAGTGGATCTGGGGGAGCAAGTCCACCTCAGTGTCCTCGCCAACGACCCCCGCCCCGCCGCCTCCTACAGGAAGTGAACGGGGACCGCCAGCCTCCCGCTGTTGCAGGCACTGCAGCCCCGAGCAGCCCAGCCACGCGGAGGCCTCGCCACGGCACATTGAGACCCCGCTGGGGGCCCAAGCCCAGGAGACGAGAACGAACACCTTTGACATTTGCCGCCTGGACAGACGTGTCACTAAAACTGCCACCTCCGAGGGTCTGCTGGCGCTACCAACCAGCCTCTTGATTCGATTTCCCACCTGAAGACATGACAGCCAGCGCCGGCCTCTGCCGGACACTCGCTGCCATCGAAGATCAGGGCTCCCGCGACGTGCAGAACACACCGGCTCCGGCGAGACGGGCTCCCGAGTGAGTCCCGTCTCCCGCCAAATTCCTCGCCCAGCCCCTTTGGGAGCAATCAGCCGACATGGGGCCCAAAGCCGGGTGGAAGGCCCCGGAGGTCCGGGCACACTCCCCGCCAGCTGGCTGGCCCTGCCTTCCCGATAGCGGGGACCACTGGCCGGCAGTCACCACCTCTCAGCCCTGGGCGCACCCACCCCGTTCCTTTAAAGTGTGCCCAGGCCTCCTCCGCCCCATCAGGTCCAGCACCGTCATCTCCCACCTGGGGAAAGGCAGGGGTCTCCCACCAGCCTCCCTGGGCCCGCCTGGCCCCCCACACAGCCAGAGGGTCCTCGTGAGCCTTCTCAGCCTTCAGCAGGATCCAATCCCTCCTCGGTTCCAAACCCTGCCCTGCTCCCAGCTAACTGAGTAAAAGCCAAAGGGCTTTGGATGACCCGGAGGCCCTCCACCCATTTACCAACATGTGGCCGCTCCCCGTCCCTCGGGCCCAGCCTTGCCCACCGGTCCAGCCCTCCGCCCTCCACCTGCCTGGGATGCCCTTCCAGACCTTCCACAGCCCAGCCCTCCTCCTCCAGTCCAGGCTTGTTGTGGGCCTTCCCAGCACTCGGACCACCCTCCCCACTCCTCACACGCTGGGCGGTGCTGGGTTTGGGGTTTCCAGAGCATTCATGGTGCAGCGTGCAGTACAATGCCGACCATTCACTGTCTCTCTCCCCGTTAGTGGGAAGGGGGCACACGACAGAGGCACACGGTGGGAGCTCAAAACGCCCCTTGCTGAGGGAACGAGGGACTGTGGGCGCCCAAGGCCGGCAGCAGCACGGCTAACCCGGCAGGGGGACCTGTCTGTGCGTCCAGGGCTCTGCGCCGGACCCTGCGGGGAGCCCTGGGACGGACGGGCGCTCTCTGCGAGCCGGGATCAGGGCGTCATTTCTAAGAGGGGGGTGGGTAAGAGCACGGAAAGCAATCTGAAAGCGGGCACTGAACTGCAGCCACGCGCTGCAGAGGGAGGAAAGAACTCTGCAGCTGTGCGCGGGAGACCGGAAGGAGTGAGGAGGCCCGGAGAGGAGCCGACGGGCGCAGCTCACGACAGGAAGCCCTCCTCAAACACGATCACGGTGGGCAGAGCAGCAGCCGCGGCCAAGAGTCGGCACCGCGCCCACCAGGCCTCCCCTGCGGGGCCTGGGGTCCGACTTGGGCCCCTCACGAAAGTCCGCCCTGAATCACAGCCCGCACTTCACGAGACCAGTTTCCGACAGCCAGGTCAGTGGGACTCCTCGTGCTGGATTCCAAGCCAGTGTGTTCAAAGCAGACCCACCGTGTGCCCATGTCAAGCCCGCACCTTATGCGTGGCACTCAGCTGAGGGCTCAGCAAGGAGTCACGGGACAGCCCCGCAATGCGGAGGGTGTGAGATACCGAGAGGAAAGCACTCAAAAGGGTGACACCGCGTAGCACGTGTTTGCCTAAAACTCATCCAGGGTTCGAGAAACTGTCTAAAAGCAAACTCGCTCACCCATTTTACCCTTAGTTTCTCCAGAGCTGAAGGAAAAGAGAACTCCGTGTGGGCTGCGGGCGGAGCAACTTGCCGGACGTGCGTATGCGAGGGCGCCGAGTGGGGGGACCCACGGGCCCAGGCGCGGGGCGGCCCGGGCCTGGGCTTCACGTGCAAGCGTCCCAGGAGAGCTGGGGGCCAGGGGGACACACACAGACCCCCCAGTTACTCAACGGGTAGGCCCCGGGGGCACTGGGAACCTGCGGGCGCACCAGCGGGCCCTCCGCGGAGCCTGTGAAACACGCCTCCCGACACTGCAGAGCTGGTCCTCCCTGCGGAGTCCAGTACAGACCGTGAGGGGAGCACAGGCGCGAAGGAAACATCCCAGAGCTCAACAAGGCGATCACACGGGCACCTGGGGCGGGAGGGTGGCGATGTGTGTGAGGCACGATGAGCGGAACCGTTTTCAGGTCGTCGGGAAGCGGCACAGAGGCGCTTCGCTGGCGCTCCTTCCGGTAAGAGCAGAAGAGAAGGGAAGACTTTCTTCTCTGAGGCAGGGCCCCTGGGGACTGAAGGCAGATCAGACTGAGAGCACTTCCTCGTGGGCAACCCTGAGAACTGTTTTCAGTTTAACCTGCCCCAGCTGGAGACTGTCCAGGATACACCATTAATCAATCCAAAGAGAAGCCTCATTTTCGTTACCCATTGAGTTAGGGACCTTCAAACACCGTGACCTAGAATCGCAGCACAGCTAACTCTGTTCCCCACAGTCACGGGGATCTCGGGAAGGACGGCAGTTCGCTGAGAAGCAAAAGCCATCCCATCCCATTTTCAGGTCCTCCACCTGGCACGTGTCCCCGCAATGCAGAGATGGCTCCCGGCCACCGGCGCCGAGGCCCGGGTGTGCCTGGCGGGGCGAGGCTGGAACCACACACTGCGGCCAGGCGGCCCGGTCTTCCCCACACCCGGGTCTGCGGCCAGCATGACCCCCTCCAATTCCTCAGGGAGCGGGACACAGGGAGCGCCCAGCGGTCCCCCAGGCCCTAGGTGAACAGCAGCCCCCCGAGGCCCTGGCAGGACTCCGGGCGGGCGAGGGGCAAGGGAGTGCGGGGCCGGGCTCTGGGGAGAGGGGAGGACACGGGGCCTCGAGAGGCGGGGGGAGCACCGGCTGCACTGAGCGACGGCGAGCGCACACAGCCGCAGGCCAGGCCACCGGGCCCAAGCGAGGCAGGGCTGGACCTGGGCGCCAGCGCAGCAGGAGGGCAGCCCCGGGACGGGCGGGCAGGGCAGGAAGGGCGGGCGCTGGCTCAGCAGCAGCGGCTCCTTGCTCTGACCCAGCGGGGCCCCTGTGCGGTGCTGGGGACACAGCAAGGCCTCCGGTGCTGTGGGGCAGGGACACACACACACAGTGAGTGACAGGCTGTTAGAGGGACAGGCAGCAGCAGAGGCCGGGCCCCGCGAATGGACCCTGAACACGCAGCTCGAGCTCAGGGTCTCAGGGGATGAGCCGGGACCACAGCAGCGCCGGGCAGGGCGGGGGAGGCCAAGGCCGGCAGGACTGGACCCGAGGCCCCACCCACTCCTCCCTGCCCCGGAACACCCTCGGACCGATGGACGGGCCGCCGCCTCACCTAGACGACAATGACCGCAAAAGGCAGGCCAGAGGAGCAGCCCCCAGCGCCCATACGCAGCCACTCCCCCAAGAGGAGGCTGGGGGCCCGGGACTCAGCCCACCTGCAGGGGCCTTTCTCGGGTGGAGAGCGGCTCCCTGAGGGAAACACACAACTTCGCTTCTTAAGGGCAACCTTCCTTTTATGGTGCAACCTAGCGCAGGGGCAGCCCCTAGAGCCCCTGGGGTGCAGGTTCCATTTCTTTCAAGGGGTTTCACGAAGGTCACAGACTTTGCCTCAGCAGAGCCATTCAGCTAAGTGGGAAAACAACAGGAACTGCAAATGGGACAAGCAACGCGGACCTCTCTGAGCTCGACAATCCCTGAGAAATCTCAGAGGTGGGCAGTCTGACCTTACTATGCAAATCTCCTATTGCCACTTCTCGAAATGCTACTGAAACCTGCTGAACTAATAAGCAAGGTCGACAGCGGTTTGTCAAACTGCAAACAACTGCCTTAGAAAGTAAAAAAGTTTTATGCTGACTGTTACTTATTCCAAAAACAAAGGGTACAGTGACCTGCACTTTTGTTTTCACAGCCAGAAGAGACAGTTTCTGCATCCCCCAGCCCGCAGGCCGCCAGGACCCCCGCCTCGCCACCACACTGCGAAAGCAGAGAGGCGCCATTCCAGGGACCACGTCGGCGAATGACAAGGATGCCGACGCGGCTCCCGGACCAGCCTCCGCCAGGCCCCGAACCCCACTTCTATCTTCTGAGGTCTCTTCCAAACGCTGGGCAAAGACCCAGAGCCATCGACATGCAAAACGAGAGAACAGAGCAGCCCCAGCCAGCACGGACCCAGCCGTGCGACCGAACCACTCTGGACCACAGGTGGGGAAGGCCTCGCCCACGCCGGCTACTGCAGAGGCTTCTGCCCTCTCCCTCTACAAGTGAGGCAGACACACGCCATCTCACCCCAAGATGCTCAAGCAGAACAGACACTGAGCCAGTCAGGAGACCCACAGCCCAGTCATTAGAAAGACACTGCATATGAGATGAAAGAAAGCAGATTATCCAGAACAGCCAACCCCCACTGCCAGGCAGCAGGAGCAGGCCAGGCCCTTGGCTGCAGACCCGCCCCAGGAGGAAGCAGGCGACTCGGCCTCCACACCCGCCTTCCCCGCGCCCCCCGCGCCCCAGGGCCAGCCCTGCCCACGCATCCAGAGGGTCTCAGGACCCCCGAGCCAGAGCGGCCCGGGGGCCAAAAGCGCCTCTGGGACCATAACCCCAGGAAGACTGAGGGCGCTGCCGTCGGCTGCCGGCAGCGAGAACGCAGCGAGCACGGAGGGGCCGCGAGCTCCGGCTCAGCCCCGGTGCCCAGCGCTCGGCCACTACTCACAGCCGTGGTAGGAGGCCGGCGACCCCCCGGCCTTGCCGTGCTCCTGCTCCGAGTAGCTGGTGGAGAGGTTGGGCTGGCTGGAGCCCCGGCCGAAGGCGAGCTGGCTGCTGCCCACGCCGGTGGCCACCTGGGCCATGCGCTCCTTGGTCTTGAGCGCCTGGGCCCGCTCGGCCTTCAGCCGCTCCTCGTCCTTCAGCAGGGCCACCAGCTGCTTGGCCTTCTCGCGCACGTTGACGCCCTGGTCCTTGCCGTCGCGGTCGACGTACTGGAAGTCCTTCAGGGTCTGGATGGCGAAGATGTTCTCGCGGCACTGCTGGGCCACGCGCTCCGAGCCCGTCTTGATGAGGTAGTCGAGCAGCGTCAGCGCCTTGTACACGTGCCGCCAGTTCTTGCCGTGGTCGTTGAGCCGCCTCCACACCATGCTCATGATCTCCGAGAAGGCCACCACGTTGTAGGTCAGGTCAGCGACCTCCGTCATCAGGGAGCTGGACGGGCCCCACGGGTCGTTGGAGGTGGCTTCCCGGACTTTTATTTCGGCTTCCGAGTAATTGTTCACGATGTTTTTCATCTGCCGTCTGATAGACGAAGTCGTCATCTTTACTTTCTCTGCGACAAATGTAAAGCCCTTCAAAGAGAGAAGCTTCCCTGTCCCAGGCAGGTTCACACCCCGTGAAGGTTCAGTCTCCGTAATGGGTCTGGAGCAGGGTCCCTGATGGTCATTTCCTCTGTTGGAGCCTCAGGTCCGAGAAGCCGGAAGCCATGACCTAGAGAAAGAAGACAAACGTTACTGTGCACGAGCCCCCCACCCCCAGGACGGCAAGCATCTTGCAAACAGCAGGCACTGGTCAGCCAGGGCGGTGAGTGGACGTCCTCCAGCCCCCAAGGACAGAAGAGATGCCATCTTCCCTTCAAAACTAAGATAAGATCAATATTACAAGTTAAAAACCAATAAAGTTTGGGACTTCCCTGGTGGCGCAGTGGTTAAGAATCCGCCTGCCAATGCAGGGGACACGGGTTCGAGCCCTGGTCCGGGAAGATCCCACATGCTGCAGAGCAACTAAGCCCGTGTGCCGCAACTACTGAGCCTGCGCTCTAGAGCCCGCGAGCCACAACTACTGAGCCTTTGTGCCACAACTACTGAAGCCCACACGCCTCAATGAAGAGTAGCCCCTGCTCGCTGCAACTAGAGAAAGCCCACATGCAACGAAGACTCAACGCAGCAAAAATAAATAAATTTTTAAAATGGTTAACTTTAAAAAAAAAAAAAAAAGGAATAGCGTTTAAACTCAAGTTTAAGCCTCTGGAAGGAAAGCAGTAACACTAACTACTGTTATATTTTCAAAACACTTCCACTGGATCGGCTCTGCTGCGATTGTGTTTTTTTTAATAAATTTATTTATTTATTTAATTTTATTTATTTTTGGCTGCGTTGGGTCTTCGTTGCCGCGCGTGGGCTTTCTCTAGTTGTGGAGAGTGTGGGCTACTCTTCATTGCAGTGCGTGGGCTTCTCATTGCGGTGGCTTCTCAGGAAAGTCCCCGATTGTATTTTGATTGTATTTTTCTTTCACCGCCGGGCAAAAGCCAGCTAGAACAATCTAATGCTTGTCTACACCGGCTTGGGCACCACGCTTCTAACTGCGGGGGATTCTCCGTGACCACCTCTTCTGACTTCTTATAAAGTCTCCCAATTCCCCTTCTAGAGCAGGGCTTGGGCCCTCCACTGGGCTTTCAAAAGCCTCCGGCATCTGGCCCAAGCTGTGCAGTACAACCTTACAAATAATCTGGTTCTACTCCAATTTCCTCACTTCACAGAGGAGAAAACTGAGGGTTACACATGAACAGGTCCACCCAGCTCTTCGCCACAAACACATCTCTCCAGGGAAGAAAATTCTGTGGAGCTGGAGTGAGGGCCACGCCTCCGACCACGGGCTCTGGTCCAGAGTGTGGGGATCCCACCTGGCTTGGCCACCAGTCAGCACCCAGCACTGTGCCTGACGTGGATAATAAACACTGCTGATAGATTTATGCAACAGGTTAGAAACAGTGTCCCTTCCCTCAGGAAGGCGCAATCTGGCAGGGGACAGAGGACGCAAATCCAGAACAACTCAGCTGGCTGCTGGGGGCCACAAAGGCAGGCGCGGAAAGCACTTTCTGCAGAAATAACCTTCAGGGAGGTCTTCAAAGGGGGAGACTTCCGGGAGGTGGAAGGGGAGTGGCTGCTACGTGATTCCTCTCCTGGAGAAGGAGGAGACAGCCCAGAGACCACAGGGGCCACCAAGGACAGAGCAGTGCAGCCGGGCCCGGGGACAAAGCCAGCAGCTGCCCCACACTCCACCCCACCCCAGCCGCCTCTGGGCCTCTGGCCTGGGAAGGAGCCGGGTGGCCTCGGGCCCGGCTGTCCACAAAAAGCCTTCCAGGTAAGGATCATTCCGGCCCTGGTGCAGGCGGGGAGCCCGGGCCCCCAGGGAGGACCCGCCGCCTCGCCGCGGCCCCTACGCTGGGCTGCTCCTGAAAGAGGGACGACGGACGGCCCCCCCCCGGCCCCATCCACAGCCTCAGAAGTGAGGGAACAGAGTGTCAGGAGGGGAAGCCGCAGGAAACGCCCACTCCACACAGGGAGCCAGCGGACGGGGGGGCACAGAAGCCCACCCTAGTGACAGTTGCACACGTGGCCCTCAGCAGGCCAGGAGGGCTGCTTCCTTCTGAAGCCACAGAGCGCACGGGCTTCCGCGTGGGTGGGCACAGCCTGCCCCCTCCCTGACCGACCGGCTCTCACAAGCCCTCTACCGTGTGTCCCAGGACCAGGGCCAGGCGCTCTGATGGGGACCTGCGTGCGTGATGTGACCAGGCTGGCCGTCCACGCCGGCGAGAGAGGATGGGCCTCCAACGGGAAGGGCTCCGACGTCCCAGGGCGAACGCTCGCCAGCGTCACCAGTCACACCCGAGGTCCCCAGGGCCCGCGCCCACCCGGCACTTGGTCTGTCACCCACTGGGGGCTCGGCAGGCACGAGCGCCCTGCTCCTCGGAGAAGCAGGTGGGCTGGAGGGACCCCGGCCACCTTCCTCCAGGTCAGGAGGCACTCCGAGGGAGCACGAGAGCAACGGTCCTGGGAAACAGGCCTCAAATGGTTAAAGATGTAATGAAAAGAAACCACTTCCTGGGGGAGAGATGCTGCGTCGGGCTCTGCCGCCCGTCCTCTAGGCCGGTGCCCTCCCGGGGGAGGCTGCGAGGCCCGGCCAGGGCACCCCCCGAGCCTCCCAGGCCTTTGGTGGCAGAGAAAAGGCAGCCGTTCTCGCGAGCAAGGGCTGGGTGCCTCCGCCCTCCCGGACCCAGGCTGGGAAAGGAACCCTGACAGCTGAGAAAGAGGGGCCACGGCCCAACTTGCAAGGACACCTGGTAGCAGTCTCTCTGAAATACTTAGGCTCTGAGAGGGGAAAAGCTAATGAAATACTTGTTACAGTCAGAGAAAGCACAGGAATGTACTGCGAGCAGCTGCGTGCTGTTTTCCTAAAGCTACAGAAAGGGCGAGATGGGGGTAAGCAACTCCCGAAGGGGAAGGGGCCCCAAAGGTGCCTCCGAGGAACCACCCTCAGGGCCCACCTGCTCCGCGCCTGCCTCACCTGAGACCGCAGGTGAGTCTCTGGCGCTGTGAGGGGCCGCCTGGGCCCTCAACGGAGGAGGCGGGCACTGTGGGTCCATCCCACCCTCCCCGCAGACCTCAGACCTCGTTTTCCCATTTTAAAACCTCCCCCCTCAACCCCAGGATTGACTGTAAACGCCCAGACACCTTCCTGCCAGCAAACACCCGCCGCGGCTCCCCTCAAAGCCCCGACACTCCCCAAGTGCACACCCAGACCTGAGTTCTGGTCTGTTCTCGCTCTTTTCTGAGTAGCTTGCAGGCTCCACTGTCCGAACCTTCCTCCTCGATTCGCCTTCCGTTTCCAGCTTGCTGAGCCCGCACAGCAGCAAGCAGGGGCCAAGGATGGAGCCGGAGCAGGACAGGACACTGCCCGAACCCGTGGGCCACCTGTGCCCGAAGCCCCTCACCCTGCACTTCACAGCTGCAGGAGCCCCCGCGGCCACGTGTCACCTGCAGCCTGTGCGCTCCGTCCTGGGCAACAGCCGAAGAGCGCGCTCAGAGCCTCCAGGACAGGCGCGGGGACTCCAACCAGGCCCCCAGGCACAGCTGACCCGCAGCCCAGGCCGACCGCGGAGCTGCATCCCTTAGTCGACACGCAGGCAGCCCAGCCGAACTCCCGGATCATCACCCTTTTTCGAGAGCAGCTCGTAATGGTGACCATAAAGTAACCGCGGGATCACATTTGCCGAGGACAGGCTAGGGCAGAAAAATTCTGGCGTATCTGAAAACACAACCAGAATTCGAGCGACAGTGGAGACTAGAAATAGACGGAATAAAACAGCCAATAGAACAAAACTAAAAAAAAACAAACGAAAAATTCCAAGGCTGGAGTGATGCCCCTGGGGGCAAGAAGAATTCCATAAAAACATGCTCCGAGGGCCTGCAGAGCGGGGTGGGGAAATTCCTTCCAAATCTAGAGTCCCCGACCCCAACCGTGGGAGGGAGAAGCTCTCCGTGGTCCCGCAGCCCAGGTGGGTCCCTGGTCAAAGCCCACGTGTGCCTCGGCTATCGCGCTTCTGTGATGGGGCATGGCTGGCCAGGCGCGGAGAAGATGCAATCGGTCGGGGTTTCCACCAAACCCCCACGGAGATTCTGGGGGCTTTTCAGGGATCAGGGATCATGATCAGGGACCAGGACCAGCTATGAGGGAAAGGCGGCAAACGCCCCTCGCCTCCCCAGACCTAACAGTCGCGGGCCAGGCCAGTCACAAGCAGTAGATCCCACTGAATGAACGTTCCCCAGACGGCAGCTCACACTATCTGCATCTGGCAGCCTCCTGCGACTTTCTCAAGGCAGGTGACAGCCTTCACACCCACGGGGTGGGGGGAGCGGAGGGCCAGCCAGAAAAGGAAACGTCCTCCTCACTCACTGAACACGGCATCCATATCCCAACGACTCCTCGTTGGGTAGAGAAATCAAATTTTATATCTCTATCCCAAAAGTGGGCTTAAAGAAGACTTTGCATTCATATACTGAAAGAATTGCAAAAACGAACATGAGACTTAACTTCTAGATGATAAAGCAGGTACAGTGAAACCGCCCACACAGGAAGAGCCCCGGGGTGCCAGTTAACTGGCTGTAGTGGGGTCTGACGGCACTGCCCCCATGCTGGATGACCCCTGCCCCCTCTAACCACCCCCTCAAAGAGCCACCTGGGGGCTTCTCCCAAGACACGACAGTCGTGGAACAAGCACAGGAAAATTCAATGTCAGACATCCTCCTATGACTTTACCTGTTCTTGATTTTGCTAAAAGTAGAAATCAGTACTGAAAACACACATGAGGAATTTCGTTTTTCTTTACCAATGTGGCCAATCATTCAGTCTCTGGGAAGAGCAGCCCTGGGTGCAGATTACACAGGTGTTGAAATGTGGTCATTTTAAAAGATGATGTGAAGCAAGGACCGGGGTCGGGAGACATGGTTCTGGCCATCCGACAGTGCAGTCACTTAGAAATGGGGGTGCGACAAGCTGCACCTCCCTCCCAGGGTCGAGGATCAAACACCCTGACGGCTGGGCCAAGTGGATGCACAAACGTGCCACAGACGACAAAGAATTCCGTAACGCTCCCTCACCTCTGCCACTCCTCAGAGCAGTTTTGCAAATGACCAACCACGGACAACATTCTTAAAAAACCCGGCCAGCGTGTCTCCTTCCTGACTGTCCTCTGTGGTTTGTCTGTGAGAACTGCTGCGAGCAATAAGTCTTCAGGAAATGCCAAAATCGGGCACCGTGCCCCCCAGTTCAAAGCAACTGCTGTAATGCCAGATGGTCAGTTCAAAGATACCAGCCTATCTGACTACAAAGGAAAATATGTTGTGCTCTTCTTTTACCCTCTTGACTTCACCTTTGTGCGCCCCACGGAGATCACTGCTTTCAGTGATGGGGCAGAGGAACTTAAGAAACTCAACTGCCAAGTGACTGGTGCTTCTGTGGATTCGCAATTCTGTCACCTGGCATAGATCAACACACCCAAGAAACAAGGAGGACTGGGACCCAAGAACATTCCGTTGATATCAGACCCCAAGTGCACCATTGCTCAGGACCATGGGGTCTTAAAGGCCGATGAAGGCATCTCATTCAGGGGCCTTTTTATTATTGATGATAAAGGTATCCTTCGACAGATCACCATAAATGACCTTCCTGTTGGCCATTCTGTGGATGAGACGCTGAGACTAGTTCAGGCCTTCCAGTCTACTGACAAACATGGGGAAGTGTGCCCAGCTGGCTGGAAGTCTGGCAAGCGATACTATCAAGCCTGATGTCCAGAAGAGCCAAGAATGTTTCTCTAAGCAGAAGTGAGCGCTGGGCCATTTTAGGGCCAGGCTGCGGTAGGTGGCCATGAGAGCAAAACCTCTTCTGTACTATTGTCATGCTTCAAACACAAGACCTTACACTCAGCCCAGATGTGCTGTGGGACAGGACGGGCCTTTCCGGCAGGGGTTGGGGACGCCAGCCTTGCTTCCTCTGGAGGGAATGGCCTGAGCAGTATTATGGGGCAGGCAAACTGATGTAAATAGTAGTAGGGTATCACTTTTGGTCTTTTGTAGTTTTATTAAACTTGAGCCGAGGAGAAAAAAAAAAAAAAAAAAAAAAAAACCCGGCCAGAAAGCAATCAGCGTGGAGCTGTAGAGCACACAGAAGCAGGAGCCGGGCGAGCGGGGCCCAGGCCAGGCCCAGCCTCCCGCTCCTCAAGTGACGGGGCAGGCCAGACCGGACGACCTGCCCAAGCCTCCCGTCCCCAGGCCCTTTCCGACAAGTGGCTCAATTCCCTGCCGTCTCCGTGGTGTCACGGGCAGCCCCTGCCCCAGGTCAGCCACAGAGAGGCTGGAATTCCGGCCAGAAGCCTAGCGGTGGATGTTTCTTTGGCCTGTGCGGCTTCCCGGGGGCCGTGGAGTATGAAGAGCGGCCCTCGCAACGCGCCCCCCCCCCCAAGGAAGGCAGCTGGCACACGTGTGACCCCCGGGCCAGACTCTCCATTCTAACATGCTGTGACTCTGCTGCCAGAAATGCCCACTAATGGTAGGTGGCAATGCCACCCAGAGACTGGGGGGGGCAACCGACGGCTTCATACCCACCCCACCGGGCAGGCCCAGCGATGGATTACAGTTTGATCAGTAGAATTTTCCAGCTTGAGACATTTGGGAAAAAAAAAGAGCTACATGGGAAAATTTAGAATTCCCATGATTTCATGCTTAATTTAGACCTGGCTGGTCACTGTGGTGGCGCTAAGTGCTGAGCTGTCGCCATGTCCTGAGGAGCCCGCGGGAGAGCGGAAGCCAAAGGGGGGGGCTGTGGACCCCGCAGCCAGAATCCCACAGACCCGGTTTCAGGCTCAGCAGCAACGTGACACTGTTCTCAAAAGGAGCTCAAGATGCTCGCCCAGAGGAAGCCCGCGTGCGGGTAAGGAACAGGTGCCCGCATGCTGTGTAAGTGCAAACCAAGGCCGTGAGAAGAAGGGGCAGTTGCTCACCTCGGCCCTTAAACCAGCAGGGCCGGGAGGTCACTTCCAACTCTCCCCACGCGGCCGTGCAGGAAGGGGGCTCCCACGGCTTCAGGGAGTGACGGCTGATGTCCACGGGTCCTCAGAGGCCCAGCCCAGGCCGCGCGGGGGGTGCACCAGAGCCCCAGAGACCAGAAGACGGGCGCACTGGGAAGGTGAGCTCTTCGTGTGCCACCCACGTGCTGCGCCCTCTTCCCCGTCACGTCCCTGGTCCCTGGAACGACCTGCCTGCACCTGCTGTCTCCTCCGCCTGCCACCTCCCGGCACTGCCGCTACACCGGCTCTTTCTTGTCAGCTTAGACCTCGCCTCCTCGGGACCACGCGTCACTCTCTCAAGTCACCACTTTCCACGTGCGGCAGAGCCCCTCTCTATGTTGGACAGCTTCCTGCTTATGCCCCGTTTGTCTGCTCCCCCGCGAGCACCGGACCCTGCCCCTCTTCACCGCTGTGTCCTCGGCGCCGAGGACAGAGCCCGACCCCGGGAGCGCTCTGACATGTGCTGAGTGAATGAACACAGAGGGAAAGAAAGGAAAACAGCACCCCCGCCCCCCCTACTCAGACACCGGGGTTCACACCTCGGGCCAGTCTCCCACTCAGTCTCCCTCGGGATCTCTGTCACTCGGGGCAGAACAGCTGCTCCGCTCACCAAACACGTAAAACCAAACTACGTGGTTGAAAGCTCACGACGCCAGACCCGAGGACAGGGATGGACAAGCCTGCACCGAGCACACCCCGAGGGGAGTGGAGGCCCCGAAGCCCCGCCAGCCCGGGCTCAGGAGCAGCAGCCTGGGCAGCGTGCGAGGCGAGGACGGACGCCTCCTGTCTAGCCACAGGGACCTACACCCTGCCTTTCCAGCGTGACCGGAGGCCAGGGGACGCAGCGAGGACGGCCGCTGCTCGGCGCAGCGTGACAGGGGTCCAGACACCTGCTTGCTCCCGGCTGTGCCAAGGTGAGTGTGTCTCTGAGGGTGTTTCTCAGCAGCCCCCCCGAGGACAGCCTGGAGACAACGTCCACGGCAGGGGGACGAGCCTACAGAAGCACCAAGGGCCCAGGGAGAAGGCGCTGGGCAGAAGGTGCCTGACCACACGCACAACCTTTCAACACGGGCACCGGCTCCAGCTCTTCTCCTGTGCGGCTGGCATTTCCAAGCAAGGTCTCAGATGTGCTGCTAACCCTCTGATACTAGCAGTCATCGTAAGAGAACAGGCTTAGAATAGAAACCGAAAACAGAAGAGGCTCTCTAAACAGAAACTGGAGAGTCCTGACTGAGCCCTGACTGTATGCCAGGCGCATCCACTCACTGAGCCGCGTAAGAATTCTGCGGGGAGGAATTCTCCTTCTCACCCTCATTTCATGGGCGAGGAAGTCGAGGCACAGAGAGGTAAGTAATTGGCCTAAGCTACAGGCCAGCAGGTGGCGGGACCAGGATTTGATCCCAGACCTCTGGCTTCTGGTCCCACCCTCTTCATCTCTATTCTTATTCTGTTCAGCTTCAGACAAATCCAATGCTCAAAGTCATAAGAACAGTGAATTTTTCCTCACTGAATCCGGAGGCCTAGAAGGGCCCCTCCTGTCTAGGTGCTGAAGAGGCCAAAAGATGGCAGAGAAGCAACTGTTCTCCTACGCCCTGTTCAGCTGGCCACAGGACATCCTGTCCAGCTCACCAAACCAAGCGGGCAGGAGCAAAGGTGCCGCAACTGGAAGGGGCCCAGCCCCGGCCGCGTGCGGACGTGAGTTCTGAGCGGTGTGGTGCTGTCGCGGGATCGGACCCTGGCGTTCCCAGCTTTGTGCAGCCCACAAAGAAGGGGGCCTTTAACGCTCTCCCGAGAAAGCTTCACCCTGGGACATGTCAGGTCCCACAGATGGCAACACGACGAAATCCGGCAGGGTGGGAGCCTCAGGTACCAGAAACTCCAAAATGATTTAAAAATGAGCCCTCCTGGAGGACTTCCCTGGTGGCACAGTGGTTAAGAATCCGCCTGCCAATGCACAGGTCACGGGTTCGAGTCCTGGTGCGGGAGGATCCCACATGCCGCGGAGCAACTAAGCCCATGCGCCACAACTACTGAGCCCGCGTGCCTAGAGCCCATGCTCAGCAAGAAACAGAAGCCACCGCAATGAGAAGCCCGCACACCTCAACGAAGAGTAGCCCCCGCTCACCGCAACTAGAGAAAGCCCGCGCGCAGCAACAAAGACCCAATGCAGCCAAAAATAAATAAATAAATAAATTTATTTTTAAAAAAATTAGCCCTTCAGAACTCACACCCTTAAGAAACGGTACCTCTTTGGCTATAACCGTGTCTTCTGCTAAATCAGCCACACGGGCTGTAACAACCCGAGAACGCTGATTATTCCTTTAAAACAGCCGTCATCTGAAACACCACCAGGAAAAACCGGGTCTCGCGGTGATGAAAGGTAAGCTTCCTCTTTTGGTTCAGAATAAAAGTGCAACTTCCCTCCTTCCCCTCTGCTGGAGACCTGCCCAGGGTGTTACTCTGCAACACTCACTGGGCTCTCAAATGTCACGGTCGGCCCAGAAAAGGCGCACCCGCCCGAAGCTCTTCCTGCCCCTCCTCTGTCCTCTTAAGTGTTTGTGACATGCTGTTGGGCATATACAAAAGCAGAAGCGCCAACCCCATGTGGGGCACAGACGAGGCACCCCTGTCCCCCAGGCCCCTTCCCCCTCCCAGCAAACAGCTCGGGTTCTGAGTTCCTCTGTCCCCTGCTTTTTAAAAAAGAAAATGATCTTACCACACATGTTGTACCACTTCCACAACCTGCTCCGGTGTCGATACTACGTCTCTGAGACTTGTCCACACGTGTGGCTGCGTGTCTGGGTAGCTCATCCGTGTCCCTGCCGTATGGCAGCTGCCTGTGCTCATGTGTAAGTCTCCCCACTCCCTCTCCTGTCCATGGACACCTAGACGGAGTTCACCTTTTCACCATCGTGAACAGTGCTGGTGTGTGCACGTGTGTCCCCTGGGACTCGTGTACCAAGTGTTCTAGACCACGTTCCTGGGAGCAGAACTACTCCACAGGGTGTACAAGTGTCCTCTGAACTGTATTTTAAAAATACTTTTGCTCTTATAACATCATTTCATCATCACAGCGCAAAGAGAGATGAACGGTTTAGCTGATACTAGATTCAACAAGTACTTTTCACACACTCGGTGCTTAAAGAACGGTGCTCACGGGGAAACAAACATACGACGCGGCTCGTCTGGGTTGGGACATCCACGCAACCAAGGCAGAGCCGCGGGAGGATGGGGGGACGGCAGGGCACGAGGGAGGCGGTGACGAGGCGTGGGGACGTCTGCGGGCCTCACTCGGCGCGCTAAGGAATCTGGACCTGCCGACCTTGGTCACTCACCTTCCAAATTTTTGCCAAATCCTCCAAGTAACAGTAATAATGGTTAACACTCACAGGGCGTCTCCAACGTGCCAGGTGCTGTCTTAGGAATTCTCTCCTTCATTCTTATTGTAAGCTGCACTATTGTTTGCTTAATATTTTTCTTCAAATCAATTTTTTTTTTTTTTGGTCATGCCTTACAGCTTGTGGGATCTTAGCTCGTAGACTAGGGATCGAACCCAGGCTCTCGGCAGTGAAAGTGCTGGGTCCTAACCACTGGACTGCCAGGGAAGTCCCTAAATCAATTTACTTTTATTTTTTATTTTTTTTTCCCTATCCCACAGTCTTTTTTTTTTAACATCTTTATTGGAGTATAATTGCTTTACAATGGTGTGTTAGTTTCCGCTTTACAACAAAGTGCATCAGTTATACATATACATATGTTCCCATATCTCTTCCCTCTTGCATCTCCCTCCCTCCCACCCTCCCTATCCCACCCCTCTAGGTGGTCACAAAGCACCGAGCTGATCTCCCTGTGCTATGCGGCTGCTTCCCACTAGCTATCTATTTTACGTTTGGTAGTGTATATATGTCCACGCCACTCTCTCACTTTGTCACAGCTTACCCTTCCCCCTCCCCATATCCTCAAGTCCATTCTCTAGTAGGTCTGTGTCTTTATTCCCGTCTTACCACTAGGTTCTTCATGACTTTTTTTTTTTTTTCCTTAGATTCCATACATATGTGTTAGCATACTGTATTTGTTTTTCTCTTTCTGGACTTACTTCACTCTGTATGACAGACTCTAACTCCATCCACTTCACTACAAATAACTCAATTTCGTTTCTTTTTATGGCTGAGTAATATTCCATTGTATATATGTGCCACCTCTTCAATTTACTTTTAAACTCAAATACCTGCATTAAGTAATAACGTACATGAAATCAGGTATCACTGTTACGGCATTTGGGGGAGGGGTTGTTTTTCTATTGTTTTGTTTTTATAGAGATAAAATTCACCATTTTTTTTTTTTTAATTCACCATTTTAAAGTGTACAATTCACACTCAATTTAGCACCCTCACTGTGTTGGGTAACCGTGGCCGTGGTGGGCGTTCTCATATCTCCAAGGAGACCCTGCATGTCGTCAGTCACCGCCCACTCCTCCTTTCACCCAGCCCCCGGCAGGCAACCAGCAGCCTGCCTTCTGTCTCTGTGGATTCACCTATTCTGGACATTTAACGTACATGAAATCACACAGTATGTGGCCTTTGTGTCTGGCTCCTTTCACTTAGCATATTTTAAAGGTTCATTTACACTGCACTATCTATCAGTACTTCACTCTTTTTTATGGAGGAGTAATTTTCCATCGTATGGATAGACCACATTTTATTTACCCACTTGTCAGCTGGAGGGCACCTGGGTTGTTTCCATTTCCTGGCCGTTATGCATAACGCTGCTGTGAACTTTGCGTACAAGTTTTTGTGTGGACGCACGTATTCAGTTCTCCCGGGCAGATACCAAGGAGCAGGGCTGCTGGGTCACGTGGCAGCTCTCTGTTTAACTTTCTGAGGAACCGCCAAAGGCACCATGGCATTTTGTAGATAAAAAACTATTAAGATGAGTAACGTTCAACTGCTACCACTTAAAATTATTTTAAGATACACTGCTGCAGTCAAAGCTACTGGAGTGGGTTTGCGTGTCGGGGGCAGAGAGGTGGCGCCGCCGAGGCGGGGCTTCTGCAGTCCCGATGGAGCCGCGGCAGGCAGACTGCGGGGCGGGGGCGGCAGGAAGCACGCGGAGCCCACACCGGAGGCCGGCGGGAATGGCAGGGACACAGAGGCACCTTTAACAGGATGTCAAGGTGCGGAGGGTGAGCCGGTTTCAGGAGAAGGAAAGAGGCAGAACAAGTAGTTTTATTTCAGGCGAACGTAGCTGGAGGTGCTAGCAGGACAGGCATGGAGGATGGAGACGGCCAAGGGGCAGATGGTGCCGAGGGCTGGGAGGGGCGCTGGAGGAGCCCAGGAGAGCAGGGATGAGGGCACAAGTCAGAGGAGGCGAGTGGCCATCAGTGAAGTCCAAGAAGGGCCAGGAGCGGGGCAGAGACACAGGAGAACCATCCAGCGCAGGGGAGGCAAGAGCCGAGGGTCTCAGGGAGCGACGCTAACTGACAGGGGCGCGGGGAGTCCAGAGGATGTGGCACGAAGCCAGCCTCAGGCTGGGAGAGCCGCACGCGTCCTGTTACGCCGACCAACAGCTCAGACACCCTTGTGTGGGAGCGCACGGCCCGCCCAGGCCTGCTGCATGGAGGCCCAGGCCCCCGTGGCACGACACTGAGCCCATCGCCACCACCTCCCCCTCCCGGAGCGCCCCCCGCCTGCCGCGGCCGGCTTCCGGCCCTCCCCCGCCTCTCCCTCCTTCCTCCCCCGACCTCTGGACTGCGGGCTCTCGGGGGACAGAGGCCCCGACTGTCTGCACACTGGGCTGCCTCACAGGGCCTGGCGCGGAGCCGGGCACACATCTGCCGCGGGAAGGAACGACTCGATCCCACCTGCTCACATGCCGCCCCCGATCTCGGCGGCTCTCCCCACCCTCACCTGACGCCCAAGTCCAGGACCCACAGACGTCTTGCGGAGCAGGACACACGGCCTACGATACTGCTGCGGTTTAAAAACAACAGCCGGTCGGAGTGGAAAGATGGCTGGCCCCAGCGTCACGGGTGGTCACCTCCTCCGGGAAGCGCAGTGGCGGCCTTCGAGGCCCCACAGATGCCAACCTGAAAGAGCCGCGTGGACGGAGGTGGAGCCCTCCGCCCCTCCTACGGGGTCCGCAGCGCGCCTCCGCCGGACCCTCCTCGGCCCCGCGGTCCCCCGCCACACGCTCCAGGAGAGGCCGAGGTCGGGCAAGGCGGGCGCCGAGTCCGTTTCACACTAAGTGAACACGCAGAAACAAACCGCGGTTTCCACAACGTGTGATTTTTTCAAATTCTTAAAAGATTAGAAGTACGCTGCTAAATGTCAAAACACAAAAGCCAGAAAGAAATTAAAGTTGTTATTTTCCTTTTGGTTTTATCTCCATTAGCCAAATGCGTTTGTTCAAACAATGTTTACATTGCCTTTGTGCTACTTTGTTTAGAAAAATAATAAAGGAGTGCGCTTCCAGCACGGAGGAGGGCGCATACGCAGGTCTGTCCAGAAAACACTGCATTTTATGGGAGAGCTGTCTACTTGCCCCAGAATACTCACTGGCCACCAGCCTCCTCCTCCCTCAGCCAGCCCGGGGTCACCAGGGGGAGGGCAGGGCGGTCCTTCGGCACATCCGTGCTTCCCAGGGAAGATGGACCAAGACCCGGGGAGGCCAGGCCCGTTCACTCCGTGACCGCAGGCTCCACTGCTGCTGGCCAAACTCACCAAGGTGACAGCTGCCTTTCATAACAGCCCACTGTGTGCCACATCCCGCAAAGGAGGCATTTTACAGGCGAGAAGAGAGGGTGGGTGAGCTCTGCGCTCCCTCTGCTGAGCCCCGGCGCCTGCCGGGAAAGCTCAGGGAGCCCGGTCCTCAGCCCCGGAGCTCAACGTTCCTTCCATGAGGCTGCCCTTGTCCTCTCCAAGACCGCCACACACTTCTAAGCTGCTCCTTGGAAGACTCAAGGTCTCTCCACCAACCAGCTTTCAAGGCGGACCCATCCAGTGGCAGATAATTCTCACCCTGGAGCTCCACCTTGCTAGTGACCCCTCCAGACAGGATCCTTCCCCTGGGCCCCCGGATGCCCGCTTCCCCTCTCTGCAGTCATTAGTTCTGTGCGCCAAACATTTCTAGTCCGCGGCTTCCAGGGCCTGGGACAGAACTGCGTTCCCCACCCCCCACTCTGGGTCAGCCACGGCCCCGGCCAGTAAAATGTGGCAGAAGTGACGTGTGTCGCTTTGTGTCCAGCACTTTAGAGGCCAGTGTGCCGTTCTCCACGTTCCTTGCCCAGCATGGGGGCGGTGCAGGCCCGTGTCTCTACCCAAGAGAAAGGACACGGTGCCCACGGAGCCCACAGCAACATCGCTCGTAACAGCCAGAAAGTGGAAAGGGCTTCCCTTCAACAGAGGAATGGGTAAACAGAATAATAAAACGTGGTGTATCCATACAGCGGAACAGCATTCAGCCTGAACGCGTAAGGAGGTGCAGGCACCTGCTTGCACACAGTGAACTGTGAAAACATGCCGAGGGAAGCACACACGCAAGGCCACACGCTGCTCCATTTCTACGAGTCGTCCAGGACAGGCAAGTCCAGAGACAGAAAGCAGACCGACAGTGGCCAGAGGCTGGGGGACGAGGGGAAAGGGGGTGACTGCTTCATGGGTACGGGGCTTCTTTTGGGGCTGATGAAATATTCCAAAGTAAGTACACGGATGGTTGCACAACGTTAAATGTACTAAAAGCTTTTGATATATTTCAAATGAGTGAACCTTACTGTGTGGTACATAAATCACGTTATCTCTAAGGCTGTGAATAACAACCAAAAAAAAAAAAAAAAAACGGCCTTCCATCAGCCTGCTCCACAAATGATGATGGTGACCACACACACCCTGGACACGCAGCCTCCGCTGCCAGAGGGCCACTGTTACCGAAGGAGGGGCTGGCCGTTGTCACAGCCCACACCCACACAGATGCAAACACGTCCACACCACTGTATGCTCATGCAGAAAACCTGTCTGCGGCCAGTTAACTTAAAGTCCTGGAAGGAAGCCAAGGTCACGGTTCTGTCCCAATAGGACCATACTCCATCCCAAGGCCACAGTCTGAATCTTTAAGAGGAGATGGGGGGAGGGGTACTTAAAAGAATCTGGCTAGATTAGAATAATTCCTAGCCTGAAAAAATATGTACATGGACTTCCCTGGTGGTCCAGTGGTAAAGAACCCGCGCACCACAACTACAGAGCCCACGTGCCCTGGAGCCTGTGTACCACAACTAGAGAAGAGAAAAACCTGCACGCCACAGCTAGAGAGAAGCCCAAGCGCCCCAACAAAGAGCCCGTGCACCGCAATGAAAGACCCTGCATGCCGCAACTAAGACCCAACGCAGCCAAAAACAAACAAATAAATAATAAAATTTAAAAAAATATTTACAGCTCATTACACAAGGAACCAACCTTCCAAAAATATAAAGAACTCACAGAAATTGAGAAGCAAGCAACCAATAACTCAAGAGAAAAATGGGAAAAGAACTGTCCACCAAAAAATGTAAGTGGTCCCTAAGCATATGAAATGATCAGCTCCCATTTCAGAAAAATGCAAATTAAAGCTACATCGAGGGCTTCCCTGGCGGCGCAGTGGTTAAGAATCCACCTGACAGGGCTTCCCTGGTGGCGCAGTGGTTGAGAATCTGCCTGCCAATGCAGAGGACACAGGTTCGAGCCCTGGTCTGGGAAGATCCCACATGCCGCGGAGCAACTAGACCCGCGAGCCACAATTACTGAGCCTGCGCGTCTGGAGCCTGTGCTCCGCAACAAGAGAGGCCGCGATAGTGAGAGGCCTGAGCACCGCGATGAAGAGTGGCCCCCACTTGCCACAACTAGAGAAAACCCTTGCACAGAAATGAAGACCCAGCACAGCCATAAATAAATAAAATAAAATAAAATAAAATAAAATATTAAAAAAAGAATCCACCTGCCAATGCAGGGGACACAGGTTCCAGCCCTGGTCCGGGAAGATTCCACATGCCGCGGAGCAACTAAGCTCATGTGCCACAACTACTGAGCCTGTGCTCTAGAGCCTGCAAGCCACAACTACTGAGCCCACGGGCCACAACTACTGAAGCCGGCGTGCCTAGAGCCCGTGCTCCACAACAAGAGAAACCACCGCAATGAGAAGCCCGCGCACCGCAACGAAGAGTAGCCCCCGCTCGCTGCAACTAGAGAAAGCCCGCGCACAGCAACAAAGACCCAATGCAGCCAAAAATAAATCAATAAAAATAAATCAATCCAAAAAAAACACAAAACTACATTGAGATACTCTTTACACCCGTCAGGTTGGCAAAAATCCAAATGTTTGACTCTACCTTCTGCTGGTGAGGCCGAGGGGAAACGGGCTGGTGGGAGGGCAGGGCGCGATAACCCCCACGGCCGGCTTTCGCAAAATCTATCAAAATGACAACTGTGTATTACCCTCGGACCCAGCACTGTCCCTGGGGAATGCTACCTGCAAATCCACCTGCTTACATGGGGAAGGACACGTAGGTAAGATTGATCCTCTCAGGAATGTTATGAAACAGCACGTGGGGAACAGCCGGAAGCTGCCGTATAGGGGACGGGATTTAAAACAGTACAGGAGGAGAGCATCAGGGCACTACGCTCACAGAGAGGACATGGCTCTCCACGTAGCGACATGGAAAGTCTCTAGGCTACGCTGCAAGTAAACAAGCAAGGGGCAGAATGTGTACAGGGTGCTACAAAGGGAGAAATAAGAATATAAATTTGCTTTTGCTTTATTTGCAATAAAAAACACTGGAAGGCTATTCAGTTACTAAAAGGGGTTGCTATTAGGGAGAAGGGGGTGGGGCAGGGGAGGTCAGAGGTAAAGGGTAGGATTGCTCAGAATGTACCTTAACACCTTCTCAGTTCAGAACTATGTGGATGTATCGTCCATTCAAAAGCATATATTTAAGAAAAATAAGTCCCATCCTCATTTGGCCAACAGGTCCCTTGGCCAGCGCTGGGACAGCACCAGCGTAGGCATCAGCCCGGGCTGCGCCCTCCCCCGTGAGCTGTCAGCCCTCCACCGCCAGCCGGGGCAGCTGGAGGCCACACAGGCTCGCATCTCCCCCTTCCCACCCTCAGCGTCCACAAGCCCACCCGACCCGCTCCCCCCTGTCCGGCTGGTTGGAGTGGTCCTTCTCCCCACTCTCCCCAGCGTGGCCCAGTCTGGCCTCGCCCACCACCAGGTGCGGCACCTGTGTCCTCCGCACCTGCCACCTGCCGGGCGCCGCCAGATGCAGCCCCTGGCTGCAAAGTGCTCGCGTGGACACAGATGGATGGTGCCCTGGGCAGGAGCCTCCGGGCCAGGCAGGGGCGGCGTGCGGGCAGAGCCTGCTCCCAGCAGGACAGCTCTGACCACAGCCCCCAAGCACGGAGAGGGACACTCGGGGCCGGCCCTGGAGGCCAGCGACAGAACTGCACCCTCCCACAGGGCCCTCCCTGGGCCTCAGTGAAACTGAGAGAGACACAGGGCTGCGGGGAGAAGGAGAGGCCCTCAGAGGATGACAGCACTGGTCTGGGAACTTCCTCTGAAGTGACCTGATGCCCAGAAGACGCCACATCAGTGGGTGCCGTGCCCCTTCCACATCACCTCCTGCAAGGAGAGGCACCTTAGGGTGACCAATTCCAGATTACATGCTATGAGCCTCACGGGGCAGTTTCTTTTCTTTTAAATCTCAACTGAGAGCTTGATTCAGAAGCAGTGTGCTAAAGAAGCGTTTTTTCTTTTGAAGAAGACAGTATTTGTTTCCCTCTTCCTAGTTTGAAACCAATTTTCTTTTTCTTCCCTTGCAGCGGCCTTTAAATTTCTACTGCAAGGATTTCTTCACCATCCACCGGCTGGCAGAGCAATGCAGCACTCAAATCGACGCACGCCTCCATGTGACAAGCGCGCCAGGCCGCCCCCCGCCCGGCGCTGCGCTGGCCCTCATGCGGCAGGCCCGCCGCCCTCCCGGGACGGGCGGCCTCGGGGGCAGGCTGACATCTCCTTCCCGCGGTGACTCTGTGACCAGCCAGGCGGGCAGGGAAGTGGGGACCTCTCCCCAGCGCGGCAGAGCTGCTCACGGGGCCTCTGGCTGGGCACCAGCTGCGTCCACGCCACGGGCCCCAGAGGGAACTCACTTGGCACTGACTCGTCCCGGGCCACCGTGAAGTGACCCGTGGACACACAGCCTGCACTGGAGCAGAGGGAGCCGGTGAGCCTCGGGCGAACACGCTCTTGAGGAACTGGCCTGTTTTCTCGCCTGGAGACTCCGGAAAGGAGATGCATGAGGAGGTTCATTCAGAAACGCAGGAACGATAGCGGCCCGGAAGTTGCTCTCAAAGACACAGCACCCGGCATTCGGGCCCTGGAGGTCACACAGTCCCACTCTCTGATCTACATCATAAAGGGGAACCTGGGCCCAGAGAGCAGCAGGTGACTGCCCAGGGGGGGCCGAAACGCCGGTGTTGGGCTCCTTTGTCCAGCCCTGAAGTCCTCCTCCCCACCAGGCCGCCCCGCCTACACGCCCCATCCCTCCCTCCCTCCCGCTCCCCGTCAGGGTGCCCTCCTCCCCGCAACATCCGACTGCTGAATAAGCCCCTCGTTCCCTACAGCCTCTCCCTCCCGCCCTCCAGACCCCACCACCCACGGCAAGGGAGGAGGGGACAAACCACAGGGGGCAGCTGGCCTCTTCCCAGCGTGGCCATTTGAGAGTAAGCTCTGTGCCACCCCGTGATGGTCACACAGGCCACAGAGACCCCTGGGCACTAAACAAAGAGCGGCTCAGAGAAAATAAACCAAAATATTAATAGCGATCACAGTGACAAGGCTAGCTCTAGTTTGGTCCTTCCACTCATACGAGCTTTCCAAATTTTCCTCCATGACCATTAAAACAGGCGTCCTAAACATTCCCCCTGAGACTTGGTACAGAAGAGACACCCCGCTTGGAAATCCTATATTGCATCATCTATTTCGGTCGAGCTCACTTTAGTCTTTGGAAACTATTGACAATCAGATGGTAAAGAGGAAAAAAAGTTACCAAGATTTTTGTTCAAAGTTAAAAGAACTAAATGAAAAAAACCTGGGTTTTTTTGGAGGGCGGGGGAAGAAATAATAAAAGGTTTGGTTTGGTTTGTTTAAAGAAACATTTGTTTCTCTTCCTTCAAATGTTAAAACCTACTTACTTAACATCTTGCAGTCAGGTTAGATAGTGATTTCTTGTGCTACTTACTTTATTCTTTCCTTCTGCCAATAAATTATACTTTTTAAATCAAGAAAGAACGCATTTTCTCTCATAGTTTCTTGTTTCTCTTTGAAGCAGGGAGAGGGCTCCTCTAACACACAGGTGGGGTCAGATGAGTTGCGAAGACCATGTTTCAAGTGCTCTCCTTATCCACTGGGTCTTTTCTAGAACTACATTCTATAGCAAATGGTGTTAAGCGTGACTGGGTCCCATGCACGGGCTTGTGTCCTGAACGGCCCGCAGACGCTGTCACAACGCCGTGCTCCCACCAGGCAGGCCCAAGGCCCTCAGAGCAAGATCTCCAGTCGCTCATCCCCAGCCTGTCCAGGAGTTGAGGCTTCTGCAGCGCTGGCCAAGGAGAGCTTTCCCACTGGTTCCACTGGCAAGACAACGACATAATCCACTTGACTCGGCTTCTCTGAGCTCAGACCACCACCTCTGGGTTGGCTCTCCTCCCCGACTCCATCCTTTTTGTCTATTTATCCTGCCTTGTTGCTAAAAAGATGTGAAACGGACAACAGCGGTGGCCCCCAAGCCCAGCCACATGCTTGAATCTCTGGGGAGCTTTGGAAACACACTTATGCTCAGGGCCCATCCAGCACAGTTAAAACAGAAGGCGGTGGAGATCCAGCATTTGAGAATTACTGGCCGAGAGAAAGCCAGGGAACATAGTGAAAAGCGAGTAAATGAAGAAACCCAGGCAATAGGGAAATAGAAGGGGAGGGAAAAAAAGCTGGGCCAGAAGGCAAGGTTAGAACCCAAAGTGCAGACCACACCAGAGCTGGGACAAATGACTGGCTCTGAGCTGAGCTTCCTGGTGGCCAGAGCAAAAATGATTCACACTGCCCACAAGATAGAAAGAAACCAGATTCACAGGAGAAGCTTCTCCTTGTCCTGGGACCTGAGATGAACACCTCCCTCACGTCCTCCAAAAGCAGACACACAGCATGACGCACATGAAGGCGTGCTCCCAACACCAGGACCAGAACCACCTGTGAAGTGGCCAAGGGTCCCTCTGCACCCAACACAGCAGCCCTTGACCCACACTCTGCAGCTGGGCTGCCCACTGACTCCTCGCCGGAAATAACCTCCTACCAGGAATCAGCGCCCACATATACACCATGCTACCGAATCACTGCATCGTCCAGCCGACCGCCAGGTATGTAACCAGCCATCCTGAGCTCAGCACGTGGTCACGAAGACGCAAGGGCACCGACTCTGACCATCTCACTGAGAACACGAGGAAAGGCGCCGAGCCCCGTGCCAGTGGCTCTCGTGAGAACACCCAGTCTGTCCCCGTCACTCGGGGGCAAGCCCCGCGCCTGCCCAGCACTCCCCTCACCGCCGTGCTCAGAGAGGCCACCATCCAGCCCAGGCCCGCGGCTGTGGCCACTCAGGTCGGGAGGGGCAGGGCCAGTCCTCGGACGGCAGCCTGCTGAGCGGGCCTCGAGGCCACCAGAAGCGGAAGACGGCCACGCGGGCCTGGGCGCCCCGAGCACGGCGCCGCGTGCGGTGCGCTTCCCTGATCCGTGTGTCGCGCTCCGCAGTGAGCGCCTTTAAACGTGCGTGTTAAAATCAGCGGAGTCAAGAGTCAGTCACCCTCCTGCCCCCTCATAGATGACATTTTCTTTCTGATCCACACGCCACATCACCACATTTCAAATTAAGTACTGACAAGTTAAAGCAGCAACTATGCACCACTGCCAAAGGTGGAAACAAACCAAGCGTCCATCGACAGATGAACGGACAAACAAATCGTGGTCTACCCACACGATGGAATATCATCCAGCCATAAAAAGGCATGAAGCCACTGACACTGGACCACAGGGGTGACCCTGGAAGACACGACGCTGAGTGAAAAGAAGCCAGACGCAGAGGGCCACGTGCTGCGTGGCTCCAAATAGGTGAACCGTCCAGCACAGGCAAGTCCACGGGTGCCGGGTGGGGGCGGGGAGGGAGAGGGAGTGACTGCTGATGGGCACAGGTTTCCTTGGGGTGACGGAAAACTCAGGAACTAGATGGTGGTGAGGACTGCACAACACGGAGAATGTGCCTAATGCCACTGAGTTTTTACACTTTAAAATGGTTACCGTAGTAAATTTTATGTTATATGTATTTTGCAAAAAAAAAAAAAAAAAAAACTAAAATAGCAAAATTCTCATTGTTTTGCCTCAACAGAAATGCTAATAAAATTCAACCTACATCAACATCAAGATTTTGTATAAAGATGATCGTTATTCTACAACTGAAAAAAACAGTTTCAAACTCACAGAGTATGAACATCAGAACTAGGATGGCTGGTGGTCAGTCCTCACTTAAAAGCAAGTGGCCAAAGAGTCCACGTCTGTGAGCGATACACACTGAGGCACTTATCAACCAAGTCAAGTCTGGGATTTGCTCTGAAATAATCTGGGGGCGGTGGAGAGGGGGAAGAGCCTAGATCAAAACAGTCAAAGCTGAGTGATGGGGGTTCACTGAACTATTCTATTTTTATAAGTTGGAAATCCTCCGTAACGATAAGTCTTGCTTTGTTTTCAAGCAAGTTTCCAAAGACCTCTGACCCGCTGGATCATATTCTGTGTAGACAAAAGCACTAGATGCCCCTAAGCTGTCAAACCCCAGGGGCTCAACCCGGCGCCCCCCACCTGGGCCCCACAGCACGGGGTCACCTGGGGGCAGGCCCGGCCACAAGAGGCCACATAAAGGGCTCCCCGAAAACAACCAGAGCCCCAGGTCAGACCACCGGGCAGCAGCACACGGAGGCGTCCGTTCTGGTCCTTCACGCTGCCACCCAACATGCCATCTGGGCCTCCGAAATGCCTGCCCCAATTCCGCTGTCAGCTGGGGTCCAGGCGCCGCCTGCAAACACGGGGAGCTTTCACTGAAATGCCTTTGCCAGAGCCCCAGCACCTCGCAGCACTGCGGACGGAGCTCGCCTCCAGGCCCAGGCCAGGGCCCGAGCAGGAAGCTGCCAGACCTCCCTCCCGAGACGCAGGAGGAGGCTGACACTTGTCTCTCCTTCTCCCTCTTCTAGAACTAGGTCTGCAGGGGAGGCAAGGCAGGTGTCTCCCTCCGCCTCATCCCCCATCGTATTCCCAGTGTCTAGGAAAGCACGGGGCACACGGCAGATGTTCAACTAAATGCCGCTGGGTCGTCCTGACTCGATGGATACGGCTCTGAAGGTGCACTGCAAAGACTTGCTTTTCACAAACGCCAATGCAAGAGATAGGATGGAAGGCACCAGGATGTACCAGCGTTGGGCGCCAGAAAAGCAGGGGACAGGAGACGAGGAGTTATGGTACAAACAATACCACCTAAAATAGCACCAGAGTTGCTCTGGAATGTAGAGCCTGGGGGGGCCGGGCATGGAGAGGAGGGAGGGGGCTGTGCCGGGCAGAGGAGGGTGCAGGACAGGGTCTGGAGGTGGGGGAGGGGAGTCTCGCAGGGACAAGGAAGAGGCCACGGCAGAGGGAGGTAGGAAGCTCCACCACCCTGAGTACGGGCCTGCCATGATGGGACTCTGTGTGAGGCCTTGGGTCCCCAGAGCAGGGCCCAGGCAACGAAGGGAGACGAGTGGGCACCACGGGAGGGGCGGGGGCTGCAAAGAGCTGGCGCACGCAACCCCATCCAGAGATGGCGCCGACCCTGGCACTGACCCAGTGTTGCCAGGCAACAGTGCAGGCCCCCGGCTGCCAAGTGTTCTGATTTGTCAATGAAGCCGCAAGTCTGGACTGCTATGCAAGATCTCCTGATTTTCACGTTAGCATCTGGGGTAGACAGAATAATGGCCTCCCAAAGATGCCCAATCCTGATCCCAGGTACATGGCAAAGGGGAGTTACAGGAGCAGATGCGATTAAGGTTTCTAATCAGCTGACCTTAAAACAGGGGGAGAATCCTGTATGATCCGGGGGCTCAGTGTAACCACAAGGGACCTTAAAGTACAAGTGGGAGGCAGAAGAGCCCGTGTCAGAGTGACGCGCTGTGAGAGGGACAGGACTGGCTGCTGCTGGCTTTGAAGAGAGAAGGGACCACGGGGCACAGACGGTGGACGGCCTCGGAGCTGGAAAAGGCAGGGGAACAGGGCTCCCCTAGAGCCTCCAGAAGCAGCTAGCCCTGCCTACACCGTGACTTTAGCCCCCTAAGAGCCGTGTGGACCTCTGACGCATACAACCGTGTTGCTTTAAGCCACTGCGTGTGTGGTAGTTTGTTACAGCAGCCATAGGAAACCAATACAGCAACCAAGTTTAATTTTTAACAAGAGGCACAGTACGACCCAGACAGAAAGCATTGGTGGGCTGGATCGGGCCCAGGGACCACTTTTGCCGAGCGCACACTGGGAGGGCTGAGGGCCGGGCCATCCCTGGGTACCCAGCACCAAGCCTGACACACAGCAGCCTCTCACACGCACCCCAAGGTACGGCCGGGGTCCCTCACCTTGACAATCTGGTCACAAAGGTCTCCAGGGGCTTCTGGAAAACAGAGCTGCTTGGCTGTCAGGAGGCCTTTCCCCAGGGGACCTGCTCACCACGGCATGAGGGCGCTGCCTCGGCCGCCCCCCACCCTGGGACCTGAGGAACCAGCCTCCAGTACAGGTGGGGTGGCTGAGGACCCTCTCCAACCCCACCTGCTGCGGCAAAAGAAAGGAGTGTGGACGTGCCGGGTCCCCAGCCCGCCCCGGCACCACAGCCATGACATCACCTTCGCTTGTCTCAAACCACAGAAGACCTCTGCTCACAGGAGCCTTTTCAGCTCCCCAGGCGCGGACAGAGCGGAGCTGCTCTGAGCACCCAGGGCCCGGCCGGCCGCTCACTGCCAAGGCTGTGTGAGAAGCACGGCAGGCTCCCAGCCCACTCCCGCCGCCTGGGGCCCTCTGTGCCCCAGAACTCCCGCTCTTCCTTCAAGACTCTACTTATGTACCATTTCCTCTCTGACACCCAGGTGCATTCTCAGCGTCTGACACCACTTTCTAACCGTCTCTCTCTCGGGGCTGACACTACTTGTCCCATGTCAGGAGCCACTCTCTGCAGACCATCAGCTACATGAAGGCAGGAACTTACTTTTTTTTTTTAATTGAAGTATAGCTGATTTACAATATCGTGTTAGTTTCAGGTGGACAGCACAGTGATTCAGTTATGTGTGTGTGTGTGTGTGTGTATGTACTTTTTCAGATTATTTTCCCTTATAGGTTATTACAAAATATTGAGTATAGTTCCCTGTGCTGCAAAGTAGGTCCTTGTTGGTTATTTATTTTATATATGGTCGTGTGCATATGTTAATCCCAAACTCCTAATTTATCCCTCCCAGGAACTTACATCTTGTATGTATTCCCAACCTATAGTGCATAATATATATGTGTTCAATAAACATTGAATAAAGACTGAATGAACTGGACTCTAAACTATTCTTTTCTGGAAACACCATAAATGATGATATTGTGGTATGTGTTAAATACACCAGGTAAAACCTCACTTCTGATCTTTAATCAATAAAGTGAATCTACCTAAATTAGGAGCCCTAAGTTACAGCTGTCTTTACTGTAGTTACTTTAAAGAAATGTCGTCTTATATTTTACAAGTAGTGTCTGTTGCAGTCATTACAACCAGGGGTGCAGGAAGGAACCTGGCTCCCAGGCTGGACCGGGCAGCTAAGGACCTGCTCCACAGACGTGGCTAAGAGCCAGCCTGAGGGAGGTCCCCAGACTGGTGGGCCACAGTCTCTTCTCCTGCCCTCACCTTGCTGACACTCTGCTAACCCAGCCCCGCCTTCCCAAGGTGGCTCAAAGGCAAACCTCGGCAGGCAGCCCGCTGGTCACCCGCCCATCCTCCTCTGGCACATTCCACCTAACCTGCCCCCTCCCCTCCCCTCCCCTCCCCTCCCCAGCAGCTCGACAGTAGCTCAGGGCCCCAGCGCCCCACACCTCATGACTGCGAAGGCCTCCTGCTCTCTCTGGCTCCAGCCTCCTCCCACCTCCTAATCCCTGACACTCCCAGCAGCTCCCTGAGCACACAGTTCAGCCTCTCAGCCCACACAAAGCATCAGAATCAGCTGAAGCACTTCTAAAAAACGACTGGCTCCCACTCCACGGTCTGGGGTGGGGCCCCATCACAGGCATTTTGAGAAAGCTTTCCAAGCCATGCGATCTGCAGGTGCAGCCAAGGATACGATACGAACCGCAGGCTTGAAGGGCGTCGCGTCCACCTTCCCGGCCGGCAGGGAGGCCCCGAGGTCCTTGCCTCCCCCACTCGCTCTGACACACACCCTGGGGCTGGCTCCGGGGCCGGGGCCCATCCAGCCCCAGGAAGCCAGCCTGGCCAGGCCCTCACCCACGGGAGCTATGCCACGCGGCAGGCCCCGCCAGAGGCCCCCTCGCTTGGGTCCCTACTGCCGCCGCACCCCCCAGGCCCAGGGCCGCGGCCTCGTCACAGCCAGTGGCCGCGTGGCCGCCCGGCCGCCTCGGTGCTCGCTGCTCTCAGCAGGCACTCGCCCAGCAGAGCTGCTTCTGAAGCCTGTGCCGCCCCCCCCCCGCCCCCCACCAGGCACCCACCCACGCCCGCGCCCTCTGCCTTCTTCTCCCGCCCTCTGCCTTCTTCTCCCGGACGCGGCTCCCTGTCCTGCCAGGTCCAGCTTCAATCCTACCTTCTCCCTGACTCTTCCAGACTTTTCTCCATTCCTGATTTCCTGACCAAGAATCAAAATCACAACTCAACAAACCACCAGCTTCTGTCTCACTAACATTAACTGTCTTCTCAGTTAGACTGAGTTCCTGGTGGCGAGAGCCATGGCACCTCACGAACACCCAGCCCTCTGATCCTAGAGACTACTGCCGCATACCCCCAAGGCTGACGCTGATCTCAAATGTCAGCCCTATTGTCAAGGAACTGCCCTTGATTTGATGCCCCATACTTCTACATCGACCGACTGCCTCTCATAAAGTGGCCCCAAAATTATTTCTCTGACCATCCATTTCCCAAATTTTTGGATCCAAAGTACACTCGTTATACCCCATGACAGCTCTGGGTATCCAACGGGCACTCAGGGAGGACGTACTTTCAAATAAAAATGTGATTTCTCAGCCCGTCAGTATTCCTTTATTGCCATGACTTTGGGGGAGGGGGACACAGAGAAGGGGACAGACTCTGGATAGCAACTTTTCGCTCTCATGATTTAGTCACCTCAGAGTCTTAAAGAGCTTACAGAACAACAAATTCGAGTCCAAACCTCCCGGGCCTCCCAAGAGCACAGGGCAGGTACTGACACATAGCTGTCTATCACCCCTTGACTTGGGAGCTGCAGGCAATTTTCAAACCTTGGGAAAGTGATCACACCCCAGCCTCCTCACCCATGGTACGACCAGAAAAATGACCCATTTGCTGTAAGTCATGCATTAACTGCCTGCTGAGGAAGGAGATACTTCATATTTTTACTTATACATAACGTTTTAAAACTATCGAGTTCTTCAGCATGAATTTGATCACATTTTAACAACAGCATTACCAGACCATTTTTTAGTCCTAAATTCCCATGTGTCATGTTTACAGAACAAATGTGCAGAGCTTCACGATTACAAAGTAAAAAGAAAGAGCCCCTTCTCTCAAAGAGCAATTTGGGCAATGATTTCAACACAGCTTTGCAAACACAGAAACCCTTACCAGCCACAAAGACTTCCTCCCGCAAGCCCAGCTGGGGCTCCCCCAGGGCCGTGCTCTACACACCCAGGCAGCTTCGGGTCTTAGAACTGACTTCTGCAGCCCTGGGCAGGGAGGGGAGGTGTTGCCATAGAAACAGCTTCCTGAGCTCCAAACTCAGGCAGGCATGGGACTGAATTCAGGTCCTGCCGGACACTGGGTGGGGGCATGTGAACAAGCCCAACCCCTCCGAGCCCCAGCTCTGCTCCCCCGCGAAATGCCTGCGGGGTTGCCGTGAGCGTACACTGAGGTAGTGGGAGCACCTGACACGGCTGTGGGCCGAGGCCATGGAAATAGTGTGGTTTTCCATCTGACACTGGTGGTGGCAAATACCAGCTGGGGCGCTGACTGGCTGTGTGGCCTGAGGCAGGCTGCTGAACCTCTCTGAGACTTAGTTTTTGCACAGGCAAAAAGATCAGTGGTGACAGGCCTTGGAGGATCACAATGAAAATTAAATTAACTACTGGGCATAAAAGGAGTCGCACAGGGCCTGGCGCAAAGGAGACACTCAAAGACCATCAGGGCTCACACACACCCACGTGTTTGGTTTTGATGCACTAGCTGATAATTACCTACTGGAGGAAAATAATTTTTTTTCCAAACTCTAAACACCAAAGAATATGAAATCACTCAGAATTGTTGGAGGGAGGAGTGACTTCCATTAACACCAGTGGCCGCCCCAGTGGCCCTGTGGGAGTCTGCTCCATGCCCAACGCCACACCCCCTGCCCTTTCCCAACTGCATTTCTAAAGGGCCTTGACAGTGAACATCTCGCTTGATGTGTGGGAATGAAGAACCGGCTTTTCAAACAGGATCCTGGATTTACTGCCTCTTTGAAAGGCACTGACATCTTAAGTTCCCTTCACGAAGGAAAACATCCCAACTAACCCAGAGGGTCACCACGCCTGTGACCACAGCCCAATTACAATCACATAAGAACAAGTGAAAACATCGCTTTGAGAAACCAAATTCCCTTTGCAAGGGTCATGCCATCATCTGAGCGATATACAGAAGCACCTGGGGGGCAGAACAAGGGAAAACATTGCTTTAAGAAACCAAATTCGCTTCCCAAGGGTCATGCCATCATCTGAGCGATATACAGAAGCACCTGGCGGGCAGAACAAGTGAAAACATCACTTTGAGAGAACCAAATTCCCTTCCCAAGGGTCATGCCGTCATCTGAGCGATATACAGAAGCACCTGGGGGGCAGAAGGGAGCCGCTGTCGGTGAGCCTCCGGCACAGCCAGCCCTCGCAGGCTCCCCACACGCCTTCTCACTCTGTCCTCTGGGCCTCGGTTCCCAAATCTGGCCCCGGAACTAGCAGCATCAGTAACACCCGGTAACTGGCTGAAAATGCCCATTTTCGGGCCTCACTCCAGACCCACTGAATCAGAAACTCTGGGGGAGGGGTCAGCGCTCTGAGCAGTGCCGACGCGCACCAGCGTCTGAGAAAGACCATTAGTCTATCTGCAAAGCGGTTATTATTGGCCCTCTTTAGAGACAAGGAAACCAAAGCTCAGTGATTAAAGTGCCCGAAGCCACCCAGCCAGGAGGCCCATTTGTGCCCACGTCTGATTCCAAAGCTACTTGTCACATGGCCTTTGTAGCCAAACTATCTGTACCATTTGGTGTCCTCAGCTACAGAGCCACCGAGATGTGACGATGACACTTCCTTAAGAGGGGAGGGTGGGAGTGAGAGGCGGGACGAAGCTTGCGCTCAGAAGTGATGAATTATAGATGCTTTTAAATCCACATCACGCATCAGCCCCGGATGGTGAGCCACCCCGCAGGGCGAGCCTGCTTCTCCCTGCTCCACTTGTTAGCTGGGTGCCATGAAGAGGACACCGGGGTCCCTCCACTGACCTCTGTGCCCCAATTCCTACCACTGCTTTGACCAGAGAGAGCAAGAAGCTACCCTCTCTGTCTCTAGAGGGCTGGCGCATTCCGCCCAGACCAGGACCAACAGGAAGGCACAAAGCAGCTCCAGCACCTGGGTGGGCTGGGGCTGAGTCACCGGAAGGAACCCCATGCACTCGCAGGGGGTATTATAACGGTGCCACAGACCTGCTTCAAAGGAGCCAGGCCAGGGCTTCCCTGGTGGCGCAGTGGTTGAGAATCTGCCTGCCAATGCAGGGGACACGGGTTCGAGCCCTGGTCTGGGAAGATCCCACATGCCGCGGAGCAACTGGGCCCGTGAGCCACAACTACTGAGCCTGCGCGTCTGGAGCCTGTGCTCCGCAACGGGAGAGGCCACGATAGTGAGAGGCCCGCGCACCGCGATGAAGAGTGGCCCCCGCTCGCCGCAGCTAGAGAAAGCCCTCGCACAGAAACGAAGACCCAACACAGCCAAAAATAAATAAATAAATAAATAAAATTTAAAAAAAAAAAAAAAAAAAAAAAAAAGGAGCCAGGCCAATTTTTAAAACCAAGCCCTAAATTTTGCCTCGATCAAGCAGTCCATGAAACTCTTGATATGCGAACCTCAGTACCTTCACAGATCCTAAAGTTAGGAAAAAGACAGACATCGCCTCATTCACAACTCCCAACCTTCTAAATGAACTTGATGACTTTTAGATCACAAGTTTATCCTACAATTTAAATGACTACTCATCATCACTGCTTTCTGCAGTGGCTGGTGGAGCAGCAGGGACCCAGGTTTGGTAATCACACAGACCTGAGTGTGACTCCTGGCTGGGTCAGTTCCTCAAAGGTTACTTAACCTCTCTGGGCCTCAGTTTTTCCATTCATGGATGGGTTACAATCCCTGTGTTACACATGGATGTAAAGACAAAATGAAATTATGTTCAACAGCAACAACAAAGTCTGCTCAAACAGCTTTGTATTTCAGGACATCAAAAACCTGGAAGATAGGTGTGGTCAAACAGCCCGTGGACAGAGGCTACTCAACACACCCTCTCAGCTTCACAGACACTTCACTGTGTTTCTTTTTCTAAGTTTCTATTTTTAGACACCTTGAACAAGCTAAGACCAAAGAAAATTCCATTGACAAACTTATCAGAAAGCTTGTCAATTTTCAAAAACTCAACAGATGGGGATAAACAGTCATTTCACAATGCATCTGACAAAAGCAAAACCTGCTCTCTCCCACCTCAGCAATCTTAATCAGGTCACCCCACGGTACTCCGTCCTCCTCCAACTCACAGCTGGGCTTAGAGAGAGTCTCTTCACCCCAGTACTCAGTTTCTCAGATGAGGTAACAGGTATCATAATATTTGGGGATCCAACAGACCTGTGTGAATCCCAGCCCCATCACCTATTGGCTGTGTGACCTTGAGCACAGGACTTACGCTCCTGGGCCTCAGTTTCCTCACCTGTAGAAGGGAGATAATACCCACGTGACTGACATAGGACTGCTGGACCAACAGCAGCAGTTTAGGCAAGAGCAAGACAGAACAATGGAGCCTGCAGCAGGGATGGGTAAGCGTGTTCCCTGCCCGCCCCCAGGACTCCTTACACACCTCACATCTTCAGCGAGTGCCTGCCATGCACCAGAGACTGAGCTGGTGCTGGGGAAGGAAAGGCAGGGTGATCACCGGCCTCAAAGACGTCACAGTGTCACAAGAGCCCCAGATACACAGACAGCGTGCTAAGTGCTCCAAAAGAATGCCTGGGGTGGTGAGGCTCAGGGAGCAGAGCTGGAGGGGCCCAGACGCTGGCGGAGCTGGCTGGCGAAGGCTGGACAGAAGATCTGTTTAAACAGAATGCTTGAGTGGAAAGCCCAGCAGACAAATGGGGGAGTAGGACTAGATAATTCCTCATATCCTCCCCGACTTCACTCCCCCAAATCCAAGCCCTTTGATTTCTCCAAGGCTCGGGGTCAACAGGTCCTCATGCCATAAAATGTCAACAACCACATTCATCCACGCCCCGACAATCCAACAGGAAGGTTCTGGGGAACAGTGAGAACAGCTCTCAGAAAGCTTTGAAAACTTTAACACTCTTCACAAGAGTATGACAATGGGGACTTCCCTGGGGGCGCAGTGGTTGAGAATCCACCTGCCAATGCAGGGGACACGGCTTCGCGCCCTGGTCTGGGAAGATCCCACATGCCGCGGAGCAACTAAGCCCGTGAGCCACAACTACTGAGCCTGCGCTCTAGAGCTCACGAGCCACAACTACTGAGCCCGCATGCCACAACTACTGAAGCCGGCATGCCTAGAGCCCGTGCTCTGCAACAAGAGAAGCCACCGCCATGAGAAGCCCGCGCACCGCAACGAAGAGTAGCCCCCACTCGCCACAACTACAGAAAGCCCACGCACAGCAACGAACACCCAATGCAGCCAAAAATAAATTAAAAAAAAAAACTCAAGAAGAAATAAGCTTTAAAAAATGTAAAATAAGGGGGCTTCCCTGGTGGCGCAGTGGTTGAGAATCTGCCTGCCAATGCAGGGGACACGGGTTCGAGCCCTGGTCTGGGAAGATCCCACATGCTGCAGAGCAACTAGGCCCGTGAGCCACAACTACTGAGCCTGCGCGTCTGGAGCCTGTGCTCCGCAACAAGAGGGGCCACGACAGTGAAAGGCCCGCGCACCGCGATGAAGAGTGGCCCCCGCTTGCCACAACTAGAGAAAGCCCTCGCATAGAAACGAAGACCCAACACAGCCAAAAAAATAAAATAAATAAATAAGTCAGGAGCTCTTAAAAAAAAATGTAAAATAAAAATACAGATATTAAAAAAAAAATACAGATAAATATGAGAAGATCCTGGCAACTTCTCCGACACAATCACCTGTCCCAAACACAATCGCTGGAACAAGTACCATTCAGAAACCTGCAGGCCCTTTGGGTGTTCATTTAAATAAGATGAAAACTTAATTATCAGCGCAAATTCAGTCACTGCTGTGTGGGATTGGGTATATGATTGGTCAGCACCTACCATCCATATATAGAGCTACAAGAGACACACGTTTTCTGCCAAATCTTCATTATCCTACATAACTGGGGGAGGGCATGGACAAGTAAAAACTAAAATTCACCTTTTCAATCATTGTAACCTCCTGTTCCAATCCCTTCTTTCACAGGGCATTTCCTGGAGGTGGAAAGGAAGAACTCACACTTCTCCTCTTTTCCTGTCCATTTTCTTACGTGAACGTGGAAAAGAAGAAGGGGATAACCCTGAACATCTCTCTAAAGAAAATTCTGAAACATTCCGGAGAGAGCCCTGGAACCCAAGCATCGAGCTCTGGCACTGACACTGTATCGGTGCGCGACCTTGGGCCAATCTCTCTGGGCCTCAGTTTCCCCCATCTGAACCCTCACGATGGTTAAGCCCCATCCTCCTTCCAGCACAGACTCAGATGCGTCCGCAGGTCAGCAAAACAGTGAAGGGCCCCAGACGGAGCCCGTGGGCGGAGGAATGGGTTTCCACAGGCCCCTGCCGGGGTTTCTGGGGGAGCGAGCTGCACCTCCCCCGCCCCCCCCCCCCCCACCGCCAAGCCACCGGACCAACTCCGGTCGCAAACAAAAACCTGTTGGCACGGACTCCTCTAGGAAGGGCCGGCCTCTCCCAAGGCGCTGGGCTCCTGGGGAGCCGCCCCACGGGGAGAGAGAGGAAGGGTCTCCTGGAAGACGCGGCCCCGCGCACCCAGTCACCCACCCGACCAGGCCGGCAGAATCGCCGGGCGGGGTCTCTGCCATCCCACGCGGAACAAAAGGCAGCTGGAGCCTGGCTCTGCCGCCCCCGTCCCCGCTGGGCTGTGGGGCGGGGGCGGGGAGGGAGAACCTGGTCCCTGGGGAAGGGAGGGGACCCGCGGCAGCCCAGAGAGGGACGGCCGGCATCCTGGACGGGGGATCCCTCCCCCGACTCCCGGAGGGAAGGGCCGCCTGGCCCGGGGAGGGGAGCAAAGTGCCCCGGGGAGGAGGCGCGGGGTTGTTCTAGGCTTAAAGGTAGACGGTGAGGCCTGGAGGGGCTCCCGGATCTCGGGTGGGAGGAGGGGGAGCCCCAGGCTCCGAGGATATGAAAGGAAGAGCTCCCCGAGGGGAAATGGGGAGGGGGGTCCCTGCAGCGGAACGAGGGATCCAGACGGGGAGGGGGCCGTGCTCGACCTCGTGGGGCGGGTAAGAAGGGGTCCTGCCTGAGGTGGAGACCCGGCTGGGACTGCGGGGGTGCATGCTCTGGGGGACGGCTGGTGGGGCAGCGCTCTGGGGGCGTCCGCCCGGGAAGGGGCAGGGTCCGCGCCCTGGGCCCGCTCCGGCCCCCAAGCCCCGTGGCCCCAGCTCACCTGCGCTCCTCCGGGCCGACCCGGATGCGCGGCTGCGGCCGCCACTAGCGTTGAGGAGGCGGGAGCGACGGGAGCCAGCGGAGCCGCCGCCGCTTCTAGCTCCGTTTGACACCCACACACCAGCCAACATGGCGGCCGGGAGGGGGCGCGCCGACTGCGTGCGCGCGCCCGCCGGCCCCGCCCCTCCGCCAGCCCAGGCCCCGCCCCACGCCTTTAGGCCCCGCCCCGCGCGCCCGAGGCCCCTCCGCTCCGCCCAGCCCAGGCCCCGCCGAGGCCCCGCCCCATGGTCCCGAGGCCCCGCCCCTCCGTCCAGCCCAGGCCACGCAAGGTCCCGCCCCGCGCCCGCTGGCATCCCACCCCGGCCCAGCCCGCGCAGACCCCTCGTTCCCCGACCCCAGGCCCTCCACCCGGGTACCCACGACCCCACGGAGACTACCCAGCCCTCCCACCGCGCCCCATAGCCTACGCCCCAATACTCTATAAATAACCCCCAAACCCCACACACGCGTCCCAACGACCCCAAACCACCACACAAACCCTGGCAAATTCATACCTGAACCCACGCACACGGCAAACTTCACTCAGACCCCACAAATCTCCCCACGCCTCAGGCACGTCCCACAGCTCCACACACCCTCTCCACCCCACACATGCACAGAGCACCCAGCCTGAGCTAAAACACGCTTCTCCTTGCAGTGTGCACTTGTAAACATCACCAGGTCCAGGAGGTGGAGCTGGACGAGCGGGGGCTGCTGGGGCGCTGGGTGCTGGGGTAAGTGTGTTCCCTTTGTTAAAATTCACTGATGTACACTTTAGATGTGTCACTTTAACATACGTGTTCTACTTCAATAAAACACACTCAAAAATTATTCTGAGGATGGTACACAGGCTTTGCTAGACTGCTAAAGGGGTTGTGGCACTAAAAAGGTAGGGCTCTGGGGTCACCATCCTCCCGTGAGGGGCTTATAGATCCCCTGATCAGGCTCACCCCTTCACAGGGCCTTGGGCTCTCACACAGGATCCACCTGTTCCCTTTGGTTCAACCAGTGCCCACGAGACACCTACTATGTCCCGAGCACCATGCTGGAGGAGGGGCAGACACTGGAGAGGTGCCCAGGACCTCACAGCTGCCCAACCTGCTCCAGTCAGGGTGGGGTCAGCAGAGACCCCCTCACAGCAGGGTCTGGGGACAGATCAGGGCTTGCTAGGTTGGCAGACAGCACCATCCCTGTGGCCTGTGTTCCAAGGAGGCCCTGTTTCAGGGAGGCTGTTTCCAGAAGTCCCACTCTGCCCTCACTTACAAAGACACCTAAGGCAAGTCACTGCACTTCCCTAAGCCTCGTGTTCCTGCTCCCTGTGAGGGAGCCAGATGCAGGAAGGCATCCTCTGTTCTCCAAGCTGGGATCTAGACTTCCCTTCTCTGGCAACAAGATAAGAGGGAGAGAAGATGGGGGGAAGGAGAGAGGAAAGGGGAGGGGAGAGGAGAGACAGAGAGAGACACTAACACATGTGCAAACCCATGGCCATTATTCCTTTGAAAAGTCCAATGCTGGTCGTTCTAAAGGCTAGAAACCCCTTCCTGCAGTCTGCTGCCCCATCCCAGTGCTCGGTGCCCCTTCTCCACCAGGACAGTGAATTAAGCCCTACGTGTCTGCCTTGAGGCAGGAACCTGAGCTCCCCATTTTGAACTTGGTCCACCCCCATCCCGGAGAAGCCCCTCTACCAATCCAACCCTCCTTGTGAGCCCCAGCTCTCTGCTAGAACTTCCTGGGTCTGCAGGAGAGCAGAACTTTCCCTGAAATCACGGCCCCTGCCCTCAAAGAGTTTGCAGCTCCAGATGAACTTATGCCAACATGTAGTGGGTGCCTGGTGCAGGCTTGAGTGCTTTCCATAGATTGTGCAAACCAGAGCTGCCGCTAGAACTTCCTGGGATGATGGAAGTGTTGTCCAGCTGCACCGTCCACATGTAAGCACTTGAAATGTGGCCAGTGCACCCGAGGAGCTGCTTTTTTATGACCTTATTTAACTTTAATTGATGAATTTAAATAGCCACATGTGGCTAGATGCTGCCACATGGAACAGCACTGGCCCCAAACCTCACCATAACCCCTCAAGGTGAGTCTTCTTACTGTTCGCACTTTACAGGAAGAAACTGAGGTTTGGAGAGATGCTGGGCTGGGTCACCCAGACAGAGCCCAATCCCTTCCCCACCCAGCTTGCAAGTCTGTGCCGCCACAGAGATAAGATGTGGGTTTAGGAACAAGAACTGGTTACAGATAAAGAGATGATGAGCCAACCACAGCCCAGGAAGTGAGTTGGAGAGCAATTCAGGGGATCGAGCCAGGCTGGGGAGTAGGGGAGGGCCTCCTGAGGCCGGAAGACCATCTCCCGCGTGCAAGGTCAGAGGGGACATTCCTGCATTCCTCGAAGACATTTCTCCTTCCTGCACCCCCTTTGAAGCCTATCGCCCTCTTGCACTTCCCTCTCTCGATTCATCCCCGTGAGGAGCCCTTGAGGCCAGCAGTGCTATTCCCATTTTACAGATGAGGAAACAGAGGCAGGACACAGCAGTGCTGGGATTCAAACCCAGGTTCTGCCGAATCCACAGCATGTAAGCTGTCTTGCAGAGGAGGATGCAGGATAAGCCATATGCTTTGTCCAAGGCCAAAGCTGTCCCAGGGCACAGGCACAGGAGGAAGCATGCTCATCTGCCCTTCCTAGGGTTTGGAGGTCGGTTTCAGATGCCTGATGAGGCACAGTGATGGGGGCTGGTCAGGGTGGTGCGTTTCAGAAGCGGAAAGAGATGGCTGTGCAGACGGGGATGTCTCTGGGGTTGGGGAAGGAGGGCTTCAAGGGGGAGGCACTACGGGCAGGGAGAGATGGCATGCTGTGAAGACAGCATGCACCTTCTCCTAGCGAAGATGCAGTGGGTCTCAGGGATCTTCCACCAAGGTTTGAACTCTAGATTCAAAACCATTTGTCCAGCAGGAAGAGCCTATGCTGGGAGCCCCTCAACAGCTAACTCCCTGTCTGCCAGTTCGTTGCTTGACCTTGGCCTGTCACTGCTCCCTCCGGTCCTCAGGTTCCCCATCTGTAAAGAGTAATAATCCCTCCCACCTTGAGGGATTGCATTAAGGTTCATAATGAAAAAGCGGAGTAGGAAACGCTTTGGAAACTGTAGATGGGCGTTAGCAGTGGTTCTTATTAAGATACAGAGATAAAGCTATCCTGGTCCCTCCAGGCGCTGGAAGTCTAAAAGAGCAGAGGAGTCATGAACACAAACTGAAACTAAAACACTAAAGTCACATAGGAAATCATAAGAGAAAGGGCTGTGAGAGCTGAAAAGGAAACTTCCTTCTCTCTTGCAGAGAAGGAGGGATCAAGGCAGACTTCCTGAAGTAGAGGTACTAGAGCTAGGAGATAGTAATAATAATAACAATAACACCAAAGCAGCAAGCACCATGCTTTGCATGGATTATCTCATTTCCTGTTCATAACAACCCTGAGTTTTAGACCATCGTTATCCTTAATTTACAGTTGAGGCTCAGAGACATTCAGCGATTTGCCCATAATCACACAGCTAA
The DNA here is from genome assembly GCF_028023285.1 of Balaenoptera ricei. Lineage (NCBI taxonomy): Eukaryota > Metazoa > Chordata > Mammalia > Artiodactyla > Balaenopteridae > Balaenoptera > Balaenoptera ricei. The sequence goes on from NC_082658.1 coordinate 62,713,923, forward strand.
AAAGTGGCAATGCTAGAAAAGTCAGGCCTGATTCGAAAGCCAAACTCTTGAGAGGAATTTGAGTAGACTGAAGGGAGAGATCCCCTCTCCCCTCCAGCTCCAGGTACATTATCAAGGCCAAGCCAATCAGAGCATCTCTCCTGGTCGTAGTGATTGATTCAGCAATGGGCACATGACTTAAGATGGGCCAGTGAGACTCAAGCCCTGGACTTCCACAGAAACCACTGAAAAAGAGGAGGCTGTTCTCCCCACCCCACCCCCATCGCCCCCACCCCCGTCAGGTTGCTGAACTAGTGTGATGTAAGCCTGGAGCAGCTTCCCACTGGGAGAGCCAGGCTGAGAATGAAGCCAACACAGAGGGGGTTAGGGAGGAGAGAAAAGACAGATTTCTGCTGACATTGTTTGAACACCTGGAACCAGCCATGCCTGAAGTTTTAACCCTGGACTTTTTAGCACATAAGCCAATACATCAGTTACAACTATTTCAAAAGAAAACCCAGCTCAAGCTGGCTTAAATGATAATTGGATTTAATTGGCTCATTTAACTAAAATCTCCAGCTTCAGGTGATCAAGGTTCTGGCTCCATTTCTTTGACATATACCTCCTAGGCATGTCATAATTTTCCTGGGCTGGTGTCTTGACTGGCTGTAAATTGGCTGTAGCAGATCCATGCCTCACATCCGTAGCCAGGGTAAGACAGTGTCTCTCTCTCCAAACCAGGAAACTGATACCTGAGCCTTGCTCTGATTGGAAGAACTTGGATCACCTGCCCATCCCTGAGCCAGCTGTGGGGAGTTCGATGAGGAATCAGGGTGATTGGCTTAGGCCCATCAGGGCTCCCCCCTGGAGGTGGGGGGGCAGTTATGGGAGGGGAACACACACTGGGGAGGTGGACAGCACGACCACCACTCAGCTGAATTCTCTTTTCTCCCTCAGCCAGTTGACTTGGTACCCAGATTCCTGACAATAACAGTCATCAACCCCATTTCCAAAGAGTTTTCATTTAATTTTTTGACGGCTCCAGGCTTTTTTTTTTTTTTTGGCTATGCCACACGTGGCATGTGGGATCTTAGTTCCCCGACCAGGAATCGAACCTGCGCCCCCTGCATTGGAAGCACGGAGTCTTAACCACTGGACCACCAAGGAAGTCCCTCCAGGCTTTTATATTTGCAGCATTTACTGATAATTCTGTTGAGATTTGCATAACACCTTTCTTCCAAACCTCTCATCATGCCTCAAAAACAAGTTTCTATGACCTTCCTCAGATTTCCTCCCAAGGGCATGAAGTGTAACAGTAAAAAACAGCATCAGCTTAATATATAGTTTTCAATCTATGACCCAACATTTGTAGTTTTTATTGGCCATTACTCTTCAGGCTTTTTCCCCTATAGTGGTGAACACTGCAAACAAGACAGGCTTTTTTTTTTTTTTTTTTGGCCACGCTCCGCAGTATGTGGGATCCTAGCTCCCCAACCAGGGATCGAAACTGCACCCCCTGCATTGGAAGCAAAGAGTCTTAACCACTGGACGGCCAGGAATGTCCAAGACAGGCCATTTTTTTTGGTGGCGGGGGGCATGCTGCCCTGGGTCTTCATTGCTGCCCTTGGGCTTTCTCTAGTTGCGGCGAGCGGAGGCTACTCTTGGTTGCGGTGCGCGGGCTTCTCATTGCAGTGGCTTCTCTTGTTGCGGAGCACGAGGTCTAGGTACGTGGGCTTCAGTAGTTGGGGCACGCGGGCTCAGCAGTTGTGGCGCGCGGGCTCTAGAGCACAGGCTCAGTAGTTGTGGCACACGGGCTTAGCTGTTCCGCGGCATGTGGGATCTTCCCGGACCGGGGCTCGAACCCGTGTCCCCTGCGTTGGCAGGTGGATTCTTAACCACTGCGCCACCAGGGAAGTCCCAACAGACCATTTTAAATTGTTTTCTTGAATCTACACAGACTGAAACGTCTTACACGCATTATTTCAGTAAACAGTCACCACTGCCCTGTGAGATAGGTAGGCACTTCTGTTATCACCATTTTACAGAAGAAAAAAGTGAGGCACAGAGAGGGGAAAAATAGCTGCTGGCCCAGCTGAGGAGCGGCAGGGCTGAGATTTTCACCCAAGTCCAAGGGAGTCAGGGACTGGCATCTCCTACAGAGCACCCCTTCCTTGGAAATGTGCACGATATCTTTCTGCCAGAGACTGGCTGAGTGCCCTGAAGAGGCCATAGCACTTCTCTGGCCTCAGAAAGGTGCTGTTTTTCCTTCCTCAGAAAATTTCTGGATGAGTTGGGTGCCCTCCACCTTCATAAAGCTTTCAGCTTGGGTCAAGATTTGAAACATAATCACCCAAAGCTATAACTCAAAGACATCTGCCCAGCCAGCAGCATTTGAGCTGGGACTTTAAGGGTGGCTAATTATTGGTTATGCTGAGAGCGAGGAGAGCAACCCTGGCAGGGGGCAGGCTGAGCAAAAGACCAGGAGGCAGGAAATCATGGACCAGTGGTGCCATTTAGCTGGACCACAGGATGCACAGAAGAAAGAAGCAGGGGGTGAGTCAGGAGAGAATGGCTGGAACGAGCCTGGTCTCATGTATTTCTGCTAACTCTGCAGCTGCTGAGAGCAGCCTTCTCCATTAGCAGTCAGGGGCAGGCATATCCCTGGCTGGCCAATGAGAATTCACATCTCCATGGCCATAGTCATTGGTTCAGGGCTGGGCATGTGACCCAAGCCCAGCCAATAAGAGCCATCCCCAGGATTTTAGCTAAAACCATCAGAAAAGTGGCCCTCTCTGCTTCTGAGATTGTGGGCACCAGGAACCATAAAAGCTGGAGATGCAAGGAGCCCTCTTTGTCACTTCACAGACACAATTCTTAATTGTTCAGACCAGTTCAGACCAGCCCAGAAAAAAGTCAGAGCTGTTGAGTCAGGCTGGCGTCATCCTAGCTTTCTTAAAGGACATCTCCACTGTTGCCTCAAGCAAAGTTTTCTTTTGACAGAAACCTCAAAGTCTTTCATTCCTTTTTCTCTTCTTTCACTTATTCTCACCCTCTCTTCCTTCTCTCCTTCCTTCCTTTCTCTTTCTTTTCACATCTCTTTTTCTCTTTGTTCCTCTCTTTCTTCATTATTATTATTTTTTATTTAATAAACATCTTTTAAAATCCTTTAAAAATGCATGCACACATTCTACAAATACCTGGCCAGTACTTTTCAAAACTGCCAAGGTTGTGAAACACAAGAAAGACTAAGAAGACAGACTTGAGGAGACTAAGAACACAGGACAACTCAATGCAATGTGGTGCCCACTCATACCTGCTTCACAGTACTGAGATGATGGACAGAAAGCATTTAGTCCAGGGCCACATGCAGAGTGGGTCCTCATAGGCTCAGGCTCAGGACTCAGCATTGCTGGAAGAATGTCAAGAGGGCTGGCCTTGGCTCTGGCTGAAGGGGCCCTGGGCCAGGGCTGATGGAGTGGAGTGTCAGGATCTACCAGTCTGTCCAGAGACCTGGGAACACATCTCCAGACTGGTTCTCCCTTCACCCTCTCCTCCGACTCACCTCTGCTCATTCATGCAACTGTCCTTTTCTGAGCTCCTCCTAGTGAAGCTGGGACTGGAGCTGAAGTAGGCTTGTGCCAGGGCTGCCAGGCTGTGGAGAGGCTGACACAGACACAGCAGTTAAGAGGCCAGGACAGAGGGGTCCCAAAAAAGAGGGCAGGAGGCCAGTGACTCCAAAGGGTGAGACAAGGCAAATGTAGGGGCCATCTAGACCAGAAAAAGGCCAAAAAAAAAAAAAAAAAAAAATTCTCCCAATCCTTTTCTTTCTTCTGCTTCTTTCTCTCCTTCCTTATTTTCTTCCTCCCCTCCTTTCCTCCCTCCCTCTCTCCCTCCTTTCCTTCCTTCCACTTTTTTCTTTAATTTCTTATAAGAAAAAAAAAAGGCGGGTACATAAAGCAACTTTGTTATCAATTTTTGTAAATGTGCGTGTCTAAGAGGTACTGAGCGGAAAGATGAGAATAGAATTGCATCTTCATTCTCCTCAACTGAGCGGCCGGTTGTGATGCATCTTCATTCTCCTCAACTGAGCGGCCGGTTGTGACCGCCCACACCCCCAGACAAGGGCAGGAGGGACACCAGCCTGGGCCCTCCCGGGCCTCTCCCCATCGCTGGTCTCTCTGCTTCCTTGTGCTCCCCACTGGGTGGATGAGGGGCTGCCCTCTCCAGGCTCCTCTGTGGGCACGCCTCCCCCGATCCTGCACTGCAGCTCCACCCATCACCTGGGGTTCCCCAGATGGCCTGCATATGCTGGCCTCTGAGCATCCGTGTGTGCTGTTCCCTCTGCCTGGAGCCCCCTCTCCACCTTTCGGGATCCTTCTAGAAGTCAGCCTGGCTGAGTGCCCACAGGCTTTTAGGATCCGGTGGTCATCCTGCCCTGGGAGCCTTCCTGGATGCCACGGGCATCCTGGCACCTGCCTCCTGGATGGTGACAGTGTAGGTTCTGCACCCCGTGGTCCAGCAGCTTCTTGGAGAGGCGGAGCTGGGACTGGCCTTCCTTACCTGTGTCTCCTCCCCCTGCACGGTTCTGGCATAATTATGCTCACACGGAGCATAATGTCTGAGTATGTTTGTTGAGAGTAAACGATGGAAGACAGGCCGTCTCTGGGGGAAGGCGCTCCGCAAGCCCAGGGGTATCCGACTGTGGTCAGGGGGTGGGGGGCGCTTGTAGCCGCACCCGGCACCCCACACAAAGAGCGGTTTTGGGAGCCAGGGTCCAGCCGCTGCTCTGTGCTGGTGACCCCGGACCACGGCAGCACACAGGGACCCTCAGAGCCTCAGCTTCCTCAGCGCAATTCGGGGGCGGGGCCGCCGCGCCTTGCTGGCGGGCTGCTGGGGAGACCGAATAGCGTCACCCGTCCCAAGCCCTCCAAGGACTTTGCACCACACTTAGAATCAAATCCACAGCCCCGCCCCACCGCGGCTAGAAGGCCTGCCCACCCCGCCCCTGCCCCGTTCTCCCCTCACTGTGCCAGGAATGCCCTCCCCCACACATCCGGACGCCCCGTGCCCCATCCCCTCCAGTCCGTCTCCCCCGCGGGCTTCCCCGACCACTAAAATGGGGCCCCCTCCTCCCCCCAACCCCGAAGCCCGCTTACCCTACACGCCTGCCCACGCTCCTGCAGACTTGAGTCACAGCCTGCCCTGTCCACGGGGGGACTCCAGGGCTGTCTGAATCAGCCTGGCCTGGATTCCAGTCCCAACACCACCCCTCACCAGCTGTGAGACTCTGGGCGACCCCCAAACCCACCCTGCGCGTCTCCCATCTGTGAAGTGAGGTGTGAAGCACCTGCCTGGCAGGGTGACTGTAAGGACGGAGCAGGTCTGGGAGGCCACCTTCCCTGGGCAGGGTCGCTGCACGCAGTAGGTGTGACACCCACGCGGACATCACCACGGCGGGCCCCTCTCCTAAGCACTTCCCTATGATCTCCTTCAACCTTCACACCAATCCAATTGGAAGTCACCCTCATGATCACATTTCGCCAGTGAGGAAACTGAGGCACAGGAAGGCGAAGTGACACACGTAAGAGGTGGCAGCCTGGGGCTTGGAACCCAGAGTCTGTGCCCTTGCCCACTCCCTCCACAAATGGGGGCTGTAAACAGCACTTAGAGTCTGTCCTGTGTGCATGGGAACTGTGCTCAGGGCAGAAGCTCAGTCACATTTGAAGACTCACTACCAAATGTCTGCATTTGGCGCCCCAGAAGCCCAGCTAGAACAAGGATTCAAATGGAAGTTGTTTGTTTGGATGTGACCCCAGGAATCACCTTTAGGGGTGTGGGGAAATGAGACAGGGACGGGGAGGAGCCCACAGCTGTGGGTGCCTGACACAGCCCTTTGCTGTGTGGTCCTGGACCAGCCACCATCCCTCTCTGAACCCGTTTCCTCTTCTATAAAGGAGGCCTCAGCTACCCAGGAGATAAAGAGTGGGAGGTCTCCCGGGACTGAGAAGGGTCTCGGCTGGGCTCCCAGCCGCAGTCCGAGCTCCAGGAAACAGAGGCTGCCCCAGCGAGGGCTCTGTGTGGGCGCAGAAGCCACAGGAGGGCAGGCACAGTGCCCGGGCTGTTACCACAGGGGCTGCAGAGAAACCACATCACAGCCGCCACAGCCTCCACCATCCCACAGCGACTTCCGCTGCTGCCTCTCTCAGGGAGCGTCTCCTCCCGGCAGTCAGCTGTCCCCTCCCGGCAGTTAGCTGTCCCCTCCATCAGCACCTGCCCCAGGTGGCCCGGCAGCCTTACCAAGGGAGGCTGGCCACTGTTCCGGAGGCTGTGCAGCTGCAGGCCCGCTTTAAAAAGTTACGGACACTCCTGCGGTTGAGCTCACGTCCCTGCATTCCAGCACTTGTGACTTCGGGCCAGTCACTTCCCTGCCCTCATCCTCAGCGCCCTCCTGATCTAGTCCACTGTCCGGCAGCCGAGCCTCCTGCATCCTCTCGACTTTCAGCCTTTGCACTTGCTGTTTCCTCGTCAGTCGTGCAATGCCCTTGAGGGGTGGGGGGTAAGCCCTCACTGGCCACCCTCCTCAGACTATCACGGCACCTTTCACCTCCCATCACCTACCCTCCCTCAGTAGCTCTGAGCCCAGGTTGTGAGGTAGTGCTTATCCCTTCGCAGCCTCCTCTGACTCCCCCACTGCAAAGCCCATGAGAGCACAAACTTATCTTGCCTCCTGCCAGACCTCAGGGCCTAGCACAGGGACTGGCATACAGCAAGTGCTCAATAAATGCTTGTCGAGTAAGTGATTTACTGTCTGAAACACTTATCCTTGGTCAATGGCTTGGTCTTCCAGGACCAGACTTAAATGTCACCTTCTCCAGGCAGCCTTCCCTGATTGCTTCCCTGATTCCTATTCTAGGTTTTCAGAACCCCCCGAACCTTTTTCCAAATCACAGTCGCCTAGCCTGTCAGGCGTCGCCGCCCAGTTACCAGGACCCCAGACCGCCCCCCACCCCCCCCTTCTCCAAGCGAGGAAGAGAGAGCTCGAGGGAGAGGAAGGAGGAGGCGCAGACTGTGTAGGAGGTGGCGCGGGTAGCCAGGCACTGCCCAGGGCGGAGAAGTGAGCAAGGCCCGCGGCCGGAAGGAGGTGGGGGAGGGGCGGGGAGGTGGGTGGTGGCGTCAGGCCCGCGGACAGCGTTGGGGGGGGGGGGGTGCTGGTATTTCCTGAGGCCGCCCGGAAATGCCTGGGGCCGACCTGGGGCCCCAAGAGGGGGCGGCCGGGGAGGTCCACACCCTCCCTCCACGCCCCGCCGGGCTTAGGTCACTGCGAGCCTTGCAAGCCTTCCGAGCAGCCGCGGGCGTGTTGCGGGCGTGTTGTTCGGTGCCCGTCACAGAAAACTGAAGCCCAGAGGCCCAGGCTGCGCCCTCCAGGCACCGCCACCCCGCACCAGGCCCCGTCAGGGCTGCGTCAGCCCCAGCCCCTTCATCCCACCAGCGGGGAGGGACCAGACAGGGAGGTGGAAGGGGCGGTGGTTGCCTGGCTGACCCCGGGCCTGCTGGGCCAGCAGAGGCCAGCTCCTGGCGCTGGCGCCCCCACCGGGACCACAGAACGGCAGGCTCCCGGCGCGCCCCATTTCACACGGAGACTGAGGCCCCAAGAGGGACAGGTGGAGGAGTCAGAGCCCATCCTGGGCTGGACAGCTTCTACCTGAGTTCAAATCCTGCCGCACCTCCTGTAGCCGTAGGGCCGGACACGCTGCTTTGCTTCTCTGAGCAGCAGTTCCCTCCCCTATGGTGGGGATATAGCCGGGCCTGGCTCAGAGGACTGCAGTGAGAAATAAGTTGATCTGTGTAAATCACTGTGTAGAGCACATAGTGTGTTTTCAATAAATGCTGGTTATTATCATAGAAACATGATCAGGCCTCCCCCACCTCCAAACAGAAAGCCTCTCCCCTTGACCTTTACCCTCCACAGACTCCTGCCTAGCCTCTCCTTTTCCCATGTCTTCTGAGCTCTATCAAATACACATCTTCTATAAAGTTAAGCATGTGTTTGACTACAAAAAATAGAAAACAGATCAGAGTGGCTCAGACAAATAGGAGTGCATTTTCCCCCATCCCAATGAGCTTGGAGATCAGCTATGGCTGGCACTGCTTTACCAGGCCAGTGATGTCAGGGTTCATAACTCTGCAATTTCTTGGCTTTTCCCTCTTGTTTGCAAGATGGCTGCTACTGCACCTGGTGTTGCATCTGCATTCACATTTAAGACAGGAAGGAAGAGGAATGGTTACGTTTAGGGTGAATTGAAAGCATTTGTCCCTTTTATCATGAAGAGAAATAATTTCCCAGAACCTACCCCTACCCCCCAACCCCACCCACTCCTTAGATCTAATCAGCCAGAACTGTGTCACATGACCACTCCTAACTGCAAGGGAGACTGGGAAAGTGAGTCATTTCTCCTCTCCAGTCTCTTAAGTGGAAGGCAGCAGGGGAGGGGGGGCTGGGGATGGCAGATAGATAGGTCAGTCAGCCGATGTGGCTGCCACACTTTCCCTCCATCTCCCTCTAGCTCGACCACTCCCTAGGCCGTGTTCTCCTAGTCACCCTGACTGTCTTCCTCATCCAGTGGCCACCCCATTTCCATTTCTCTTTGGAAATCGGAAGCTCTGACAACTCTGGGTCTGCCTGCACTTCTGCAGGGCAGCAATCTGCCGATGCTGAGCAGGGCTGCCCCGTTAGGTAGGACATGACTGTTCACCTCAGTCTCTACCACTCCCTAATGTCCCACACGTATTCGTATTTCTTGTCTAGCTCTAGTTGGTGTTGGAATTTGCACCCCTGAATTAATGTATTCATTTTCCCCTCCCTGACCTTATTTCAGGGAAATAACACACAAAAACATCCTTTTAGGTATTTCATGGGTGTGTAGCAAAAAGTTTCCTTTCCACCACAGACCCCAGGCACCCAGTTCCTCTCCTTAGGGGTAAATAATCAATACCTTATTTAAAACTTTAGAGATATTTTATACACATACAGGCAAATCTACCTATATTTCCCATCCCCCAACCCCTTTTTCGCTCAAATGTGAGCATATACTACACATTGTTCTGCACTTGGTTTCCCCCCAATTTACAATATCTAACAATATCACTTACACATCACTTCCTGGGACTTCCCTGGTGGTCCAGTGGTTAAGACCCTGTGCTTCCACTGCAGAGGGCACAGGTTTGATCCCTGGTCGGGGAACTAAGATCCTACATGCCAAGCAGCAGGGCCAAAAAAAAAAAGAAAAAAGAGAGATCACTTCCTATCCACACACAGACACCCTCTTCATTCCTTTTTCTGGCTGCAGAGCAAGTCCCCCTCCCCCTTCTTTGAGCCTCTGTTTCTTCCTTCCTAGAGGGGGTCTGATAAATAATACCAACCCCAGAGGACCAGTGGGAGAATCCAGAAACATTGGTTTACGATGTCTCTGAGTCTGGGAGACGAGGTTTATTGCCCACCCTGCTGAATGTGAGGTGAGAGTTTCCAGAACCAGGAGAGTCAGAGGCACCCAAGGGGAGCCCATGGAAAACCAGCAGTCAAGTGCTTTATGTGTATTGTTTTATCTAATCCTCACAGCAGTCTTCTAAAGGAGGTGCTATGATCATCTCCATTCTACAGAAGGGGAAACTGAGGCACAGAGCAGCTAGGTGACTTGCCTGGAATCACACAGCAGAGAGTGGTACAGTTAGGATTTTAACCCACAGCTGCCCTTCCAGTGCCAGCACCAGGCAGCTGGGCACCATCCCCTGACCCAGGGCTGACCACCCACACCCAGATGAGCAGGCCCCAGGCTGAAGGCGGCCCTCCAGGTCACTCTGCCTGGGGGGAGACGTCTGGAGCCACATTTGTCTCTGTGCTCAGAGCAGGTGAGATTCAGGGTCTCTTTATCCGTGGTATGGGGCTGGGTCACTCAAGTGACATTAGGGACCCAGAGGCTCTGGAGCCAGACTGCTCCATCCCAGCTGCGTGGCTTTGGACAAGTCTCCTCCCTCTCAGAGTCTCAGTTTTTTCATCTGTAAAAGGGGACCAAAAATTGCTCTTCAGTCATGGTATTGTTGGGGGATAACTTAACTAATAAATATATACATCACTTAGGAAAGTTCCTGGAATATAGAAACATCCAAAAAAAAGTTATTATTATTATTATCATTGACAACACTGTCCCTGGAAGCTCTTGCAGCAGAAAGTGGGAGGGTCACCCAAGGAGCCAATCCTTTCTGCTGGCCTTGGACCCAGGACCTGGAAGGGGCTTCAGGCCACCCCCCGACACCCCGTTCTAAGGGGATCAGACTCAGGCCTAGGGAGAGGCAGCCTCGGTGAGGCAGGCCGGGTACCGGTACCGGTACTGTAGGCGCCCCCCTGCCGGGCCCCCAGGCCCCCTCCTGCCTGGCCCCCTGCCACCCCTCCCCCATCTCTCCAGGCTCTCAGGATGAGGTCACCTCAGCTTCTCCACCAGTGACCACAGACCTTCCAGACGTGCAGGCAGCCCCTTGACCTCTGACCTGCAGGGACTCCAGGCTCTGACCTCAGGCTGTGACCGAGCAACAGTTCTGCCCTCATCCCCCCTCCATGCGGAGCAGGGGAGGGGGCGCTGTGTGGGCCCTGGGGACGCTCCCTGGCAGGAGGTGGACCCCATTGTCCAGACCTTCCCCGGTGGGGGAGCTGGGGCCTGGGGGGTGCCAGCAGGGGGGCCCCCCCGTGGGAGCACCCATGTCCCCGTGTCCACGAGCACCGGACAGGCTAAGCGCTGCGCCTCCCCCCGTGCCTCCACCCCTTGGGGCCTGAGCGCGCATCAGCTCCGGGGGCCACTCCTGCCGTCCGCCCAGATCGCCGCGCTGCGCCAGCTGCGCGCTTCCCCAGTCTCGGGGGGCCTCCCGGGCCTTCCCGCCCCTCCACCGGCTCCACCGGCACCCCCGGCCCTGCTCCAGCCCGCCGCCCACTCATTTTGCAGGACAGTTAAAAAGTTACCTCCTGGGAAGCCTGCCCTCATCCTGCTTCCCTCCTCAGGCTGGTAAAGGTCTTCCGGCTCCGGGAAGCCCGCTCGGCAGGATCTCCCCGCCCCACCCGGTGCGGACCCTCTGGCCCTTTCCCGCGGGGTCAGCCCTCCAGCCCCGGGCGCCCTCTGGCGGCGACTCTCAGATCGCAGCGCCCGCCGCCCGCCGGGGACGCAGCCTCGGCGCCTCGGGGTGCGGGTGCTGAGCTGGGCCCTGGGATTCGGCAGATCCGGGGATGAGCAAAGTCACCGCCCCAGGACGCAGACAGGGCCTAACGACAGTCAAGCCGCACAGGGTGCGCTCTAAAGAAAGGAGGGGGACCGAGCGTGGCCGAGGAGGGGCTTCGGGCGGGGCATGCTGGGGGCGGCCTCAGAGGGAGGGGAGGACAGCGGTGTCCCCGCCTCGGGCTGTCGTGGACGGCAGTGTGTACCACACGCGTCCCTCCGCGCCTGCAGCCTCCCTCCTCCCAGTTCTCCGGGCTCCTCGGCTGGTTCCTCCTCCTCTTGCTGGTCTGTTCATGTCAGGGCGCCCCTGGCGCACCCGGGGCCTTTTCTCTGTCTACCCTAACTCCCCGGGGAGTCCAGAGGCTCTAAGCACCAGCTATGCCCTGACAGTTCCTAAAATATCATCCTCGGACCTGGCCTCTACCCTGGACTCCAGGCTCACGCATCCAACACCCCCGCATCTGGAAACAAGCTCCCGTCTTTCCACCCACCAGCTGCTCCGTCTCTAAGACCTCTGTCCTGCCCGTGGCTCAGGGCAAGAACTCTCTCTCTCTCATTCCCTGCATCGGGTCCACCAGCGAATCCCATTGGCTACCAGTAGAGGGTACCTGGAATCTGACCCTGGCCCCCTCCCCACCCCCAACGCCGGTCACCTGGACTACACAGTGCCCTCCTCACCTGCCTCCTGTCCTCCACCCGTGACCCCAGTCTGATCCCCACCCCTAAGTCGGACCTCATCCCTCCGCCTCTCAGGACCCTGTCTGGGCTCCCAGCTTGCCTGGAGTCTTACTGTGGTCTGTGAACCACCCTCAGGGCAGGGCCAGGTTTTGTGGGGCCTGAAGGTTCTGTAATATAGGAGGCCCTCTCTAAGAAAAAGAACACAACCTTACAAATACAAAACGAGGGAACCTGGGAGGAAGGGGGAGTCAGAGTGGCAGAGAGTGGTCTTAACCAGTTGTGATGAAGATAGCTTGCTTGTCTGGTACAGGCTCTTCGGAAAGCAGAATCTGCATTGTGAGGAGTGAGGAGGGTGGTCACCCAGGGGACATGCTGGCAGAAGCAGGAGGCGGGCAGGGAGCTGGGCCTCTGTGGACACCCCTCGAGCCCCTCGTTTCTGACGTGGGCCCTTTCCCGTAGGCATATGCTACTTCTGTAGAAACGTTTCCTAAGAGGACAAAATGAATTAAATACAGGAAATTAATGAAATATTATCAAAGGAAACATATTACATCTCCAACCTGGGTTTCTTGCAAAATGTTTAAATTGCCTTTTTTAATGGTTTGCTATGAACTACACGGAGCTCCAGGAAAGGCACTTGCACATTTTACAAAAGCTGTGACCACGTGAGCTCATTGCAAGGTCCCTGCCAGTGCCTTGGACACCTGGGCAGCTGAGGGGACTGCAGCTTAAGCCCTGTTAGCTTCTCGGTGAATTTGCCCCCGTCCCCCTGCCTGTCGCCTCCTGGCTTCATCCCCCACCCCTCACCCAGCTCCTGCCACACTGGCCTCCTCGCTGCTCCTCAAACCCCCGGCACGCTCCCACCTCAGGGCCTTTGCACCTGCTCTTCCCTTTGCCTGGAATGCTCCTCCCCCAGGTCTTCCTGTGGCTCCCTCGCCTCCTTCAGGTTTCTGCTCAAGTGTCACCTCTTCAGTGAGGCCTTCCCTCACCACCTTATCTAAGGTGATACCCTTCCCCTCTCCTACTCACCTCCCCACAACCCTGCCCTCTGAGATGGAAGCAGTGCAGGTGATCAAATGAGGGCCTCCTGGGAGGCCACCGAGCCTGGGGCAGGAGCCGCACTGGGACCTGAGACTGGGAAGTGGTGATTACGAGGACGAGGTGTTCAAGGCATAAGGAACAGCAGTGAAAAGCCGCAGGGGACTGAGGTTCTGCAAGCCTCAGTTTCTCCATCTGTAAAATCAACTTAGTGACACCTCAGAGGCAGGTGAGAAAATACATCTTGAGCATGTATGCAGTAAGTGCTCAATAAATGTTAGCTGTGATTGTTACATTCAGTTTGCTTCCCTCCGCTGTGAGAGAAACTGTGAGTGAATAATTATAGCTATTATGATAGTTAACCCTGGCTGAGCTCTACTGTCTCAGTTTGGGTCTCCTAAAACAGACCCTGAGACAAGAATTTGGGAGCAAGGAGTTTCTTTGGAGGTGACCCTCGGGAGTCCCTGCAGGGAGATGGGAAGTGAGATGGGGGTGGGAGGAGAGCAAAGGAGCAGGTCCTGCTGCAGGCAGCTGCTCCTCAGAGCCACGGGGGGCTCGGGGGACGGGTAGAGCTCACCCCAGAGTCATCCGCCAGGGGCTGGGAAAGGTGGCATTTGTCCTCGTCGGATGACGTTTGCTGCTTTGCCCTTCACCTTGGCTGAGTGTTCTCTGGCAGCCAGAGAAAGCCCTCAGGTGCTCGAGGTGTAGGGTTGCTGACTGCAGCAAATAAAAATACAAGCTTCCCAGTTAAATCTGAACTACAGATTAACAATGAATGGTTTTTAGTATAAGTATTTCCGGTGCAATATTTGAGACATACTGAAAAAGGACTCATTGTTTATCTGAAAATCAAATTTATCTGGTGTCCTGGGTTTTAGCTGGCAACCTTTTGAGGTGGGAAGCCAAGGGCTTGTACAGGAAATTCGTGGCTGGCTTGGCGCTAGCGGGGCTGTTAGCTGGAGACTCGGCTCTCCTTTCCCATTACTGCGCTTCCTCAAAACATGGCAGCTCATTCCAAGCAATAGGAATCAGAAGGTTCTGGTTCTCTGGATGTCTGGACTCAGAAGTCCCAGAACATTACTTCTGGTGCGTTCTACTGGTCTGGGCCAGCCCCGATTCAAGGGGTGGGGAAATAGGCTTCACCTCTTGATGTGGGAATGACGGGTGTCTACAGGGAGGAGAGACATTGGTGGTGGCCATCGTGGGGATAGTCAACTGCAGTGGGAAAGCATTTCCTTCTTTCCGTCTGTCGATTACGTCCAGGTGAATTCTCTGCACAGTGTGAGGGCAATTCAAATTTTTCCAGTTATGGGTTGTGACCCCTTAGCGAGTTGTAAAATCAATGTACCAAATCCAAACCTGTCAGTGTTAAAATATTCTTTTAATTTGCAGTTTCTGAACATGCACAAAAATAGAAAGTATGAGCCCCCTGTACCATCACTCAGCTTCAATCTCCACCAACATTTTTTACACATGTGCATCTACCTGCCTTTGAACACTTTTTAAAAATAAAATAAAGTGGGGTGAGATAAATTAGGAGTTCGGGATTAACATATACACACTACTATATATAAAATAGATAACCAACAAGGACCTTCTGTATAGCACAGGGAACTATACTCAGTATCTTGTAATAACCTATAATGGAAAATAATCTGAAAAAGAACATATATATATATATAAAACTGAATCACTTTGCAGTATACCTGAAACTAACACAACATTGTAAATTAACTATATTTCATTTTTTGTTTGTTTTTAGATTTTTTTTGATGTGGACCATTTTTAAAGTCTTTATTGAATTTGCTACAATATTGCTTCTGTTCTGTGTTCTGGTTTTTTGGCTGCAAGGCATGTGGGATCCTAGCTCCAGGACCAGGGATCAAACCCGCACCCCTTGCACTGGAAGATGAAGTCTTAACCACTGGACCGCCAGGGAAGTCCCTACTTCAAGTTTAAAAAAAGAGGGAAAAAATAAAGTAGATTGAATAAAATAGAATAGAAAATATCCGAAAAATAAGGGTATTATTTCGTGAAATTGTTGTTTCATTTTTATGTATCTCCTGGGTCGGAATGTTAAAATGTGTTTGAAAAAAACGCTTTTCTGTTACTTAGTTAATATCCGATTTGAGCAAAGAGCGGGCCGTGCACGGTTTTTGTAAGAATCAGTATCCAACAGCATTTCATAACATTGTCTTGGTTTTATCGTAGTTTCCTTGTTATTACGTGTAAAGCGACACTAATTTTCCACTTAAGAGTATCGATGTGCAAGTTCCCCCTTTCAATACATTTACTGACATTTTAAAAGACGTCCTCAAAAAAAAGTCATCTGTTCATGGAACCGTTTTCAGTTTTATTAAGTAGTATTAATTCAGGGAGGTGGGGTGCAAGTCCGAGAGTTGCACGAATGACGTGAGGGAAAGGCCGCCGGCCCTGGCCTGGCCCAGGCCCCAGCCTGGACCCCCCGCCCCGGTGGCTCGGCCCCCGTGGGACCCCAGACCCCGCCTCACTTCTCAGACAGGAAGGCGGCCTGCAGTTCCGAGAGACGCCGCGGGAGGGCAGACGCGGCCGCCGACCGAGGGATGCAGGCAGAAAGGCTGCGGCGCCCTGAGACCCGGGTTCGATCCCCGGTTCCTCCGCTACCCAGGCTGCTCCTTAATCCCTCCCCCGGTAAAACGGGTTCCTGTAAAGGTTAAATACCGTGAATATAACATATAGTTTCTGAACCCGTTTTCCCCGCAACTTCATCTCAAATCGGAACTGTGGACCTCCCGCAAGAGCTGGGGGAGGCCATTTAATGAGCTGGAAGAATTTAAGGAATTTTTATTTAACTGGTGTGTGTTACAGGAGAGCGTGGGAGCAGAGGAACGACGTGATTAAACAATGCAGAAAAAAGAAAAGAGAGAAAAAGAAAAAAAGAGAAACTACACTTAAAGAAAGCTACCTATAATCCTATTTCTCATCAGTAAGCATAAGGATATTGGTATAAAGCTTTGCGGTCTTTTTAATTTTTTAAACTGCAAACACACATACACAATTATAAATATATGAATATTTGCCCACAAACTCAGGGGTGCAAGAAATGTCACATTAGTTCACTAAAATTTTTTCTTTACTTTAAATAATGACTTGTTTTTATAAAAGTAATACATGCTCAACAGAAAGAAATCCAAGCAATTTAGAAAGTACAAAGAAAATAAGCAGTAGAACTTCATCACAAGTGGGACTGTATATTTCATGAGTATGTTATAGAGTTCTCCCTACCCAAGAAGCTGCACTCACTTCTACAGGATGAATGAATAGACAAATGTGACTATTAAGAGTGGGGGTCATGGGGCTTCCGTGGTGGCGCAGTGGTTGAGAATCTGCCTGCCAATGCAGGGGACACGGGTTCGAGCCCTGGTCTGGGAAGATCCCACATGCCGCGGAGCAACTAGGCCCGTGAGCCACAACTACTGAGCCTGCACGTCTGGAGCCTGTGCTCCGCAACAAGAGAGGCCGCGATAGTGAGAGGCCCGCGCACCGCGATGAAGAGTGGCCCCCGCTTGCCACAACTAGAGAAAGCCCTCGCACAGAAACGAAGAAAAAAAACTGGGGTCATGATCCATGTTTTTTTTTTTTTTTTTGGGCGCACCACCGTATGTGGAACTTCCCCCATCAGGGATCCAGCCCACGCCCCAGGCAGTGGAAGCTCACAGTCGTAACCACTGGACCGCTCAGGAGCAGTTATCGAATGAACAGGTCTTCTCTCCATTCTCCTGGTAAACCATCCCCCCCACCCCCGCAGGATGGAGCCCAGGGAGGCCCCTCGGGTGTTTCAGTCAGTGTCTGATAACAAAAGCTCCCACCAAGCCTCCCTGGAGCATCCGAGGGTCTGGTCCAGTCTCGTAACTACTGAGCCCCAACTTCACTGGACTGCGGTCCCCCGAGCCGCCACCCCGGCTCTGGGCCTGGAATGGGAGGGGGCGGCCAGTTCCTGCCCTCTGTCCTCGTGGCCTGGTCTCAAGCTTCCATTTCTGACTCACCCCGGACTAGCGCGAGGGGAGGGGGCGTGTTTGCTGCAGCTGCT
The DNA here is from genome assembly GCF_028023285.1 of Balaenoptera ricei. NCBI lineage: Eukaryota > Metazoa > Chordata > Mammalia > Artiodactyla > Balaenopteridae > Balaenoptera > Balaenoptera ricei. Next base: position 62,730,945 of record NC_082658.1, read on the forward strand.
GTGATGGGTCACCACAAGCTTCAGTGGCTTCGCAACACAAGATTATTCTCTACCTTTCTGGAGGCCAGAAGCCCCGGCTCCGCACCACTGGGCCCGGGAGAAGGCGTGGGCAGGGCTGGCTCCTCCTGGAGCCCCGGGGCAGAGACCCTTCCCTGCCTTTTCAGCCTCCTGAGCTGCACTCCTGCAGCCCTCGGCTCCCGGCCCGTCCTGCGTCTCCCAGCCAGCAGCCGGGCATCCTGCTTCGGCCACGGAACCTGCTGCTTCTGCCTGCCTCTCACGGGGCACTTGAGATCACATTTGGGGCCCACCTGGGTAACCCGGGCCCACTCCCCACCTCGAGATCCTCAACATAATCGCGTCTGCGAAGTGCCTTTGTCATCCGCGGGAACGCTCACAGGCCCAGGGGTCCGGCCCTGCAGGTCTTTGGGCCGTAATCAGCCTGTCAGAGGGGGTTAGGGCCTAAGGACTGAGATAGTCTTATGTGGCCGGTCCCACCATGGACTGGCGTGGCCAGTGGCTAACAGTGATTTCTCCTCCTGGGGGCGGCTTTTGAGGGGCCTCCCATGGAGACCCAGCTGCAGCCCGTGATGGGGCTCCATGCTCTCCCAGCTGCCAGCTCTGCCACCCCCTCATTCTAGGCCCCAGCATCCACCCTCAGTTGGGGTGCCAAACCCATCAGGGGTCCTCCCAGTCAAGCCCCACTTGCGGGGTCCTGGGTGGTCTTGGGGAGCTGGGCGCACGTGCCCTCCTACCGAGATTTGCTGCTCACGGCCCACCCCGGCCCCGCGGCTCTCCTGACCCCCTGCAGCGGCTCTGGGCCACGTTGCACAGGGATTCTGGCGCAGGCCAGCTCAGCTCTGCCGCCTGCGAGCCGCAGCCCCTAGGGAGAGCTACTCACCTTCTTGTACCTGACTCGGCACAGAATAAGTACTTTGAAAAACAGAAAATGAGCCAGTCCCCAGGCCCTCAGGCCCCAGAGGACACACACTCAGCTTCAGAAGGGGAGCCCTCCCCCCTCTTGCCTCCAGGCACCTCAGATTTGGGGCGGGGTGGATTCCCCCCCCCCGCCCCCACTGCACCATTCTGAGGCTTTGAAACCTCAGCTGAAACAGAGCCGGAAAGAAGCGCCTTCTAACATCCTGTCGTCCTGGGGTCTGGGCTGACAGAGCAGGGGGTGCTGGGGGAGAGGCGAGGATGGGCCCTGGGCTGAGCCTTGGCTGCTACCGCCCCCGGCCCTGGCCCTCGGGGGGCTCCAGGAAGGCGACGGCTTCTGCAGTCTTCCCCTTATTTTCCCTCAACTTGTTTTTTTTTTGTTTTAACTAAACCTTTAATTTTGAGATGTCTGTAGGGTCACATCTATCTTACCAACTTTGTACATGGAAAACTTTCAAACCCTAAAAAAAGCTGTGAGAATGGCACGACATCCACATGTCCCTCACCTGCATTCACCGATTCATATCTGATGGAGTTCGTGGTTTTTAATCTACTAATCTAATCTAAAATTATCCATAGCTATATAGATACACATAGAGATAAACACAGAAATATGGACTCACTCTGTCCACTAGGAGATAGGAGATATATTTATTATTATTATTTTTTAATTGGAGTATAGTTGCTTTACAATATTGTGTTAGTTTATACTGTACAGCAAAGTGAGTCAGCTATACGTATACATATAGCCCCTCTTTTTTGGATTTCCTTCTCATTTAGGTCACCACAGAGCACTGAGTAGAGCTCCCTGTGCTATACAGCAGGTTCTCATTAGTTATCTATTTTATACATAACATCGATAGTATATACACATCCATCCCAACTCCCAATTCATCCCACCCACCCCTTTCCCCCTTGGTATGCATACGTTTGTTCTCTACGTCTGTGTCTCTATTTCCCCTTTGTAAATGAGATCGTCTATACCAATTTTTTCAGATTCCACATATATGCGTCAATATATGATATTTGTTTTTCTCTTTCTGACTGACTTCACTCTGTATGACAGTCTCTAGGTCCATCCATGTCTCTACAAATGACCCAATTTCTTCCTGTTTATGGCCGAGTATACAGGAAATATATTTCTAAAAAAACAAATACATATATATATATAATGAGTTTATACATATATAATGAATTTGTGTGTGTATATATATATATATAATGAATTTGTGATATATATATAATGAATTTGTGTATATATATATATATGAATGTGTGTATATATATATATAATTTTATTTTATTTATTTTTTTCCTGCCTCTGTCTGCGGAGAGGGCCTGGAAACAATGACACCCCCGTACTGAGGAGCACACCCAACACCAGCTCAGTCCTGGCTTCTAAACACCATCCCCCACTGAAAATACCATCTTCCACCCCTCAGAGACGCCTGGTGCCAGGGCTGCGGCAGAAGTCCTGGAAGAGCATGAACGTACCGTCAGAGAGATGGGAAGAGCTCAGAGAACGGTGGGGATGAGTCAAAAGGACAAGGGGACATCTCGAAGGGGGGTCCCACTGGCCAAATCCGGGACAATGTAAGCATCAAAATTAAATAATAATAGTAATAGATCATAATCCATTGACTAAAATCTGAAAGCATGATGTAACCCTATTGATATAAATGAAGGAAGAAAAACTCTTTTTTTTTACAGAAAAAACCCAATCTGACTTCAGGCTGATTCATCCAATACCCGTCCAACAACACAGGGCTCTTCCTCACCTTCCCCTTCCAGGTCCAGGTCTCCCTCCTTCCCTGGAGAGAACCCTGGTTCCAAACAGCTTTGCTGTATTTAGTCGTTTATGGTGTTTCCCACGATACTCACACACCTGCCCCAGAATTACCACACTGATTCCACTGCCCATAGCAAACCTAAGCAAAGGTCAAGATTATTTGCAGTCCTTGTTGACCTTAGGATTGCCATCCCGCTGAAGGTGCCCGCTGTTTAAATCAGAAGAGGCACCTTCTGAACTGGGCTTTGATGGATGAATAGGAGTCTCCTGGGAAGAGAAAGGGGAAGAGAGCACCAGGCAGAGGGCCTCGCATGTGGAAAGGCTGGAGGACGAAATGGACACGTGGGGTGTCCCTCGGCTGTGGCTGGAGTCCGTGTTTGTTCAGACGGTAGGGGAGTAGCAAAGGATGAGTCTGGAGAGCTGGGGGTGGGGGTAGCGGCTTGGAAGGGCCCTGGTTGTCAGGCAAGGAGCTTGGGGTCGATGCAGCAGGCAGTGGGAAGTCACAGGAGGCATCGGAGCTTAGAAACTGTGGAGGAGACATCGGCAAATGCGGGGGGTTGGCTGGGACCGCAAGACACAGTGTTTGAGCTGGGGATGGCTTTGCAGCGTTTCTGCTCTGGATCCTCAGTTTTATCATCTGTAACGTGGGTGCAGGAGGAGGACCCACTCCCAGGGCTGCCCGGGGACTCCCTGGGGTCTGAGGTGGGGCTGCGGCTCACACCCCCTGTTCTGGGACATCTCTGCTTCCTGTTTCTCCTGTCAGGGGAAGTCTCAGTCTCAGCTTCAAAAGCACAAACACGCTCTCAAAACAAAGGAAGACGGTCCTCGACTGCAGAGGAAGCAGGAAGCTGCTGGCCCTGCTCAGAGCCCAGCTGCCGGGGCTCGGGGACAGCGGCATGGAGTCCGTGGCCCTGTACAGCTTCCAGGCCACAGAGAGCGACGAGCTGGCCTTCAACAAGGGGGACACACTCAAGGTAGGGTGGCCAGAGCCGGCTCAGCTGGCCTCGCATGGGATGGGGGGGGTGCTTAAAACCAGGGCCCGGACAGCCCCCCAAACAGAGTCCAGTCTCTGGAGGAAGACGGGCCCGGCTTCTCCAGTTATCGAGTCTGTGACTCTGGACAATCCACCTCCACCCTCTGAGCCTCAGTTTCCCCATTTGGGAAATGGGGAGATAGTTAGTGATCCCTCGTTTGGGGACCATTGTGAGGATTCAAGGAGACATTAGCACAGTGCCTGGCAGGGGTTGATTCAACACCGTTTCCCAGGAAAGAATTTGAAAAGACAGCTGGGGAAAGAGAGAGAGGAAGAGGCAGAGACGGATGCAGAGAGACAGAGAGAGGGTCTTGGGAATTAAGTACACACACTAACCTATCGGGGCTAAAACAACAATGATTAGGGGTCCAGACGAGCTTCCCTGCAGGCAAGAAAGGGGAAGATAAGCCTCAACACCGCTCAGGTCCCTTGTGTGGCCTCTTGAGGAACACACGCCTTCCGGGGCGACCCAGGCAGATGGGCTCCCGGGCTCTGGCTCTCGGGAAATGTCCCTGCTTACAAGTCTGCATCTGGAAGCAGAGCTCAGGGCCCTGATTTGGGAGGGGCCGTGCCACAAGTCGGGCGCTGGAGCTGCCACCAAGTCACGCTCAGGAAGCCCCTGCCCTTCGCTGGGCCTCGGTCTCTGCACCGGCGCAGTGGGCATGAGGCTTCCAGTCTGAGCCGGCGCCCAGGGAGGGGCAGGGCCCCCGGGTGCTGACCCCGTACAGAGCCCCAGGTCCGAGCTCGGCGGTACCCATCAACGTCCATTTAAGCTGCTGAGGCCCCATTTCACAGGTGACTAAATGGGGCACAGGCAGGCGCCACAGCTTGCCTGGTGTGGGGTCAGAGGTGAACCCCTGTCCTTTGACTCTGGAACCTGCGTTCTGAACCCCGTGACACTGAACAGCTGGGCTAGGTCAGGAGGTGGACGGTTCCAAGAAGAACCGCATCTTTTTGAGGGTGTCCCCCTTCCTCTGTGCTGGGATGCCAGCCCTGGGCCACCCTGAGTGGCTGGTGGGGGGAACCTGTTGGACGTGTGGCCAGCTGGGGATGGGGCAGGCTTGACACCAGCACCATCTAGCACGAGACTCTTGAGATCCAGGTCTGTTTCAGAGGCCTCGTTTGCCAATCCGAGAGCAGTTTGGAGTCTCTAGTTCCAGACTTTGGGGCTTGAGAGGCAGTGGAACAGTGGGGAACTTGGAATGGGGTGACCGGTGGGTTCTACCTGAGGCTCAGAGGGATGAACCAGGGTGGAGGGAGTAGATCTGTGGGGTCCCCCAAGGCAAGTGTTGTAAAAACGGTGACATCCCCGCTTCCCTCCTGGATGCCTGCACTCACCCCTGCCCACCCAAGATTGGCCAAGTTTCCCACTAAGCTTTGATAGAGCGTTGGCCGACTCCTGCTGCGTTTGCTTCTAACCGAGGCTCCTGAGGGCAGGGACATAAAACAGTGCCCGGCACAGGGTAGGCCCTCAGCAAGACACGGGGGTGTCGAAGGAAGGAAGGAAGGAAGGAAGGATTGAAATGTTAGCCGAGACCCCGGCTAAGACCCCAATGGGACTTGCTCCTTGTGTCCGTGGAGACCCAGGAGGGGACCTTTCAAGGAATGACAGGCCACCGGAGGGGCTGCCTTTTCCTTCCTTCATTCAACAAACCCTTGTCAAGCTCTCAAACACCTGCTCAGCACCAGGCATTGTCCTAAGTGCTGAGGACACAGCAGTGGACAAAGCCCAGGCCCTGCCCTCCCGGAGCGGACGTTCCAGAGGGTGAGTGCCGTCAGGAGGTGACAAATGGGTGGAAGAAATCACCTGGGGAGATGGAATGGAGAGGGTGGGTGGGAGGGAGGCGCAGGGGGACAGCTTTAGATGGGGGGGGGGGGTGGCCAGGTCAGTCTCTCAAAAGAGATGACACCTGAGCTGAGATCTGAAGGACGAGCAGGACCCAGCCACGCAAAGAGCCGGGAGAGGGGAGTGGATGGAGAAAATGCAGCAGGCGGGGCTGGGGGCCGTGGGTGGGTCTGCAGTGTGGACTCGCCCTAGCTACCTGCCCAGGGGTGGCACAAAATATCACACAGCCCCTAAGAATGCTCTTTGGGGAGGCGGGTGTTTAACGATGTAAAAATGCTCGTGAAGCAGCAATGTTAAGTGGCAAAAAGGCAGAATGCAAAGGAACAGGCACAGAGAGTCAACTGACCGATAATCAATAGATATTAGTTTTAGGGATGGGAAACTGACATTCATGCGTTGGATTTGTGCCTAGAAAAAAGCACCAGAAAGAATGTCTTGAGGAGCTAGCGGTCAATCCTGGGAGGCATGCTGTGAGCAAGTCACGCTTCCTTGTTCGCACCTCTGCCTTTCCTCACAGGACAGAGATGGGCAAGTGATCCTTCCAGGGCCAGACGTGGAGTTAGGGTCCTTCCTCTCACAGCTGTACAGGGGCCGGGTCAAAGCCTGCCTTGATTTAAGATTTTTCTTTTAATTTAAAAAAATATTAAAAACTTTTGGCCATGCTGCACGGCATGTAGGATCTTAGTTCCCCAACCAGGGCTCGAACCCGTGTCCCCTGCATTGGCAGGTGGACTCTTAACCACTGCACCACCAGGGAAGTTCCTAAATAGACTCTTTTCAGAACAGTTTGAAATTTACAGAAAAATCGAGACGATGGTACAGAGGAATTCCAATCTGACACCCTGCCCCCCCTCCCCCCGCCCACACACACTCACACACACCCACACGCACACCCTTGGTAACATTTTATATTATTAACCTGGTACATTTGTTACATTAATGGAGCAATATGGATACATTATGATTAACTAATGACCATATTCAGAAATTTTGATTAATTTTGATTTTTTAACATATTCCTTTAAAATATTCTTTATCTTGATCCCTGACTTTTTTGGAGCTCCCTTAAATTTTGTACCCAAAGTGCCTCCTCACCCATCTCAGACTAGCCCAGGGTCTGATTTCTGTAACCATGAAAATGTGGCTGCGATGTCGCCCCGTGTCCCCTCTCCCTCCCCCGGGCCGGGGACAGCGGGTGGGGCTGGTGGCTGAGCTCCACGACCTGTCCCTTCGTCCCTTCGTGAGCATGTTTCCTGCGCACTGGCTGTGGGCCAGGCCTGGCCCGGCCCAGCAGTGACCGGCGGACACGCAGATCCCGGCCTCTGGGAGCCGGTAAGCTCTTCCAGTCTGAGCTCTGCTCTTAGACGAAAGCCCGGTGGCACGTGGACGCACTCTGGACAAGGGGCCCCAAATGTCACTTCCCTGGAACAAAGGCCCCCTCGCCGACGGGCAGGCGTTTCTGGGTGCACAGGACCCTGCTGCGCCCCACTGGAGGAAAGGTGTGGGTGGTGGCTTCACCTCCACCTCCTCACACACAGCCTGGCCCCCAGGACCCAGACTCGGGGAGCCCACGGCCTCTTGGCATTTCCACGGCGATGGCCCGACCCAGCCACCCTGAGCTTCCCCACCTCCTCCCGCAGCTGTTCCGCAGCTGCTGGCGGTCACGACTGCCTGCCCGCGCTCAGGCCCAGAGCCTGGGGTTGTCTCGGCTGCTTCCTCTCTGTCTCGTGTATCCCGCCTGTCAGCCGCTCTGCCAAAACCTACCCCAGATCTGACCACGTCTCAGCAGCCCCAATCCGGGCCCCGTTCACCGCTCACCTGGGCCTGCTCCTCACGGCCCCCTTGTCCCCTCGCCCCAATCCCGGAGTACAAGACCTTCAGGTCCTCACCCTCCCCATTCAACTCACAGCACTGCCCCCCGCTCAACCGCAGACACAGGGGCCTCCTTTCTGCTCCAGGCACAGAGCTTGCTCCCACCTTAGGGCCTTTGCACTGGCTGTTCCCTCTGTCTTGGACACTGTTCCCCACATCTTCTCATGTCTCATTCCTTCCTGTAATTCGGGCCTCAGCTCATGTGCCACCTCCTCAGAGAGGCCTTTCTTGCCCACCCCCACCTGTCCCCTGTTGACAATCCCCCTGCCCCCAACCAGGCACCTTCCATCTATGTCATCCTGATGTATATTTTCAGACTACATAGCAGAACATTAAATTACCTTGTTTACTTCTGTCCTTCCTGTTTCTTGTCTGCCTCTGCCCACTAAAATGTGACCTCCTGCTTCCTGCTATATCACTGGGCTGGGCACAGCGCCTGGCACGCAGGAGGTGCTCCGTGGCCGCACTGGCCAGGGGACGGCGGCACAAGACAGCACCCAGGAGAAGGGCACTGCAGGGGCAAAGCAGGGGCAGGCCGAGGTGTGAGCTTCACCAGGGAGGGTCGGGGATTCCCATGTCTCAGAGGGTCTGGGGGCTTTGAACAATGTTAACAGCAAGAATTCAGTTAATACAACCAATCAGAACATTTCTGGGTCTTTCCTTGGAGTGGAGGTGACAGGAAAACAAAACCAAAACAAAACTGGGATAGATTAGATACGTCACATCCACATGTCCACGCAGGATTTTGCAGGTCACAAAACACTGCCATGTGCCGTGTAGGCCGTAGATGTGCCCGTTTTACAGATGTGGAAACTGAGGCCAGGGCTGTGGAGAGAGTCAGAGGCAGGCAGAGTGGTCTAGAGCCCGAGGTTCCCAAGAATCTTCACTGAGTCTGTGATCCGCAGGCCCTAATTTTCTCATTAAGTTGGGGGAGTTTTTTGTTTTGTTTAGTTTTCAGCAAAAGTTATCCTGAGTCAGCCACCTGCTTCCGGCTGTCCCTGGGGACGCTGGTCTGGCCCAGACTGCAGGGGCAGGAAGGAGGGGCTCAAGGGACCTGGCAGACAGACGAGGGAGGAGCCAGGCCTGGGCCCAGGGGGCAAATCTCAGCTCCTCTTGGTAAAACCAAATCATCTGAGTTGCTGTCCCAGCCTTTGCTCCCATGGTGCTCCCTGCTTGGGCTGCTGATCTGCGTCTGATTCTTTGTTGCAACCAATATCCCCACTGGGGTTGACCTGACGTGGGGACCTGTCCTGGGACTTAGAGGAGAGATGGCCCCCGGGTTGGGGTCCAGAGACAGTGTGGGAGGAGGCATGGGGTGAAGACTGGGGTTGGGGGGCCCCGGTCCTAAGACCGCTGCCGTGTGGCCCTGCTCCCCTCCCCTGTCTGGGCCCGTGTCCTCCTCTGTGAAGTAGCCTTTGGTGAAGGCGGCCTCGGGGGCCGGTGTGAGAAGGGGTGACACACGGCGAGCCTGCCCAGGGAGTGGGGAGGGAGCCCAAGCGTCCTGCTGGCCGCCCTCCCCGCGGCCTCCGCCACCCACCCGCCCGCCCGTAGCGGCCCCCCGCCCCGCCCAGGTTTCGGTTCCCCTCGGCCCACCTGCAAGGCGACGGGGAGTCTGCGACCCGAGCAGCCAGGCCTCGGCCTTGCGCAGCCCAGAGGCCTCTCGTTTGCTCCCCGGTGCCTGAAGCCCCCGCCTGATCGTCACCCCTGAGCTCAGACGTGAAGCTTGTAAATGCGAGTGACCCCCGTGACCACCGCTTGGCGGGGCCTCTGCAAACCTACCCCCGACCCCTGGCTCCGTGCCTCGTATCAAATGCTGTGGGCCCCCCATGCTCAGGGCCACAGCTCAGGGACTGAGGGGCCCCGGATCTGTCCCCCAGCTCCCGGGGGTCTGGGTGGCACGACCTGAGAGTCCAGCCCCAGCTCCCCGCCCAAAGCTCAACCCATCAACCAAATTCTCCTCTGTGACCCCCGGACCGTGGAATCACCCTGCGACCTCGCTCCCCTCTGGGAAGTGGGCCCCAGGGCTGGTGTGGGCCTTCAGCAGGGGACAGCCGTCGCTACTAGGTGACCAGGTGACCGTGTCTCTCCCGCCCGCAGATTCTGAACATGGAAGACGACCAGAACTGGTACAAGGCCGAGCTCCGGGGTGCAGAGGGGTTCGTCCCCAAGAACTACATCCGCGTCAAGCCCCACCCGTGAGTGGCCGGCCCCACCCCCGCATGTCCGCAGGGCCCCCACCCCGGCCCTGAAGCCAAACGTCCACACCCAGCCTGGCCCAGGCTGAGCTGAGCTGCCTGCAAGTCCTCAGCCCCGCCTCCCGCCATCTGTCTGGGGACCCCCGTCCCTTCCCCGAGCAGAGGTGGGGGACAGACATGTGGGAACTTGTCCCAAGTGGTGGCAGTCAGGGCCAGCCCAGGCCACGACACTGAGGACCTGGGACACCGGAGAGCATCCCAGTAGGGGCCCTGGAGAGGACAGGGCCTTGGGCGCTCAGCCGGCGGGGCCCCTGGCTGCTGTGTGGCCTCAGGCAGACCCCCGCTCTCTCTGTTCCTCAGTTTCCCTATCTGCAACACAAGGAGGGCCGAGGCTCCTCTAAGAGGCCGACTCAGCCCTGTGCCGGGGTGGGGAGTGAGGGGCCATGGAGGGGCGGGAAGGAGGCAGACCTGTGGGCAGGGGAGCTGGACATGTGCCGAGCAGAGTCTGGGACAGGGCAGAGCAGGAGTCACGAGGAGCCCAGGTGTCCTCGGGCTTGGGACCAGCTGGCCCAGGGAAGCCCCCGCGTCAGGCTTCCAACGCTGAAAGCCCTGTTCTCAACCCCGGAACAGGCCTAAGTGGCCAAGAATCTGGGAAAAACCAACTGGATATTCATGGAGTGGTGGCTGAAGTAGCCCCAAGTCACAGTCGCTCACTCGGTCATTCGCCAGACACTGGCCACTGCCTGAGGGGACCCACCTGGGTGATGCTGGGGACACGTGATGAGATGCTGGGGTCAGAGCAGTCGTGTCCTGTGGAAGAGACAGGACATAAAGAAACTATGACAAGGGAAGGCAGTCCACATCGAGATAATTAACCAGGGAGGGCTTCTCAGAAGAGGTGGCAACAAGTGAGGTTTTGAAGCATGTGTGTAGGAGTTAGCTAAGGAGAAAAAGAGAAGGGCATTCCTGGGAGCGCGAACAACGGGAACTCCTGGCAGTGGGACCGGCAGGAGGGCCTCAAACGCCCGGCGGAGGGTGGTGGGAGCCATGGAGGCATTTGAGCCAGGTGGGGAGTGGTACTCCTGCAGAGGTGAAGGCAGGTCAGGGCCCGTGTGTGGCTGTGGGGTGGAGGGGAGGGAGGTGCAGGGCCTGGAGGTCATTTCCTCTTTATCTGTCTTCAAGTTATTTCCAAAGCTGCCACCACCTCGGACTTCCTGTGTTGGGCAAGGACCCGACCCACCCAGGTCCCCTGCCTGGTCTCCAGGCCCGCAGGGTCCCTCTGGGCTGTGTGACCTTGGGCAGGGGCCTGTCCTCCGGCCTTAAAGACTTTCTGTCATAAAGGGAGAGAGACAGCGAGAACCTGGCCAGGGCCAGGCCAGCAGAGGACACGGGGGGAGCGGGAGCCTCCAGGTGGAGGCTGTGAGTCGGTGAAGGCCAGGAGGTTGGGAGGTGGGAGGCCGCTGAGAAGCCTAAGCAGAGGCTTCTGTTTGCTCAGGAGGAAAGAAAAGCTGATAGATTTTGGGGCCACGCCTGTCGGGGCAATGCTGGTCGTTCAGGCAAGCCTCCACCAGGGCAGCTGGGAGCCATGGAGGGTTCCAGTGTCCGATGGCCCTGGGCTCCCTGGGGCTGGCTCTGGCCACTTGTGTCTGAGACAGAGTAGGGATGGGGGACAGGCCCCATGCCCACCTGCCTGAGGCCGTGCCCAGATGCATCCTTGGCTAACCTCAGCCCCTGCCCTGGCCCCGAAATAGCAGTGGGGAAAGTCCAGCTCTGTGCCTGACTCAGCCCGTTGGGCTCCAGGGTGTGGGTCGGGGGCAGGGCAGGGGTCCCAAGGGGCCTCGTGTCTACACCAGGCCACTCCTTCCCTGAGCTCCACCGTCACCTCCGCCTGCCCAGGGAGCCCATGGAGGGGGGGGCGTGATGCAGACCAGCTGCTCCCAGAGCCTCTGGGCCTCATGGGCAGGGGTCACCAAGGCACCTGACGCAGCCACGTGGCCGGTGGGCGTTAAGAAGGGCTTCCTGGAGGAGGGCGCGGTCTGCTGGGCCTGGGAGGTAGAGTAGAAGTTTGCTGGGAGGGCCGCAGACAGGCTAATGGGTGACACATGGGAGGAGTTCACAGCAGCGGCGGTGAACACCTGCAGGCGGCAGCGCCCTCCTCCTCCCAAGGGCCCTGCGAGCTGGGTGTTCTCATCACGGTCTTGTGGGCAAGGAGGTGGCGGCACAGAGAGGTTGAGTGGCTTGTCCAGGGTCACGCAGCTGGCAAGAGGCAGGGTGAGATTTGCCGCCAGTGCTGTGGGCCCCGGCTGTGCTCACTGGGAGGGGACGGGGGAACCGTAAGAGCAGCTGGGGGAGGGGGGTGGGCTGGGGGAGAGTCGGAGGCCAGAGACTGGCGGAGCAACTTTTGGGGATCCCTGCCCTTCCCTGGGCCTCAGTTTCCACGTCATTACAATGGGGACTAATTGAGGCGTCCACGCGTGGAGCGAGCTGTGCTCTGGGACGTCGGGAGTGCTGTTCTCCCGCACTCTGTACCCGAGCCACCGAGGACCTGGTAGGGGCAGGGCGGGCCTCCTCGAGGCTGCTGTTGCAAAATCCTTTGAGGGTGACAGCCGCCCACACGCTGATGCCTCCTGTGGAGTTTTGTGGGTTCTTTGGAAACTCCCACGCAGGGCCCTGTTGGACCCCTGCTCCTGCGGCGGCACTGCACCTGGGTCCTGCTGGGGGGCTCCCCGGAGGAGCACCCTTCCGGGGCCCCCTGAGCTCAGCCTCGCCTTCGAGGCCTCATCCGGGACTCCCAGACTCCAGAGACCCAGGCCGAGCTCTCGGAGGTTCCCTGGAGCCCCGCCTTGGGCCCCCACCTCCACTGCCTCCCCTCCACCCGCCCAGAGAGGGGCCCAGGGTCCCCCCCATTTTGGGGGGCAGCGATGGGCTAGAACCTCACTTCTGGGTGGGGGGGGGCTCTGAAACACCATGTCAGGACCAGGACTTTATTTCGGACTGGAAAGCGGGCAGAGAGGGAGCCGGTGGCACTGCCACTACTGGCGGCCCCGGGCGACGGGCTCTCCCTGTGGCCAGAACCCGGGAGCCGGCACCCGAGCTGAGCTGCATGTTTGTCCTCCTCCCCTCAGTCATCACTTGAGAATATCCGGAGCCCAACCTGCCCCGCACACAGGCCAAGCACGTTAGTAAAAAGCCCTCGGAGGAACTGCAAGGGCTCACACGTGGCTGGCGGGTGGGGTTACCGGCAGGACCCGGTCTGTGTGCACCTGAGCCTCTGTGCTGGGCCTGGAGGGCTCGCTGTCAACATCCTGATACAACAGGAAAAGTTCTGCCTCACATCCGCCCGGGGCCACGCTCAGACTCAGGAAGCTCGGTTGAAGGAGGGAAGGGAAATTGTACAGGGAAGGGAGGCTCCGGCGGCCCTCAGCACCAAGGTCCCACCGTGAGACTCCACCTGCTCTGGGCCTCAGTTCCCCCACCCGAACCATTAAGGGACTGGGCTCAAATCCGGGGACCGAGAAGCCAGCCAGAGACCACCTGGATCCTCCGAGGGTGGGCGAGCCCCAAAGAGCACAGTGGGCAGGGCTGGAAGAGAAGCTGGATCCCAGCCTCTCACCCCTAGGCCCTGCCAGACTCTCAGCATTTACAAGGCACCTTCTGTATACCCAGTTCTGTTTGGTCAGAGAGAAAAGGGACTTGAACCTGTGAGAAAAAGTCCAGGTGGCCTCAGTTTGTGCATCTGTGAAACGGGTACAGGGAGAGACCCTTCCTCACCAGATCAAAGCTGCTATTTTTTTGGGGGGGGGTCATCTTTTAAAATATTTTTTTACTTTTAAGAATCTGAAATGGAAAAGCCCAGCTGGGGTTGGCTGGGTTGGGGTTCACCGAGGTGTGTGTTTGCCTGGTGTGGTGGGAAATGCTTGGGCTCAGGAGCCAGAATGCTGGGACTGGGCCCAACTCCTGCCTTTCACAGCGCATGACCTTGGGTGCGTGACCTTGGGCGCATGACCTTGGCCTCTCTGGGTCAAGTGGGTGCCGTCGTATTTCCTGTGTCTCGGGACTGCGGTGAGGACCTGGCAGTGTTGGGTGCCTGGCATAGGGGCAGGGTAGCCTGGCCTCCCCCGCCCTCACCTGCCCCCTCTCTGCAGGTGGTACTCGGGCAGGATTTCCCGGCAGCTGGCAGAAGAAATTCTGATGAAGCGGAACCACCCGGGAGCCTTCCTGATCCGGGAGAGCGAGAGCTCCCCAGGGGAGTTCTCTGTCTCTGTGAAGTGAGTTCTGACCCGGGGTGTGTGGAGGAGGGTGGCCAGGGACAGGCCTGCAGGGTGTGGAGGGAACGACAGATGCCTGGAAGCAGGCGACCCTCTGGGGGTCGGGGATGATGCAGACCCCAGGGTGTGGCCCGGAGCTGGAGGATTCGACGCAGCTTGGGCTGGCTGCGAGGCCTCGAGTGCTGGGCTGAAGGGTCGGTCGGCCATTGTTCCATGAGCAGCAAGTCACCAGGGGAGGTTGATGTGGTGGGACTGGGGGTGGGAGAGCAGCAGGGCACCCAGGGCAGGTGTCCAGGATGTGCTCCGGACAGGGTTCCCCTGTGTGTTACACAGTTGACAGGATGGACCCTGGCGCCAGGCTGCTTGGGTTCAGATTCTGGCTCTGCCATTTCCTGACTGTGTGACTTCGGGCAAGTCCCTTAACCTCTCTGTGCCTGTTTCCTCACATGTAAAATGGGTTATTGCAAAGAACATATGAGTCATTCTATTTAGAGCCATCAGAGTAGTGGCTGGCACGGAAGCAGGGTGGCAGCCTCTGGGCAGCTCAGAACCCAATCCCAAAGGTCACAATCGGGCAGTGGAGGAATCCAGGCTGGAAGGAAGGGGCAGGAACCGGGGTCGGGGGTGAAGGGGTCAGGGCCCCAGCTGGTCTCTGTCCTTCCTACTCCCAGCGCCTGGAACGGTAGGATCTAGGTGCAGCAATTCAAGGAATTGTCACTGAGCTACATGCCACGTGCCAGGCTGTTCTAGGGACTTGGGAAATGACAGTGAAAAAAAAAACAAAGTCGCTGCCCTTTGGGGTTTATGTCTTAGTGGGGGAGACAGACTGAACAAATGAAAAAAGGAGACAAATGAATATAGCAGGAGCCAGTGGGCAGGGATCTGAACCTGGCAGTGGAAGCCGCCTGGGGCCGGGGAGTGGGGATCCGGGAGGAGAGGCTTCCAGGCAGAGGGAACAGAAATTGCAAAGGCCCTGGGGTGGGAATGCGCCTGGGGTGAGTGGGGCAGAGCCAGCAACGGGGGGTCACAGCCAGAGAGATGGGCCTGACAGGTCCCGATGGGAAACCCCAGGGCAACAGGGCCCTGCAGAGGGTCCCGAGCAAGGGAGATGGGTTTGACGCCTCTGGCTGGGGGGCGGGGGGAGGCCCTGGGAGGAGCCGGGCGGAGCCAATGGCGCTGGGACTGGGGTGGGGAGGCGGCGTGGGTCTGTGAAGCGGGACCACCGGCAGCACCACCGTCGGGTCGCTGTGGGCACTGGCGCGGCGAGGCTGCCGGCCGGCCGGAAGGGGCGGGGTGCGCTCGGGGCAGCGTGGCCTCTGGGAAGCAGTGGCTGCTCGAGGTGCTGTGTGGCCCCGCTCGCGTGTCCCCTTTCCTGGAACTGGAATGCTTCACAGCCAGTGGCTGGCCGATTTTCTAAAGGATAAATGAACACAGGGTGGCTTTGATGGGTAAGGTGGGGGAAGTCCAGAGCCGGGCTCAGGGGGATCCCCACAAGGCAGCCACGGACTGGGGGGTGGGGGGGGGGAAGGGCTCCTGGCTCCAACCAGCCTGGGCCTGGAGGCTCCTGGCTGCAGAAACGTATCCCAGGGGAGGCCTTGCCCGTCCTTTCTGTGAAGAGCTCGTGGTGTGTGGTCAGCACACCGGAGCCCTGGGAGGTGGGCGTCTCCCCTTCCGGGCCAGGAGGCACCTCGTTGGGGGGACCACCAAGGTCAGGAGGGCTGCTGGGGGTGGGTGATCCCACATCCCGGGGGTCACAGCCCTCACCCGCTCCTCTCCAAGCTTTGTCATCAGCCATGGCTTTTCTCACTTCCGTTTCCCCTGGGAACAGGCTGCCATCCCGACCGACGGCAATGGCTCTCCTCCTCTTTGAGCCCCTCTTCCTCCATCTTAAAAATGGGGGCGCTGCTAGTGGGGGCGGTGGGAGACACCAGTTCATGGCCCTGACCTCCCACCCCGATGGTTGATGGTCGTGGGCGTCTGGAGCCCCTAGCTCGCCCCTCCCTCCACAGCCCAGCGGGTCGCCCACAGAAGCAGGAAGTGGCGGTTTTCCCTGTGCCGGATCCCAGGGCCTGGCATCTCTTGGGAATGGTGCCAGCCGGGCGGGCTGTTCTGGCCTCTAGTGGCTCCTGGAATCAGCTCCAAAGCCCAAGGTCACCCAGCATGGCCAGCGAGCCGATCCCATGGCCTGAACGTCCGTCCACCATGGGTGCCCCGGCGTCCTGCCCTCTCCTGGCGTCTCCCTGAGCGTGCAGCCCCGCCGCGCCCCGCACAGGGTCAGCCCAGCCAGCTCAACCCGTGTATATATATGTGTGTGTGTGTGTGTGTGTGTGTGTGCGCGTGTGCGTGTGTGCAGGACAGGGGAAGAGTCCCCGAGGGAGTGGGGGCCCAGGGTCTCCACGATGCCTGACTGAGGGAAGTTCAGTGGCAGCAGACACTCCACAGGGTGGAGGAAGTGACATCTGAGCTGGGCCCTGAAGCATGAGTAGGAGTTTGGTGCACAAAGAGGGGAGAGGGGATGCCAGGCCCAGGGAACAGCATGTGCAAAGACCCAGAGGTGGGGCGGAGAGAGGTGGGCTTGGACAGCAAGGCATTTGTCTGACCGGGAGGGGAGACAGGCAGTTCTGGAGAGCCAGCTCCAATGCTACCTTGGGAAGGGGTCTGGGAGTGTCCCTCTGAGAAACCCCAGCACATGCCCCCTCCCCCCCACACCCCAGGCACCCTGGCCAAGCCCCCTCCCCCAGCTCAGAACCGGAACCTTGGGCCCCAGGGCTCTGGTGTGCACACAGGACCACCAGGTGGCGCCCTCCAGCCTCAGTTTCGTCCCCCAGGGCCGGGACCGTGTCCTGCCCCGACTCTGATCCATCGTCTCTTAGGGGGGCCTTTCAGGGCCCTTGGAGGACCACTGGGCAGGGATCAGAGCAGGAAACAGACTCAGGGCAGCTAGGAGG
The DNA here is from genome assembly GCF_028023285.1 of Balaenoptera ricei. Classification (NCBI taxonomy): domain Eukaryota; kingdom Metazoa; phylum Chordata; class Mammalia; order Artiodactyla; family Balaenopteridae; genus Balaenoptera; species Balaenoptera ricei. The sequence goes on from NC_082658.1 coordinate 62,747,829, forward strand.
GGGGCTTTTGAGCAAGAATCTCAGCTCTGGTACTTCTCCTGTATAACCCTGGGCAAGGTACCCCAGCCTGTTTCCTCGTCTGTAAAATGAACATCTATGTAAGGTGCTTAGTGTGATGCTGGCACACAGTGAGTCCTCCCCAAATGCCAGCTATGTAATCATCATCATGTTGACCCTCCCAGGGCCACACCGTGCCTCCTGGCCCACGCCCCAGGGTCCCGGGCTCTTAGAGAAGGGCCAGTGGCCACACGGGGGCGGGGAGCCCAGTTCTCGTCCTGGCCTTGCCCTGGACCTGCTGCGTAACCTCAGCAGATTCCGTCCCCCTCGGCTGTAACATCCTCATCTGCCACGTGGAGATAGTAGCCCTGGAGATCATGAAGTCCAGTGACCCGATGGCCACCCTTCTGGGTGACGGTCACGCAGATCTGTGTGTGAGAGCATTTCTGTCCTCGCTGGCTGCGCTCCTGGGGACTCTGACCCCGTATGCGTGGCATCTCCTGCACGCTCATGCCAAGCCTCATAAAGCTGTCAGAGGTGGGGTTTACGGGCCTTGTTCTGCCTCACGGAGTGATGGTGGCCACGGCTGGCTGCCCTTTACGAGTTTACAGGGGGCTGTCCCCCTCCACCTCTGGGAGCATGTCTGAGCTGGTGGCCAGTGGGCCGGGGCAGGGGCGCACCGCCTGGGCTGTGTTACTTTTGCCCCACACTCTGCTCCAGGCTGCTGTGGGCTTCTTTGTCAGAAATGATGGTTTGCTCCCAAGTGAGATGTTTTACTTCTTTTCAGGCCAGGGGTGCCCTGGAGTCAATGGTGTGTTTGCTCTGCTGCCCTGGTCGCTGAGCCCCTACTGTGCGCCAGGCCCTGTGCCTGGTGCTGGGGATTCAACCTCCAACAAATCGGACGAAGCTCCCTGTCCTTTAGGCACTCACGTTCTACTGGGGTGACTGACAATTTTATACATGTATGTATGTATGTATGTATGTATGTGTATATATATAATTTTCTAAACGATTAGTAAAATATATAAAATCTTTGAAGATGATAAAGGCTCTTGGGAAAATGAAGCAGGAAAGAATGGGGGGGGGCACAACTTTATGCCCTCAAAGACAGGGAGGAAGTGACCCTGGAAGCCCAGTGTGCAGGTAAGGAAACAAAAGCTCAGAGACGTGCAGTAACTTGCCCAAGGTCACACAGCCAGAAACAGTGGAGCTAGAGCCCACTGACCCTCTGTGACCTGAAAGACCAGGTCTACCCTTCCACTCTTCTTCCCTGAGGCCTAAAGACCCAGGAGGAGTCTGTCTCCACTGGCAGTCCCAAGGTCAGTTGGAATCTATCTCATGTCGGTTGCTGGACAGGGAATCCACCCCCTCCCTTTTCACAGACGGGAAAACTGAGTCTAGAGAAGGGCCATGCCTAACGGAGATCATCCAGCGGGCAGTTAGCACCCTGGCCTCCACCCGGGGGTCCACAGGCCCTGATTGGGGATGGGGGGTGGGGTGCTGGGGCTCCTGACCTTACCCCAGCCTTGTTTATCCTCCCTGGGCTGCCACTGTCACCTCTGCTGCTGCCGCCACCAAGCCAGAAAAACCTGCTGGGCAGGACCGGTGGCTGCTAGCATCAGGCCTTTCATCCTTGGGGTCTTCTGACAGCCCAGGGGCCAGGCCCAGCCCTCATCCCCCTGGGTAGGTGGACATGGGGGTCACACATAGAGACAAACACACCCATGGCGGCTCAGAGAGGGATGTACACGTCCGGTCCCTCCCACAGAGCAGGGAGGGACACACGCACACACCCCAGGCTCTGCCCACTGTGGTGCACCAGCTCCAGGTGCCCCCTCTTCTGGCCGCACCCGGGCCAGCCCACCGCCCCGTGCCCAGGTCTGCCCTTCCCTCCAGCTCAGGAGGGCTCACCCCACAGGGCCGTCCCTCCTCGCTCAGGGGCCATCTGGACTCAGACTCGGGCCTGGGGAGGCGGGAGACAGGCTGGCTAGGAGAGAGAGAGACTGCCCAAGTGCTGGGTCCTCAGGCCTGTCACATGGAGGCGGGTCACTGGTCAGGCCAGGGGCTGGCGCAGCAGGACGGCCACACCCGCTCACAGATGCAGCAGCCCAGCTGGGCCCCGCTCTCCCACCACGAGCCACGCACTGGCTTGGGGGCTGGACTACGAGAGCGTCCCAGGTTTGAGAATCTGCCGATTGTCAGGCTGCAAGGTTCTAGACCTCCTGGGTCCCTTGCCCCCTCCCCAGGTCTCGCCCCCTGACCTGGGTGTGATCAGGGAATGCTCCCTTCCGGGTGACCCTCTGGGTAAGATAAGCTTTTGAAGATAAACTTCAAACACCAAAGTGTTCAGGGTTGTGCTCATTTGGGGCTGAGATCTTTTCAAGCCTCCCACACTCTCGTCCGCCTCTTACCCAGAGGATGGGGGCCGCCCGCACCCCGGGCTTCTTCTCGGGGCCGGCACAGAGTCAGGGCCTTCTGCCTCCCAGAATACGGTCCAGGGACCGGAAGAACCCTGAGCCCGCCGGAACAGGGCACTAGGGAGACCCAGGCTCGGGGGCGGCCTCAAGGGCCAAGGCTGCAGCAGGCCAGACGGGGCAGGAGGCGCCTGCCTGCCCATCCTCCTCCCATCCCGGGACACGGACACGCACACCCCACAGCCGACAGCGTGGCGGCCTAGTCACCTGGGAACAATGCCTGCTGACGGCACACGAGCGGCTTTGCCTCGGGCTGGGGATGATGGCTGTGCCTGGTCACAGAGTCTCAGGCCTTCTCTGGCCTCAGTTCTGTGGATGGAGCTTGCTGCCCTGAGAGTGGACGCGTGTTAGAGGGGCTGGGACCACAGCTCAGAGCCGGGAGGGGAGGGTCCAGGAAAAGTGCAGCCCGTGAGCACTGACCCCTCGGGCCATGCTGCTTCGCCCCTGAGCCCAGCCTCTCCCGACTGGGCTAGAGCTGGGCCGCCTCCCGTCTCCCTGCCTTTGGGTGTCTGTGAGCAGCGGGTTACAGGCAGGCTGTACAAGGGGCCGAGGAACCCAAGGAGTCCCCGGACTCTGACTGAGGGCATCTGAGGCAGCTCGCAGAGGTTGGGCCATTTTACGCGGGCCTTGAAGCATGAGTAGGAGTTTGATTCAAGAAGAATTTGGGAGAAATAGTGTATGCAGAAGCCTGGAGGCATGCTTGAAAGTGGAGAGAGAGGTTCTGTGTGGTTTGGATCCTTGACTTGGGCAGGGTAGGAGGATTCCCCCCTCCTCCCATCCCAGACACACACACAGAACAGAAGGTATTTACCTGGAACAAATCTCTCTCTATCTTAAATCTTGCATCTTAACCTTTAACAAGGCAGCACACCAGCCCCAGGGCTGATAGGTGGAGGAAGTGAGCCACAGGCAGGGATGGGCAACTGGGGGGATGGACACCATACTCCTGTCCACGCCCTAGAAACACTTGGACTGTGGGCCTGCAGGAACTCAGGCTGCCCCAAGCCTGCACAGCCCGTCCTGGCCTGGAACGTGCCGCGTGTTCCAGGCAGGTCCCTCTGCCCTGCTGGCCCGTCTGGCAGACGCAGGCTATCCCTTCCACCGGGCTGGAAGGCACTTGGTGGTGGTGGGTTGCAAGGCTGGGCAAAGGCTGGGAGAGGAGGCATCAGAGAGTACTTGAAGGAAATGAGGTTGGACGTGTCATCAGAGCCAGAACTGGAGACTGAGGTGTTAAGATTTTGCCCTGAGGGCAATGGGGAGCCATAGAAGGTTCTTGAGGTGGGAGTGGATGTGGGGCAGGGAAGGACAGGAAGCATCCCACAGGCCTGAGCTCCTCTCACACCGGCAGGATGGTCTTAGGACTCACCCCTCAAGGGACTGTAAGGGCTGGGAGGGGACGAGGTGGGGGAGGGAGAGGAGTGTTGAGGCTGGGGGACGTTGGAGAGAAGAGATGCTGTCTGACCACCTCTCAGAGGAACCATTTAATGTTGCCAGTACACGAGCACTTCCCCAGAAGGGAGGTATTATGAGGAAACGGAGGTTCAGAGAAGTTAAGTGATTTGCTTAAAGTCACACAGCAAGAAAGTGGCCTGGTCCAAGGCCCACATCCTTTACTCCACGCTCCACTGCCAGGTGGGGACTCGCCGCGTCTTTCACAGAGCCGGTCAATGGGGCCTGGGACCCCCCCCCCTCCCCCCCTCCTCTCCTGACTCCAAGCCTCACCTGGAGAGCAAAAGGCCTGGTTCCGGGGGGCAGGGATGGGGGGAGGGCCCAGCCGCCGTGGGCCCCTCTGAGGTGGTCTGTGTCCTCCCCCCTAGCTACGGGGACCAGGTGCAGCATTTCAAGGTGCTGCGTGAGGCCTCGGGGAAGTACTACCTGTGGGAGGAGAAGTTCAACTCTCTGAATGAGCTGGTCGCCTTCTACCGGACCAGCACCATCGCCAAGAAGCGGCAGGTCTTCCTGCGGGACGAGGAGCCCCTGGACAAGGTGGGTGAGTGGGGCGGGCGGGCGAGGGGGCCTCTCCTCAGGGGCCCGACGCCCCCTTCCCACATGGCAGGAGGTGGGTCCAGCCCCGCTTCTAAAATTCTGTCCTGGGCATTGCAGGAGACAAGCAGGGCTGGGAAAGGGGAGGCGGGGAAGGAAGGGAAGGAGCAGGTGGAAACTCCCCGGGCAAACTGAGCCAGCCCGTTCTCAGCCAGGAGCAGTGCGGGCGCCCGGCAGGTGCTCAGTGGTTGTTTGTTGAATGAGTGAAGGTACTGACACCGGCTGAGCCTCCTGGGAGCTTCCTGGTCCCCACGTACAGGTAGGACACTGAGGCTCAGGGAGTGACGTGACTACCCGAGGCCACCTGCCGGGTGGGGTCCGCGCGGGCTTCTGCTCCGGAGGAGTCGGCCTGGGGTGGGGCGCGGGGCAGCGTGAGCGCTCGTGGGCAAGGTCCTGGCCGGGTGGAGCGGGGTCCAGCCGCCCCTGGTCCTCCTAATAACAGCGATTTGCCAGCCAGCTCTTTCGTCCAGGGGCCCCGGGGAACCAGCTCTCACTCTCATTAGGATGACGACACCAGCCAGTGGGCTTATTGGCCCCGACGTGCTGTTTTGCTTGGGAGGGGGTGTCGGCAAGGCCTGGGGCTGGAGGTCGGGACCCTGGACAGCCCAGTGAGCTTGAGCTCTGCAGAGGACGGGGAGCACGGCCGTGGCCAGGGCCTGGGGAGGGGCTGCCGGGCTGCGGCTCCAGTCCTGCCCGTTCCTAGACTCCGCCGCCTCGCCGTGTGTGGCCTTAGGGCCGGTTCATCCCTCACCTGGGCCTCAGTTTCCTCTCGGTCCAGTAGGGTGAACCCTGGGATCTGATATGTCGGGGAGTAAACAGTGTCTCAGGAGGAGCCCCTGCCCCTGCCACGCACCCTCCGTCCCATCAGCGCACTCGGCCTGCCCCTGGGGGCCGGGCCGGCTCTGAGCTCAGTCTCAGGGACTCTTCGCCCCAGTCCCCACTGGGCCTGCCTCTCAGACCTCCATCCCCTCCCTTCGCTGCCTGGGCCAGCTCTGCCCTTGGAAAGTGTGAGGGGGCCAGGATGGAGCTGGGGGCCGCCGGAGGGCTCCCCAACACCCACCGCCTCGCTCTGGCCTGGCCCTGGGGTCACCGGCCCTGCAGGGCGACTCCAGAGCTGGCTCAGTCCCCTGGGACCCACGCCCCCTCTTCCTTCCTGGGCAGAGAACCGCTAATTAGCCTGTCCGTGATCCTATGGCCCGTGCCGGATAAGATTCCGCAGGCTTGGGGCAGAGAGCCTGGTGGGCAGGCAGGGCCGGGGCGCTGGGTGTGATCCTCATGGCGCCAGGCTCACGTGCCAGCAGGGGGCCCTCGTCCAGCTGCCATCCGAAGGGGGGTGGGTGGGCAGGGAACCAAGTCCCCCAGAGGGCAGGGGCTCACCCAAGGTCACCCTGGGGCATAGATGAGACTGGAACCAGGCCTGAGAGAGCGAAGCAGTGTAAAGTGACATCCTTGCCCTCGAAGCCTGGCCAAGGGCAACAGCAGTGAACTACTCGTAGCTACGCGTCACTTTATAGTTTATAAGGCCTGTTCCTGTGGTTCTAGGGCCTGGGGTCAGAAGTTACCATGGCTGCTGCAGAGTCAGGAAAGAGACCCCGAGGCGGGCAGGGACCTAACTAAAGTCCCATGCTGACGCCCAGGACTCAGGTCCCTTGACCACTGGCCCTGTGGTCCCGACTGGGCCGCCAGGACACTGGCTGTGCCCTGTGTAGACACAGGGTCTGTGCCGCAGACATGCAGGGGCGGGCAGCGGGAGGCCCACAGGTGGGGTGGCCATCGTCTGGACCTGGATACAGAGCTGAGTTCAACCCCAATTCTGCCCGAAAGACCCCTCTCCACCTGTGGGAAATCGCTTATCTTGGGGCCTCCGTGGGGACAGCCCGGCAGGGGCTCCTGAGGAACCCCACTGACGGCTCCCTCTCCTCGCAGCCGCCCCGGGCCTGCTTTGCCCAGGCCCAGTTTGACTTCTCAGCCCAGGACCCCTCCCAGCTCAGCTTCCGCCGTGGTGACATCATCGAGGTCCTGGAGCGCCTTGACCCCTGCTGGTGGCGAGGCCGTCTCTGCGGGCGCATCGGCTTCTTCCCGCGGAGCTACGTCCAGCCGGTGCACCTGTGACCCAAGTGGGCCCAGGGGCAGAGCCAGTGGACCGGCCATCCACCGGGCACTGAGGTCCAGAGAGAGGACACGGGCACCCCCAGCCCAGGGCCTTGGACTGGAACGTGGGCCTCCTGACTGTCCGGCCGGCCTCCTGTGCTTCATGTCAACTGGGACGGGCCCAGCGCCCCGGAAAGACCGCCGCATTCAGGGCCCGTAGGTTAGGGGAGCTCCGGGGCCTCCGCCGGCCTCTTCCCATCGGCTATCAGCTGTGTGATGTCACAGGGTGGCCGGTAGGGCCTGCCCACTCCAAACACCAATGGCACCACCCCCAGGGAGGGCTGAGGACCCCTGGGTTCCACCCGCTGGGGGCTCAAGCCAAGGAACCACGGGCTGGGTGGGTGACCACCCGCTGGGCCTGCCCTCCCCTCCATCCAAAAGCCCCAAAGGCTGGCTACTGGGGAGGTGGCCAGGGCCCCGCACACCTGTGCCTGGACTTGCTGGACAGACTCGGAGACTTTGGGCTCCACCTGGGATCCAACGCCCCTGCCCACCACAGACACTTCGGGGGAGGCTGGAGGCCCTGAGGGAGGGCGGGCAAGGGTGCACGAAATGGAGGCTGCTGCTCTTCTGCTGGCCCCGCGGGACGGACGAGTTCTGAGGGGCCAGCCCTGGACGTGGCCACCTGGGAGACATAGCTGCACCTGCCCTTACTCGTTCAGGCCCAGGTTCTGCCCAGACCAGGGCCTCGGGAAGCGTGGGGGACTACAGGCCAGGTGGGGAGTTGGGGCCAGAGCTGGGCTCTGAGGGCCAGCGGCACCCAGAACGGGGCGGGCAGCCTCGGTGGAGCCCCAGCTTGAGGAAAGGCAGGGTGTCCACGGGGAAGGTGCCGTCAGCGCGGTCCTAAGCAGGGCAGCCTGGGGCCCTTGGGGAGCAGGCAGACTGAGGGGGCTCGGAAAGGGCTTTGAACGCCAGGCCGGTGGTGGAGGGGCGGTGAGCAGGGAGAGGGGAGCAGGTGGGATGGGGGTGGAGCCAAGGGAGGGGGCGGTGAGGGGCTCCCTCTGCCCAGCGCTGGCCCGAGACCCTTGGAGCCCTGAGCTCTGGCAGATTCGCTGCTCACGACCTGGGCCCGTGAACTCAAAATAAAAACAGTAGAAGAGTAGAAGGATGTTCATCAGAAATCTCATTTTCTTTCCAATTACGACTACTATTTTTGAAGTATCACACATTCTTTTCTCCCATTTTCTCCCTAATTTTTCAGAGCTCCTGCTTTGCTGGCTCAGCCAGCCCCTGGGCACTGACCTGCCCTGTGGCCACGAGGGGCGCACCCTCCTCTGGGCCTCCGTATCCTTGGTGGGGAAGGGGGGCGTCTGGGGACAGTGTCAGGCGAAGTAGGCGTAGAAGAAGATGTTGACGCACATGAGGAGGATGGCGTTGAAGCCACAGACGCGGGCCCAGAAGGCATGTTTCTGGGATGCTCGGTGGTCACCTGGAGGGGGCAGGAGGAGGGGACAGATGAGGGCCACAGGGTCCCAGCCGGGGCCCTTGCCTCCAGCCCCACCGTGGGTGGGAGTGAGGGGGAGCGCCTTAGGGTCACACACACACCTGTCTTGGCTCCTGAGGGCAGGTCCTGAGCCAGGGTCCACCAGGTAAGGTTCTCGATCTGCAGGGAAGGGTGAGGGTGAGGGTGGCGGGACGGGGGTGGGCCCAGACGGGATCAGGGGTCCGTGATGGAAAGAGGGCAGCCAAGTTCAAAAAGGGCCAGGAACCAGGGCCAGATGGGGTTACGGGTCCAGAGCTAGAAAATTCCTGAGTCAGAGAGGGTCAGGGGTCAGGACAGGCTCACCTGGACGCCCTGCGGGGGTGGCGTCAGCAGGCTCCCAGCCACCACCACAGCCCCGCTGAGCACGAAGAGAGCCACAGCGAAGTGCAGGTAGTGGACGCCGCGGAGGATGGCAGGCCGCTGCTCGGGGCGGCCACAGGGCGGGGCCGGGTGCAGGAACTCCAGCACCAGCCTGGTGGCACCCACCGCCAGCCCCGCCATCAGGCCCCAGAAGGCCCCCTGGGGGGAGAAGGCAGGGCAGCTGGGGCCTTGGGAGGAAGGCCAGGGCTCCCCCGCACCCAGGCACACGGGCGGCGGGGGGAGACGTGCGCCCAGCCCCACCCCAGCTCTCCGCATCCCCACCTGCTCGTTGGCCCGCCGCCAGAAGATGCCCAAGACGAAGACCGCGGTCACCGGGGGGGCCAGGGAGCTGGTCACCGACTGCATGTAGATGAAGAGCTGCCCACCGTTGGAGCCCTGCAGGACCGGGATCCAGGCCACACTCACGCCAATGAGCACCACGATGACCAGCCTGCGGGCGGCAGCAGGCGGGCCGTCCCTCGAGGCCTCGCCTCAGCCCTCCCTCGCCTCCCCCTGGCCCCAGAGGCTTGCTCTCCATCTGTCCCCTGCGGCTCCGGCTCCGGCCTCCTCCCTGGCCCCTGTCCACTCCTCCAGGGACGGGGCCGATCTTGCCCTCTCCGGACCCTTCCATGGCTCCCTGCCGCTGGCAGGAACCGCCCCGACTCAGCCTGTGTTCTCCCGCTCATCCCTGGGGTCTCACAGTGGCCCCCGCGCCCCCCGCTTCGCCTGCCCACCTTGAAGGCACCGTCCCACCCTCTCTGTGCTTGCCGTCCGTCTCCCACTCGCTGTGGCGGCGGCAGCCTCACACTGTTAGATCACTGCTGCATCTCCCGGCACACAGCAGGTGCTCAATACACATCCTTGACGGCACGAATGACCCCCTGCCCTCACATTCAGGCCAGACTGACCTCCCTGCGTTCCTCTAACCCTGGTGGGCCTTTGAAGGAGCCGTGGCCTCTGGCTGGCACCCCCCCACCCACCCCCGACAGCCCTTGGCTGTGGACTCACATCCACTACTGGACGACCTCCAGCCCGAGTGCAAGGTTTGGAGCCCAGCGGTCTCAGCTGCGAAGCCCCTTCCCTGCCCCACCCTGCGTGGAATCTTCCTCTCAGCTCCTGCCTGCCCCCCGCTGGGCGTGCCCCCCCCTCCCCCGCAGCAGGGACACCCTTCACTCGTTCCTCCACAAGGCATGCATGAGGAGCCCACCGGAGAGCAGGGCGCTGGGTTAGGGACCCGGACGTGGTGACGAGCAGGCCTGGTCCCTGCCCAGCACCCAGAGTGGAGCAAAGAAAGCACGAGCCTGTTATCCTGCGCTCAGGCCTGGGCTGAAGGAGCCCAGAGGAAGCATCCAGCCAGGAAGGCTTCCAGGAGGAGGGGGCCCTGCAGCTTTGAAGGGGTGTGGAACCTGGCTCAGGGGACAGCGCTGGGGCGAGGTGTCCGTATGCTCCTCCCTCGGCTGTGTCCTGGGTCAGCTGGACGCCCCTCACCCCCAGAGGTGGGTGATGCGTGAGAGCCCCTGGCACCCCAGACAGCACAACAGGAGTGACAGAGGCCCTGTGTGCAGCTGGGGCGGGCCCGCCTGCCTCCTGGCCTTCCCTTCCAGGCCTGAGGGAGAGGGTGGAGGAAGGAGGCGGCCCCTTGATTAGGGCTAATTAACCCTCCGCCTGGCAGGCGGCCGGCGCTGCCCTCTTCAAAGGCACAGGCAGGCTCCACCCCGCGCCCTCCTCCAACAGGCCCCGTGTCCAACCCCAGACTCAGCACCTCTTGCGGGGCTGGTCCCCTCCAGCCCGGCCTGGAGCGGGGCCCTGGCCCTCTGACTGCCCTCTTGGGTTTGGTCTGATGACTCAGCCACCAGCAGGCTGTCAGAGGGACCCCAAACCCAGAGGCTGTTCCTTCTGCCTGGAATGCCTCTCTCAACTCCTCCCCCAGCAAAACCCCTTTGTCCACCAAGGCCCAGCTCAAGACCCTCCTCCTCCAGGAAGTCTTCCTGACACCCTGCCCCCCAACCACCACTCTGCCGTCAGGATGACTGGCCCCTCCATTGCCCCTGGGCTGCAGCCATGGTTGCAGGGGAGCCCCTCAAGGGCTGGGGGGGCTCTGAGACCTCTCTGGGTCCCCTATGTTGCCCAGTTTGATGCAGGGTCCCAGGGAGGGCCAGCAGTAGTCGACTGAATAACAGAGAAAGGTGGACAGAAGGGGCTGCAGGGGAGGACCGGGGGGTGGGGCTGGGGGCTGGCAAAGATCGGGGCCCCAGGCATGAGGTGGTCACGCCCCCAGGCTTATGATAGCTCCTCTGGCCCCCCCAACCTGAGGAGACCTGGGTGGGGGGGGTCCCCAGCGTCCCCATGATGGCCTCATCCCGGGCTCAGGGTGCCCTCTGCTGCCCTGTGCTCTGGGAGTCCCATCTCTCCTTGGACTGAGGCTCCAAAAATCCAGACCCCACACAGCTGGAAACACAGCTTGAACAGTGCTGTTAGGCAGGAAGCAGGCTGGAGGTGTTGGGGGATGTCCTGGTGCTTCAAGACGGAGGGGTGGTAGGGCTAAGCCCTGGCCGCACACCCAGCACTGGGCCCTTTCCACTCCACCGACCTGGCAGCTGAGATAACTGGGGCCCAGAGAGGGTGAGCAGCTCGGCCCACATCACACAGCCAGGTGCCCACAGGCAGGCTGGCAGGGCCTGGGGCGGGCTTGCCTGGGTGGATGGGTGAGAAGGAGGGTCAAGGGTGCCATGTGAGGGGTGAGCTGGCATAGAGGGGAGACCGGCTCAGGACTCTGGCTTCAGGTGGGAGCGGGAGGCTGGGAAGTAGCAGGCAGGGGACGTGGAGCCACCAAGGGGGGACTGAGGCTACCGGTGTCCAGGCTAGGGGCGCCGAGGCACACCCTGGGCGGCAGGAGGACGTCCGGGTCCCAGTTCCCGGGAAGCCGGAGCTGGAGGGGATCAGGGAGGAGCCGGTCAAACAGGAGCTGGGAGAGGTGGTCCAGGTGCCGACACAGAAGCCGCCTGTGAGCGGAGGGAGAGGCTCCCTGTTCTGGAGGAGGAGGTCTGAGCTGCACAAGAGCTCACACCTGCCAGCTGGCATGTCCCGACAGAGTCCGGCTGTTTTGCATCACTGGGATGACTGCCCGGACCTCCAGGAGACCCCACCCTGAGGATGGGCGCCACAAGCTCCCGGCTGGAGGGGCCGCTGCTGGCCAAGCCCAGCACCAGAGCGCCGGGTCCCCCTCGACCGGCACAGTGGGGGCTGCATGGCTTGGAGGGAGACAGGCAGGGTGGGACCCCTGAGAGGGCATCGACTCCTCTTCATCCATCACTGAGTTTCACCCCTAAAGGACTCCTGGGTACTCGGCCAAGCTTGGGGATGGAGGGCTGTGCCAGGCACAGCCCCCCCTCCCCCCATGGGGAGGGGCATCGGGACACCAGTGGGACCGACAAGGCCTACATGTGCTATGGGAGCGAGGCTATAGTTCCTGTGGGAGGCTTTGAGGGGAGGGGGCTCATTCCTTGGTCAGAGGTATCAGGGAGGGCTGCCTGGAGGAGGGGCACTTGAGCAGAGTCTAGAAAGATCAGGTAAGTCATCACGGTAATAAGGAGGGGACAAGTGGGGCTTGGAGGAAGTGGGCAGAAGGTCAGTGGGGCCAGGGGCACAGGGGCCAGAGGGACAGCTATGGTGTGAGTGTGGCCACACCTGAGTGCTGGCTCTGGCCTTCTCTGGGGCAGCTAGGAACCGTCAGGGGGGCTAGGGGCTCAGACCTGGGGAAGGCAGATCTCTGCGTGGTTAGGGAAGGGGGCTCTCCCTGGCAGATTCCCTCAGAGAGTCCGCTTGGGGTAAGAGATGCATCCAAGATGGGGGTTGTGGCCGTGAAGGGGTGGCCAGGAGAGCGAAGTGGAAGGTGGGAGGGGTAGAATGTTCTGGTCTCTTCTCTCCTCTCCTTCCTGGTGTCGTCCTTTCTCCAGTTGGCAAACTTCTACTCATCCCTCAAAGCCCAGCTCTGCTGGGGCCTCATGGGCTGGTGATGGGGCTGGGGAAGCCCTCCTCCCAGCGCCTCCCCCATACCGTCCCACCAGCAGCAGCTCCCGCTCCCCGGCGCCGGGCCGCAGCCACTTCCAGATGTCCATGGTGAACAGCGTGCTGCTGCTATTGAAGATGGAGGTCAGCGATGACATGAGAGCGGCCATCATCACAGCGATCATCAGCCCCCGCAGGCCTGGGGGGACAGGGCCTGCTGTGACCCTGCCCGGGCCGCGCCCCCCGCCCCCGGGAGCCCTCCTGCCCAGGCCCCACCGTCTGAGGCCCCTCCAAGTCCCTGCACGTAGAGGCCCAGGAGGGAGGAGGTGGGGGGGTTGGAGGTGGTGGGAGAGAGACCCCGACATGGGGGGCTGGGGACAACAGCGGGGCCCCCGCGTCTGCTGCCCGAGCCTGCGGGCTGCTGGCAACGGGGATCTGCTTCTACAGGGCTTCCCCTTGACCCAGCACTGTCACACCCAGACTTCATTCGACGGTGAGGAGGTGGAAACTCAGGGAGGGGAAGAGAGTTGCCCAGGGATGCACAGCAGGCCAGAGGCAGAACTTAGGGATGGGGTGGGGGAGTGAGGACAGCCTGGACGGGACCCTCAGCCTGGAGACCCCACCCTGGGCAGGGCCCAGGGGCCCAGGGGCCCAGGGCCTGGGGTTTCCTGCTACTTCCTGTGCGTGGCCACCCTGTCTTGTTGGCTCTGTGAGAGAGGAGATGTGGTTGCCCAAAGAGGAGAGAAAAGCCGCCCTGCTCACGGGCTGAAAACGAATAAGGGGCCCCCATCGAGGTGGGCGAGGCCCTGCTGTGCAAAGCCTGCTGGGGGTCATGGGCTTGAGAGGGGCTGCGTGTGCAGAGGACTCAGTGATGTGTGGCTTCAGGCTGGTCGCCTCCCCTCTCTGGGCTTCAGTTCAAGTCTGTCTCCAAGGCTTCCTGTGCTTTTTCTTCAAGTGTCTAAGCACCTCCTCCACCTCTGCAGATTCCCTGTCTGTCCTCCACACCCGCTTCCCCCACCCCAGGATAAGCCACCTCCCCTGAGGGCTCAGCCTTGCAGGTGCCATTGCTTGCCTGGCCCTGGTTCTGCGTCTGACCTGCTGTGTGACTTCCAGGCATCCCATTGCCCTCTCTGTTCACTTAGGCTGACTGAGATGGGGCCCAGAGAAAAGTGAGTTAAATCATGGTTTTCCCCCAGACATTTCTCCAACCTCCTTCCCTTGCTCGGGGAGGTGGATTAACTTGGGGCTTATTCTCCTCCCATTTCTCACACAAGGAGCTCAAGGCCTGGAGAGGGGTTACGGCCCAACAACGGCTGGGTGTCAGCCAGCCCCCAGAACAGAAGGGGCAGGCGAGGCCCCGGGGTGGGAAGCCACAGCGCGGCCAAGCCCTGTGCCGGTCAGTTTCCCTGTGCGGCTGTGTTTAATCCCAGCAACCATGCTGAGGGGTGGGAAAGTGTCATTATCCCCAATTTACAAACGAGGACACTGAAACTGCGAGCAGGGAAGGGACTTGCCCCAAGTATCTTAGCCAGCAAGTGGCAGAGCCCAGGTCTGGTCTGGAGGGAGGGAGGGAGGAGCAGGGCGGGGCCAGGAAGTTCCCATGGGGGCAGTGGCGGGGGAGGACACTGAGAATCCGGAGGTGAAACCAGGCTGCAGAGGAAAGCCGGATCCTCTTTTTGCTTAGGTGGGACCACACCCCTTGCCATGTGTTCGGCTTGCACACCTCCTGTGACTGGGAACTCACCACCCCATATCAGACTGGCAGGGAAAGTGGAAAGGGCCAAAATCTGCCCCATGTTCTCTGGCCCGCAGGGTCTCAGGGGTCGGCAGGCTCGAGGTGGGTCTGGGGCTCCTGGGTCCCCAGCAGAGTCAGCAGTGGGTTTGGGGCCAGAGAGGCTCGGGTTTGTGTCCCAGCCACAAGCTACAAACCCGGGACAAGTCACTTTCCTCTCTCTGTGCCTCAGTTTCCCCATCTGTAAACCGCAGCTAAGAACTCTGCCTCATAACCTTACAAAAGAAGCAGTCTGTGATAGGGCCTAACACCCAGCGGGCCTGAAAGAGGAGACAGTGGCAGCCTTTCTGGAGGGACGGGCCAGCACCGGCTAAGAGGATGAGCCCTGGGGGCAGACCGCCCGAGTTCAGAACCCAGCTTCGCAGCTCACTTGCCACGTGACCTTGGCCAGGGCACCCTGGGTCTCAGTGTCCCCATCTCTGAAGTGGGGATGATGAGGGACTTCCCCGGTGGTCCAGTGGTTAAAACTCCACGCTTCCACTGCAGGAGGCGCGGGTCTGATCCCTGGTCGGGGAGCTGAGACACCACATGCCGTGCAGCGTGACAAAAAAAAAAAAAGAGTAAAGTGGGAACGATGATCACAGCGCCCAGGGATCCTGAGAAGAGGACGTGAGTTAGCCCCACGTGACGCCCCGGGCACGGTGCCTGGCGCACGGCGGGTGCCCTGTGTGTTTTCTATTGTTATTACTTTCCTCACGTTCTGCTCATCCCACCTGGATGTCACACAGAGTCACGCTGGACCCAGAGTGGGCTCCACCGCCCCCAGGGCTCCTCCCCGGACCCAGCTGGAGCCTCACCTGTGGGCATCAGCTCCATGACCAGCTTGGGGTAGGCGATGTTGGAGCAGCCAATCTCGGTCCCGCAGGCCCGCAGGCACTCGGACGGCACCACACAGCCCACGTCATCTGCGCAAGAGGGATGCCTGGTGTCCCCCGCCCGCCCTCCCTGGGGTGAGCGAGCCCCGGGCTGAGGACAGGAGCCCGTCCGCACCTGCTCTGTCGCCATCTGCCACCAGCTGCTGCTCGGCCCTGGGCCTCAGTTTCCCAGCCTGGGTGACGAGGCGGGGGCCGGCCTCAGAGACTACTCTGGCCCTCGACACCCTCTCCTCCTGCCTGCTGCCCACCCCATGACCCCCGCTCCCTGTCCCACACCAGGCCGGCCCCCCTGCAGGGCGGCCCCGCCCAGGTGAGCAGTCCGCCCACCGTCCAAGCCCCTCTGGGCGCTGGTCTGCCTCTGCCCACCTCCTGCCCGCAGCCCTCCTCCCCAGAGAGGCAGGTGGAGGCCCCCCACCCGGGCTGGCCCCTCAAACAAGAAGGGAGCCCAGAGCTCTGCACAAGACCCTCCAGACTCCCAGCTCCTGGGGCCGGTCTCCTTCCCTGCCCCTCTCCCCGCACCCCAGCCTCCTCCCACCCGAGCCTCTGCGCTGTGTGCTGCTCTCCCAGGCCTTCCCAGGGGCGGCTCAGAAGTCATCGCCTCCATCTGAACTAGCCCCCCTCCCCCACGACCCCTCCCCCCTCATCACTCGTTTTCATCGCTTCACCTCCCCTGGAGGTGGTTCTGCTGCAGACCCTCCCCCGCGGCGGGGGCAGCACCCACTGCTCGCCCTCTGAGTGAACGAGGAATGAGTGGGTGGCCCAGACCGGGCCTGAATCCGAAATCCCAGACTCCCCGCCAGCCGCTGGAGCCGGACCCTGTTCAGGGCCTGAGCGCGGGGGGCCTGGCTCCCGGAGCGGGCGGAGGTAGCAGACCTAGGGTCGACCCCACGTGCTCTTGTTCCTCTGGGAAACACTCTTTAAACACCTTTGACCCCTGCCCCACTGGATTCTCAGCAGGGCCCGCAGAGGAATGCGCAGAGCAAGCAAACGCAGAGATGCGATTATGGGGAAAGTTCAGAAACAGCAGCCATCGCTCAGCCGCTCGGGCACAGGGGCCTGTTTGGGGGGTAACGTTTCCACGCCTGGGCATTGATGTCCCCGTGACTTGGAGCCCCTGCGCGGACCGGGCACTCCTGGGCTAACGCCCCTCCTTAGATGCCCAACCCACCGTGGAGGGTCTCAGGCCCCCTCCCCGGGGCCAGAGGGCCTGGAGCGGCATCACCCCCTCCCCCGTGACCCGCGTCCCTGAGCGCCAGGCCCCCACCCCTGGCACCTCCGGCTCAGTGTGTCCCACTGTCCTCCCTCCTGCCACAAGGTGGGCACCAGCTCCTCACGGCCTCCCTTCCATCCTCTCCATCCTTCCAAAGTCACCGCTTTGCTCACATCACTTACTTCTCAGGAACCCCCTCCCCACCTCCACCCTCAGAGCCCACGGCTTCCTGGAAGAAAGTCCTTTCCATGACATTCGAGGCCCTGGACAACTGGTCCCAGGTCCCGTCATCCCAGCACCGCGCGCTGGCCACCCTGACCTGCTTGTATTTTTTCACACACGCCCAGCGTGCTGACGCCTCTGTGCCTTTACAGATGCGGCCTCCTCCTCCTCTTGCTGCTCTGTCCCTACCCTGATTCACCTCCCGCCTCATGGCCTGCTGCAAAGGGCTTGCTCTCCCACGCCTTCCACAGCTCGTCCCCACCCCCTAAGGCAGAATAGCTTCCTCCCAAGGGCTCCGAAAGCCCAGGGTTGAATCACAATAGTTTGTTTGCATATTTTACGTCCTCCACCAGACTGAGAGCTCCCCAAGGGCGGACACTGGCTTTGAATCATCTCCTCTCCCAGGTATCACCCTGTCCAGGGCTGGGCCCAGAGGAGATGCTCTGTGAACATGTGTGAATAAATAAATGAGTAAACAAGTGAATGGTTGGGAAGAAGGGGAAAGGCACAGAAGGAGAGGAGGAAAGGGAGAAAGGACCCCACAAAGAGCTATGGAGGAGTTCAGGCACTGTTTGATCCAGCTGCCCTACCCTACCACCTCCCACCCACAGCTATGCATACGAGAGAATTCAGGAGCAGAAAGGGCATAGCTTGCCTAGGACACATAGTCAGACCCGGGACAGAGCCTGGGGTCCCACGGCGGGACTCTGGGGCCACTGGGGTTCAGGTGGGGGCAGGTGACAGGTCCCTCGTGACAGGTTCTGGGCTTGGACTGGCTCGCTCTGGCACCTGGAGGACTCAGCCCTCCTGGGAGGGACAGGTGATGCGTCACGGCCACATAATGGCTCAAAAAGCCCAAGTCAGGAGATTCTGGCTGAGTTTATTCAGCCTGTTGCAGCCCATTCCAGGCTGCCAGGATGGGGCCCCGCCTCTGGGCACCTCGGGCTTGCCTGCCTAAGCAGCAAGCAAGAACCACCTCTCCTTTGTGACAGCAGCAGAGGTGCTGCCACCTAAACAAAGTCTCCCATTTGTGCCAACTCAGGAGTGAGCAGCCCCAGGCCAGGGGGACCAGGGGACTGGGCAAGGGGCCTGGCCTTGCCTGAGTACCGGATTCTACGGGCCTGGGAGCTCCCCGCTGGGCTCCACCTTGACATCAGCACCACTATCCAGCCAGGGCCCACGCCAGAACCCTGAGGGCTGCCTCTCTCCTTGCCCCCCACGTCCTCCCTCCCTGCGGCCAATGCCAAGTCCAGCCACTGGGCTTGGGGACCAGGGGAGCTGCACCACCTCCCCCCTCTAATCCACCTCCCCTAAAACCGTGACTCTGCCCACTATCCTCCCTGCTCACAGCCTCCTGTGGCCTCCATCCCCTGCAGGAGGGATCGTGGGACCCTAACTGTGCACTACAGCCTCTGCCCCCTTGGCCACCCCGACCACCGCCAAAATTTCACCCTCGACTCCGGGCCTCTGTGTCTGCTGTTCCCTCTCCCTGGAACACCCTTCTCAAAGCCAGGGAGCTCATACTGATTCCTCCCAGCTCGTTGCGGATGTCTGGGCTCTACAGGCTTTGAGGAAACACCCTCCACGGCACCAATAACTCTGTGACTTGTGTCCTTCCTGCCTCTCGATAGACTGTGACCATGAGGCCCATGGAGGAGCCTGAATTCCAACAGCGCACAGCACAAGCCAATGGGTGGCAGGTTCTGCCTGTGTTTGTTGACTGACTAAATGACCCTCTTCCAAGCTGGTCATTGGACACACCACCCCGAGGGGTAATCAAGGTGCTCCCCACTCCCAAGCAGGCCTGGCTTATCCCTGGGAGCCAGTTCAGATGCTGATATCACAGGAGGGAGAACACAGACCTGGCTCTGAATCCAGTTCTCCCAACCTCTTACTATGTGATCCTGGGTATTTATTCTCTGGGGCTATTTCTTTCTCTGTAAAACCCTTCTGGGGACATCCATAGGCCAACAAATCAACTTCAATCTAAATTTCATACCTTACACAAAAAAATTAACTCAAAATAGATCACAGATTTAAATGTAAAACTATCAGACTTCTAGGAAAAAAGTAGGAGAATATCTTCAGAACCTAGGGCAAGGTGAAGAGTTTTTAGACTTAACATCAAAAGCATAATCCCTTAAATGAGAACTTGATAAAATAGAGCTCATCAAAACTAAAGCTTTGGTACTTCCCTGGTGGTCCAGTGGGTAAGACTCCACACCCCCAATGCAGGGGGCCCGGGTTCGATCCCTGGTCGGGGACCTAAATCCTCCACGCATGCCGCAACTAAGAGTTCACACGCCGCAACTGAGAAGTCTGCATGCTTCAACTAAAAGATCCTGTGTGCCGCAACTAAGACCCAGCACAGCCAAAATATAAATAAATAAATACATATTTTTAAAAAAAACAACTAAAGCTTTTGCTCTGTATAAAACACCTGTGGGAAGGATGAAAAGAAAAGCTGCAGAAACAAATTCAGTAAAGTCGCAGGAAACAAGATCCATACACAAAACCAGTATACACTAACAATGAACTATCAGAAAAGGAATTAAGAAAACAATCCCATTTACAGTAGCACAAAAAAGAATAAAATACCTAGGAAAAAATTTAACCCAAGGAGGTGAAAGGTCTGTACACTGAAAACTGTAAGAAAATGAAAGAAATTGAAAAAGACACAAAAAAATGGAAAGATATTCTATGCTCATGGATTAGCAGAATTAATATTGTTAAAACGTCCAAAGTGATCTACAGATTCCGTGCAATCGCTATCAAAATACCAATGATATTTTTCACAGAGATAGCAAAAACCATCCTAAAATATTTGTATGGAGCCATAAAAGATCCTGAGTAGCCATAAAAGATCCGGAACCTTAAGAAAGAAAAACAAAGCTGGAGGCATCACACTCCCTGATTTCAAACCAAATCACAAAGCTATAGTAATCAAAATAGTGTGGTATTGGCACAAAAACAGACACACAGATCAACAGAACAGAACAGAAATAAACCCCTCGCATATATGGTCAACTGATTTACGACAAAGGCGCCAAGAATATACAATGGGGAAAGGACAGTCTCTGCAATAAATGGGTGTTGGGAAAACTGGACAGCCACAGGCAAAAGAATGAAACTGGACCTCTAGCTCACACCACATGCAGAAATCAACTCAAAATGGCTTAAAGATTTGAAAAAAGACCAGGAACTGTGAAACACCTAGAAGAAAACATAGGTGGTAGCTCCTTGACATCAGTCTTGGCAATGATTCTTTTGGATTTGACACTAAGAGCAAATGCAAAGAAAGTCAAAAACAAACAAACAAAAAACCCCAAAAACAAACAAGTAAAAAACAAGTGGGACTTCATCAAACTAAAAAGCTTCTGCACATCAAACGAAACAATCAACAAAACGAAAGGGCAACATACAGAATGGGAGAAAATATTTGCGAATTGTGTATCTGATAAAAGGTTAATATCCAGAATATGTAAAGAACTCATACAACTCAATAGCAAAAACAAAAACCCACAAACAGACCCCAGAAATCTGATTTAAAGATGGGCAGAGGAACTGAACAGACATTTTTCCAAAGGAGACGTACAAATGGCCAACAGGTACATGAAAAATACTTGTACAACATCGCTAATCATCAGGGAAATCATCACACCTGCAAGAATGGCTATTATCAAAAAGATAAGAGACAATAAGAGTTGGCCAGGATGTGAAGAAAAGGGAACACTTGTACATTGTTGGTGGGAGTGTAAATGGGTGCAGCTACTATGGAAACAGCATGGAGGTTCCTTAAAAAATTATAAATAGAACTACCATATGATCCAGCAATCCCGCATCTAGGTTACATATTTTAAGGAAATGAAATCACCACCTCAAAGAGACATCTGCACTCCCGTTCACTGCAGCATTATTCACTATAGCCAAGATATGGAAACAATCTAAGTGTCCTTCAGTACTTATGATAAATGGATAAAGAAACTGTGACGCTTATATATATAAGAAAATATTATTCAGCCATGAGAAGGAAAGACATCCTGCCATTTGCAACAACGTGGATGGACCTCGAGGGTGTTATGCTAAGTGAAATAAGTCAGAGAAAGATAAATACTGTATGATATCCCTTATATGTGGAAGCTAAAAATGCCAAACTCATAGAAACAGAGACTAGAATACCATGGAGTACCAGGCAGCAACAGAAAGGAACACAGCCATACACAATCACAGAGATCACAATCTCTGGTGATTCTCTGGATGAATCACCAGAGAACAGATCGGTGGCAGCCAGGGTTAGGGAGAGAGGTGTGGGTTTGGCTGTAGAGGGACAGCTCTGGATCTTGATTGTGATAGTGGTTACACAAACGTACACATGTGATAAGGTTGCACACATCTACGCACACATGCACATAAACGAGCACACGTAAACTGGTGAAATCTGAACGAGGTTTCTGGCTGTGGTATTACTGCACTATGGTTATGCAAGATGACACCATTGGGGGAAACTGGGTGAAGGGTGCATGCAAGCTCTCTGTTGTTTTTTTTTAACAGCTTCCTGTGAATCTATAATTACGGGCAGGTAGCTGGAGGGCTGGAGGCCCTTCAGCCCTGAGAGCCAGGACTCCCTTCATGAGCCCCAGGGCCTCTGTGCAAGGGAAGAAAAAAAGGAGAAGCTGAGGCCAGAGAAGGTCTTGTCTGGATCCCCAGTGGCAGAGGCTGTAAGTCAGCCTTCAGGACTCCCAGGGCAGTGCTCGGCCCTGGGACCACCTTCCTCCCCCTTCTGACCATGTGCAGGGGCGGGGGCGGGGGGACGCAGGTGTGTGTGCATGTACCTGGGAAGGGCTGGGGGCACTTGAAGGGGCACCATGTTCAGACACAGTGTGAAGCCCCCGGGCCAGGGTGGAGTGCGGGACTAGAGCGGTCAGCGATGGGGGCCACAGGCATGCTGGGGCTGGGACACCGCATCTCTGCTCGGGGCAGCAGACCCAGGGAAGACGCTGACAGGCAGATGGATGGTGGTGAGGGTCCTGGGGGAGGGGGGTTCATGGGCCCAGGCCCAGTGACATCAACAGCTGGCTCTCTGCAGCAAGAGCAGTGTCCTCGGGGCCCCAATCCCAGCTGAGCACAAAGCAGCTCCAAGCAGGGCGGGCGAGGTGATGGTGGTGGCATGGCTGGGCCAGGTGCCTGGCTGACTGCCCGTGGCATGCAGCGGGATGCGGGCCGTTGTCAGGCCAGGTTTCGTGGGCTTTGCTGTCCCCACCCTGGCAGCCTGCTTTCAGATGTGGTCCCCACACGCCCCCAGAACCGGGATCCCAAGCCCCAGGACGCAGGGCAGAGGGCTGGGCCTGACCCCAGCCCACAGCCGCCCTCTGAGGCCCTCCCTGCCCCCGGGCTCATCATGCAGGACCGGTCCTGAGCAGGCGGGGCTCCCAGAAGGGAGCAGGGCTGGGACCTAGAACTGGGTACCTGCTCTATCCACACCAGGCTCTGTGCAGGCTCCTGAGGTCGGGTCAGAACTGCCCTACCCCTGCCTTGGCGGCTCCCAGCCGGGTCCCGACCCTACTTCCACAACTGGACAGCTGAGCATCTGCATGGACTTCCGTCCCACCTGGGAAACCACACAGTTCGGGTGGGACCAGGGTTACCAACAGGCTGGGGGCGGGGTGTGCTAAGGCTGTTCACTTGCTGTGTGTCCTCAGAAAGAACACTGCCCCTCCCTGGGCTGCAATGTTCCAGGAGCTCTTGGACTTCCGTCCCTGAGCTGTTCAGAATTCGGCTACCTGGGGCTGGTGGCAGCGGAGGAGACAGACACACACCGCCCGACGTCTGTGTCCGTCGCGGGTAGGGGTGAATCGGTTTCCGGCTCCGCCCCCGGTCGCACGTCACCACAGGTGGCGGCAGCGGGGTGGGCGAGGCGGCACTGAGTCACAGGCCGCCTGTGCACCCGCTCCGCCCGCGCCGCCCGGTAAGCGAGACCTGACCCGCGCCCCCGACCCCGGGCCCCCCCCCCCGGCGACCCGCCCGCCCGCCTGCCCGCTTGCTGCCCCGAGCCTCCTCCGCGCAGGCCCCTCGGGCTGCCGATCGCGGCGCCGGGGGGCTTTCGAGACCCCATCCCATGCCGGAAGCCCTCGGGATGCGGGGCGCCGCCGAGCAGGGCCAGAGGTCGTCGGAGAGCGGACTCCAGCCTGCCCCTCTAGGAACCTTCTGGGAGGTCCCCTGCCTGGCCTAGTTCCCCCCAGAGGTCGCCCAGGACCGCTGGCAGCTCCAGAAATCCTCCGGGATGCTGGCCCCCGGCCCCTGCAGGTACCGGCACCCGGGGCGCGAGGCGTGCCGCCCACACCCCCCGCCCCCCGCCGGCCCCTCCTCCGCGCGGCCGCCCCTCCCCGGCCCCGCCTGCACTCTGACCAGACCCTGCGGCCCGCCCCTCCCGCAGGCTCCCGGGGGCAGAGGATCTGCGGCGGCGGCGGCGGCGGCGGCGGTGGCGGCGGCGGCGGCGGCGGGAGGCTCCAGAACGCGCTGCGCCCGCCCGGCGACCGGACTCCCGACCTGCTGAGCGTGCGTCCAGCCCGCGGCAGAGGCGCCCGCCATGGCCTTCTCCCAGGTGCAGTGCTTGGACGACAGCCACGTCAACTGGCGCTCCAGCGAGGCCAAACCCGAGTTCTTCTACAGCGAGGAGCAGCGGCTGGCGCTGGAGGCCCTGGTGGCCCGCGGCCCCGACGCCTTCTATGAGGTGCTGAAGCGGGAGAACATCCGCGACTTCCTCTCGGAGCTGGAGCTCAGGCGCATCGTGGAGACCATCGAGGTGTATGACCCCGGCTCCGAGGACCCCCGGGCCAGCGGCCAGCCCCGGGGGCCCGAGGACGGCGGGGTCGGTGACGGCGAGGACGGCAGCGGGGAAGGGGGGGCCCGCACCGAGGCCGAGCCGCTGCCCTCGCTGGAGTACTGGCCCCAGAAGTCTGACCGCTCCATCCCGCAGCTGGACCTGGGCTGGCCGGACACCATCGCCTACCGGGGTGTGACCCGGGCCAGCGTCTACATGCAGCCCCCCATCGACGGGCAGGCCCACATCAAGGAGGTGGTGCGCAAGATGATCAGCCAGGCCCAGAAGGTGAGCCCGCGTGAGTCCCCGGAGAGGAAGCGGCCCGGCCCGGCGGGCCTGACCCGCCCCGGCCTCTCCTGCGCCGAACACGCTCACTCAGAGCCCAGCCTGGTCTCTTGGCTGCCTCCCCTCCTGCCTTCACGGGGCTCCGTGGTTTCTTTGCAGAGGGGTAGGGCCCCTGGGTCCTGTGGCAGGTGACAGCGGCTGCCCCGTCTCAAAGGGCCTTTGTGCATTGTTGGGGGGTGTTGCTGACTTCCCCAGACCTGGCGAGCAGGTTCCCCAGGAGAAGGTGCTGCGATGGGGTGGGGCGGGGAGGATCTCGCGGCTTTCTCTCACTGCCCCTCGGGATGGCTCTGATTCACACCTGAGAAGCAGGAGGCTCCCAGGCACACAGGCCCACATGCCGGGAGCTTTCTGGCGATGCTTTTGTGGGGTGGCGGAGAGAGGCTGGGGCGGGAGGTGGGCATGGAGACTGAGAGGTGGCCTGAGTCCGTCTGAGGCTGGCTTGGAGATCCAAGTTCAAGCGTGCCTGTTTCCTGGCCGCGCTGGGTGACCCTCCCTGAGCCTCTCGGTGAGCTTTGCAATGGCAGAACCTTTCCAGGCTGGGATGTGAGGGATGGCAATGGTGTGGTCCCCGGGGTGGGAGCGGAGCGAGTCCAGATGAGGGTGGTTTGCCTGGGCCGGAGGAGCCTCAGGCATCGTCCGGACCTCCCCTGGAGCGACCCCTGCCGAGCTGTGCAGTGTGCCGGCGTGGGCAGCCACTCGGCTGGCACACTGACACGCGTTCTGAGAAGGGGTCTCGCCGCTGGCAGACAGCCAGGCCATGGCTGGTGAGCCGGTGCTTCTTCACGCTTCCATGGTTTCAAAGCACGTTCTGAGATGACTGATAAGGCCTGCCTCGTGAGCTGTGTTGAGGAGGATTCTGAGGCCAGGTCTGGGCTCAGTAGAGAGCAGTGAGTGCTCAGCAGTTCTGTCCTGGCCTTGGCTTGTGGGGCGAGGTATGTCTAGCGGAGTCTAACCCTTTCACTCTTCTGGGTCCGCTCAAGACCCGAACGGTGGCTTTGGGGACCGTCCTGGCGGACAGACAGGGGCCAGGGGAGCTCTTGGGCACAGAGCACAGAAGTGGGTAGGAACTGACAAGGTGACCATGGCTTAAGTTTCCAGAAAGGTGGAGTCCCTGTCCCCCGAGGGGGCTGGCCGGGTCGGATAGCCTGTGTTGGGGGGCCTGGCTCTTGGCCTGGTCCCAGGGGAGCTCTTGGGCACAGAGCACAGAAGTGGGTAGGAACTGACAAGGTGACCATGGCTTAAGTTTCCAGAAAGGTGGAGTCCCTGTCCCCCGAGGGGGCTGGCCGGGTCGGATAGCCTGTGTTGGGGGGCCTGGCTCTTGGCCTGGTCCCAGGCAGCTCTGGGGCTTCGGGTTTCTGTTCTGTAAAATGGAGGTGGCGAGGATGAAAGCTGTGAGGATGGAGTCCGGTGACTGAGTGAGGAAGAGGTGGAGGAAGGGGGGGAGGGGCCTTCCCAGTTTTCAGGCTGAATAACCCACACCACTCCTGCTGTGGGGTAGGAGGGTGCTGCTGATGAGGGCGCCTGGCTGGAGGTCATGGGACCCAGTCCCCGGCGGGGGGGGCCTGGTGGGATCCCATTACCCAGCCTCCTCTCCCTTTTTAAAAATGGGGAAATTGAGGCCCTGGGTGGGGACTTGACCTGCTGTGCTCGGGCTCCTCCCCGCCCCCCCATGGCCCTGCTCCCCACCAGGAGTAGGACAGAGGCAGATCCCAGATCCCAGACTGCGCGGGAACCGCTGGAGAGTCTAATCTCCCCCAGACAGAAAGACAGACGGCCTGGCCCAGTGATGGGGCCAGAGAGGGGAGCCTGGGGCCAGGCTGGGCACCGGGGCCGCCTCCCTGCGTCTCTCATCTCTACGGCCGGAGCCGAGACCCAGCCACCCCCTACAGTCCCATGCCCCCCCCGTAACTTAATATGCTCCCCACGAGAGCCCCCCAGGATTATCGGCATCACCTGTGTAAGGTGACAGCCAGGAGGAAGTCCGTCCCAGGCCTGAACCCCGGTCCGTGTGGTCCCAGTTGGTGCTGTCCTGCAGCCCCCAACAGGTGGGACAGGTGGGCACTGCCCCCTGCTTTCATCCCTCCTAGACGGAGCTCACTGATGCCACCCCTGCCCACGCTCAGACAGCAGGGAGCCACAGGCCCAACAGGAGGGGCCTCAGAGGCCAAGTGCCTCCTCTCAGACGGGGACACCAAGGGCGGAGGACGGGGATTTGTTCACATCTGACAGCACCGAGGGGAGCCAGTCCCCTGCCTTCCAGCCTACATCTTCCCTGCCATGTTCATCCTGGGGCCCACGGCCAGTGTGGGGGGGGTGTGTGCGCGAGCTGCCCTGGTAACCGTAGGTGCTGTTTATTGAGTGCCAGGCACGAGATAATCTCGTGTAGCGTCACCTGTTCCATTTTTAAGATGTAGTAACTGAGGCCGCACTAGTTAACCCCTGCCGAGGTCACCTGGTTAGCTCTTGGGTGGAGGGGTGGGGAAGGGACCAGACCTGTGCTGTCCTCAGACTCTAAGACAGCTCCCCTGCCTGTCCTGCCCTGGCCTTGGCAGGATGCAGTAAGAGGCAGGGCAGGGAGCGGCAGCTCATCCAAGCCACCTGCAACCCTCCCATCTCCCCTGCTCTGCTGCTTCCCAGGCTCGCAGGGGCCGGGCTGTGACGCTGACGGATGCTGACAGGGTGCTTTGCCTGGGCTGCCCGCCCGTCTGCCGGGAGCTCTCCCTACCTTATCTCTCCCCGTGAATCACCTCCTTCCCCCTCAGCCCCGCGTCCTCCTCTCACCCCCAGTACCAATGCAGGGACAGTGGCCCCTCGCACCCCCTGGGATGGAGATCCCGCCGTCCAGCTGCCTGGACAAGACGCTGGCCCCCTGCCCACCAGGGCGCCTGGGCTGGGACTGGTGGTGCTGAGTCAGGGCGGCCCAGCCCACTGCCTCCTCAGCCTGACCTGTCGTCAGCACAGCGGGCCGACCCTGGGGCAGGGAAGTGACACAACACACATTCAGCCCGTCCCGCCGGGAGCGGCTGGGTTCCCGTCAAGGCTAACGCTGAGTCCCCTCATTTCCCAGGAGATTAGAATGGAACTAATGGGCCACAGTGCCAGGAGCCAGGGGTGCTGGGGTCAGGTCCCTGCTCTGCCTCCACGGCTGTGTGACCTGGCACAAGCCCCAGTCATCCCATCTGTAAAATGGGTATAGGCATTGAAACCTCTTAAGGATCCCTTCAGCTCTGACACCCTGCTGCCCTGTCCTTCTGGACTCCTCTGGGACAAAGACCAGTGGGTCCAGGGTCCAACTCCACCGGCTGGGTGGCCCTGAGCAGGCCCCAGAGATGGAAGGTCATCTGCTTGCCCCTCCCCCAGCCCCCGGGAGCCAGTGATTTATCCAGGGAAAACCTGCCGTGGGGTTCC
Organism: Balaenoptera ricei; assembly: GCF_028023285.1. Taxonomy (NCBI): domain Eukaryota; kingdom Metazoa; phylum Chordata; class Mammalia; order Artiodactyla; family Balaenopteridae; genus Balaenoptera; species Balaenoptera ricei. Next base: position 62,775,017 of record NC_082658.1, read on the forward strand.
AACTGCATACCAGAGGCCGGGCCTGTAGCATCACGCCTAGGCTGCTGCAGCCTCTGCAAGACAGGGGTGAGGCTGGACTGGGTTGGGCTGGGACTGGGGAGGGCCTGCCTCGGCCAGAAAAGGGGGTAGATGCTCTAGCAAGTTGTTCATGCAGGAGATGCTAAGCAACCCCCCCAGGATCCCTTCACCGGGGACCCCAGGGGCGGGGGTGGATCGTGTGCGCGTGAGGAAACGGGGGGAGCACGAAGGAGAGTGAGTGGTGAAGGCTGGACCAGAACCCGGATCTCGTGCCTGCCAGGCCAGGGGCACTAAGATTCTTGCCCAGGGCCACACAGCAGGAAGGGACTGGAAGCAGGTTCCACAATGCCCGACTGACCCCACGTCTCTCCTGTCAGGCCCCTGCCTTCCCACACTGCAGTCCTGGCTCACGGCTTGGCCCCAGGAGAATAAAAGAGCTTAATGAGGCACTTATTAAATACCAGCTGTGCATCAGGTGCTGAGCGGGCACTTTATCTGCCTGGATCCTCCCAGCTCCATGGTGTAGGTACCGTCCCTTCCGTGCAGATGAGGAAACTGAGGCTTAGAGGGGCTCACAGAGGGCAAATAACCTGTCACCGAGCCGATCACTGGAGGAGCTGGCCCAGAGCCCAGCTCTGAGGTCTCTGAGCCCCCGTTTCTCTGGAGAAGCGGCGCCTTGGATGTTCTTTCTGAGCCCTGCCCGTCTTGGGAGCCCTGGAGCCTTGCTGCGGGCCCCCAGCTTGACTCAGGGCAGTAAAAGCATTTTCACGAGGCTCCTAGACTCTGGGCTCTGGCAGGGGCACAAGTCTGACCACACCAAGGCCTGGTGAGCACAGGGTGATGGGGCGCCAAGTCCCCTGGGACCAGGAGGGGGGCTCTTGCTGTCCCCAAGCAGGCGGTACCAGCACAGCCTCGACGCCGTGAGAGGCCCCAGGGGCGGCCCAGTGGGCTGTTCCCAGGGACACACTGGAGCCCAGAGGGGCAGCGCCCGCCCAGCCTCATGCAGCGGGTCTGGGGAGCACTTCCCAGCCCGGGGCCCCACCTGCCAGGTGGCGAACCGTCTGATAACATAATCCCAGGGGTCGGCTCCCGTCCTCTCCCAAGGCTTCCTACCAGCGGTGTTTGCGTCTTAATTGAGTCTGGGGAGTCAGGAGCGGCTCTGCCAGCAAGGAGGGCTGGCACCTCTGGGCTGGGTGCACGCCAGGCTCCTGGGGCGCCCGGGCACTAGCCCCACCCCGGCCGGCACTGCCCTCCCTCCCACGACCCCGGGAGGCAGGGCCTGTCGTCACACTCATGTCACCGATGATGATACCGAGGTTCAAAGTGGGCCAGGGCCTGCTGAAGGTCACACCAGAGTCTTGGGTGGCAGGTCTAGACTGAGCTCCTGGTCTCCTTGGTCCGGCAGGCTCGCCCTGCAGCCGAGGGTCCTCCCCCGGGACCAGCAGAGGCGGGCAGTCCTCTCAGAGGCCCCTGGTTCACCCGGCCCCTTGCCGCATGACCTCGGGCCTCACGTTCCTCATTTGTAAAATGGGGATTGGGCACTTGTCTTAATTAAGGCAATAACAGTCATGAGAATGCTCAGCGCGGGGCAGGACCGCGCCCTATTGGGACCACGCCCCACGTCCAGGCAGGCCCAGCTGGTGGGCCGCACCAGCCTTCTTCGTGAGGTCCCGGTGATCCCCAGGCTCACGCCCTTCCCGGATTAAATGTCACGTGGGGCGGTGGTGGGAAGACAGTCTTTGGTATCACAGGACCCCGGCCTGAGCCCCAGCCACGTTGCCCAAGTTAGCCACTCCGCCTCTCTGACCCTCTGTCCTTTCCTCCTCAGTGCCACGTGATGCCAACACCTGCCCCAAAGTTGCGGCAGGGTTTACATGGAAAAAAAGCGTGGTGTCTGGCACGGGTTCAGTTCTCTTCCCTCTGCCCCCATCCATAGCCCCGTCCTGACAGCCTCTCCCTGGGAGTAGTCTGGCTGGAGAAGTGGTGAGCCCCCCATCCTGGAGGGGTTCAAGCAGGGGCTCGGGGGAACGCAGCAGAGAGAACGTGGGGCTCCAATGACCCAGGAGCCTCTGCCCTGCCGGGCTGGCTCTGTGACCTCGGGCAAGTCCTCTCCAGGCCAGTCCCTGGGGGTTTACGATGCTCCATGACCCCACAGCGTCTGTTGCTCTTGGATCCTGGAGAAGCTGAGCTTTTAACCATTTTCGAATTTGTGATTCTGCGATTTTCCAGTTTGAAAATCCTTGGCTTGTGCCATCCTCTGAGACTGTGGGGTGGTCTGGATCCTGTGCCTGGGAGCTTGGAGGACTCCGAGGCCCCTGGGGGCTGGCAGGAAGAGGGAGGGGCTTCTCTTGTCTCATCCGCCGGGCACAGCCCTGGTCAGCTGACCCCCATGCTCTGCGGCCTCTGGTCTCTGCAGCATTCCTGAGCTGTGGTGAGGAGGCTGCCGTGTATCTGGGGAAGGCCAGAGACTCCGGGCAGGGCCAACGCCACTGGGCTGGGTGGGACCCGCTTGCGCTTCTTGACCCCTTCCCACTGCGGCTCCTTTAATTGGCCTTAATGAGGCTTCTGTCTTAGCGCAGAGGGAAGGTGCCAGAGCTGATGACTGTCAGAGGGGTGGGACTGCAGGTCTTCCAATCTAACTCCCCCGTGACTGAGGAGAAGGGAGGTGCTTTGCCACGGACCCCGCCGCCCGTAAGGTGGGGCAGAGCCCCGGGCACTGACTCTCCGGGCAGTGCTGATGGCCAGGGCTTAGTTTCAGGACCCAGGACGGGCTCTGGGAGGTGGTGGGTGGAGTCACAGCGAGAACCCCCTCCAAGAGAGGAGCCCAGGAACAGGAGGCCTCTGCCACCAGCGGATTGTGGGAGGGTGACCGCCCCCCCCACCGGAAAAGGGACAGCTGTACGAGCGTCAGCAAGCTGGTCCTGGCTTGGGTCGGCATGGTTACCACGAACACAGACTCCCTCCCCGTTTTCCCCGGGGGGGCTGGGGCTCCCAGGAGGCCTCCTCCCCAGGCCTTTCAGGTCCTGCTAGCACCAGGGTGGGGTGGGGAGTGGGGCCATGTCTCCGTGTGGGAAACTGAGGCACAGCAGCCAGGTCTGCCCAGCCCTGCTGCTGGGGGAGGGGGCAGGGGGCAGGAGGGGTGCTCTCCCTGTCTCCGCTGCACACCCCAGTGAGCGAGGGGCAGCCTGAGCCTCGCTGCACCCTGGGGGCAGGTGCAGCCCCTGGGGCCTCAGCCCCTCTGTCTGTGCAGGGGTGGTGACAACTCCAGTGCAGGTCGGCCTGTGTAAATTCTCTCAGCATTTGTGTCCCTGAGGAAGTCCTTATTTTCGTCTTTGGTTTTGAAAACTATTTTCACTGGGTAGGGAATTCTGGGTTAATCGTTCCTCCGTTTAGTTGCTCCGGTGTCCTCTGGCTTGTGTTGATTCTGAGACGTCTGCTTATCTTTGTTCCTCAATATTTGATGATCTTTTCCCTTCTGGCTGCTTTTAAGATTTTTCTCTTTGTCACTGATTTTAAGTGATGTGATTATGATGTGCCGTGGTCTGTTTTCTTCATGTCTCCTCTGCTTGGAATTCATCGAATGTCCTGGACTTGGGGATGAACAGTTTCCATCAAATGTGGAAATGTTATGGCCATTTTTTTTCAAATGTTTTTCTGTCCCCTCTCCCCCACCCTCTGCCTCAGGACCTTCTGAGACTCCAGTTACACATACTCTAGACCTGTGAAGTTGACCCAAGTTCACTGATGCTCTGGTCTTGGTTGTTCAGTCTTTTTTTCTCTGTGTGTCATTTTGGATCATTTCTACTGATAGGTCTTCAGATTCACTAATCTTTTCTTCTATAGAGTCTAATCTGCTATTAATCCCATCCAACGTTATTTGTCATCTTAAATGCTGAATTGTTTCACTTCTTGAGTTTCAATTTGGTGTTTGTTTTAAAAAATCTTCCATGTCTCCAAGTAACTTTTTGAACATATAGAATGCAGTTATAACTGTTTACCCTTCTTTGTCTGACAGTTCTAACATCTGTATCCATTCTGGGTCCACTTTGGTAGACTTTTTTCCTCATGTGGATCATTGATTTCCTGTTTCTTTGTGTGTCTGGTAATTTTTGATTGGATACCAGACGTGATGAAAATTTTATGTGTGGGAGTTTTGTTTTTTCCTTTAAACATTTTGGAGCTTTGTTCTGGGATGCAGTTCTTGGAAACAATGTAACACTTTTGAGGCTTGCTGTTAAGCTTTATTAGGTGGGACCAAAGCGTATTTGGTTCAGGGTAGGAGTTGGCAAACGATGGACCAAATCTGGTCTATGCCTGCTTTTGTAAAGAATGGAATGGAGATGTATGCATTTGTTTATTAGCTGTCTGTGGCTGTTTTCAGAGTTGAGGGGTGTGTCAGAGACATGTGGCCTGCAAAGCCTGAGACATTTGCTCTCTAGCCTTTATAGAAGAAGCTCACTGGCCCCTGGTCCAGGGCCTGTTTGCCCACCGTGTAGGTCGTATCCTTCTGAGGATCCTCCTGTGTGCCCTGAGTGTTCGAGGGGCCTGCGCGCTGGCCGCGGGGACGTAAACGACTCCTGGTCCTGTGTGAGCGTCGGCCGTTGTTCCCGCTGCTCCTTTCCAGCGGGCCTGTCCCAGCCTCGGTGGTTTCTTCCTGTTCGTGTGCTGCTCGGTCTCCAGCTGAAGCCTCAAGAGGCAGCTCCCTGTAGGTCTCTGGTCTTTGCTCTGTGCAGCCCTTTTCTCTTCTCTGTCCTGAAAATTCTGGCTGCCAGGCTCTGAGCAAACCTCGTCTCCTCAACTCAGGGAGCCCACTGGACCCGGCTGTGGCCTGGAGATGGCTGGGGCAGTCCTACAGCTGACCTCGCTCGTCTGCCTTCTGCCAGGGGTCATTGCACTTGCTGTGCTGCCTGTTGGCCGTGGCTTCATAGATTCTGCCTGGTGTTTATTGCTAAGGCAGGTGGGTAAGTGTAGGCTCCGTTATCCCGTCATGGCTGGAAGTGGAACCCCAGCTCTTGAAGGCACTGTCCCCACCTTAGGACAGTGTGCAGCATGCCCTATGTGTTCCTGTGCGTCACTGCCCTCCAGCTGGCACAGAGGGAAGCAGGAGACGCTGAGCTGATGACCCCCGGCCTGTCCACCCCGAAGGCTCTGGGGGTCAGTGAGGAGGCAGGAAAGCCACCGCTGCTGTCTGCTGAGCGCGGCTCCCGGGAGGGCAGTCTGGAGCCCATGCTGCCACCGTCCTGTGTCCATCTGAGCCTTAGGGTCAGACAGACCCAGAGATGCGGACCCACTTCCTGCTTTTCCAGGTGGTGAAAGTGGCCCAGTGAGTGCCAGGGACTTGCCTGCTGTGCACTGTGTCTGCGGTGACCTCTGGGCTCCAGGGCGGGTGGGGTGTGTCTCTCTCCCCTTCCGCTGGGGAGCACTGTGAGGGGAGAGACCCCGGCCGGCTCCCTCTGGGCCTCCTGCAGGCATCTCCGTGGCCTTGGAGGGTGGGGCAGGCAGGACAGGTACAGAGGGAAACTGCCCACGCCGACCTGGGTCTCAGGGTCCGGGCCTTGGGGAGACGGCATGCCACTCGGTGGGTTGCTGCCGTTTTTCCAGAAACACAGACGCGGCACTTGCTCGTGGCAGCATTTGAGTCAGGGTTTGGAGGATGGGAAGGAGTTACTGGCGTGGAGGAGGAGACGAAGGCGCCCGGCCAGGAGGACTGTGTGTGCGGCTGAGGCGGGGTGTGGGGTGTGTAGGGAGGGGCCGTAGGGTCAGAGCCCCTGTGGGGTCAGGGCCACCGGGGCGAGATGCTGCTGCAGATGCTGGGCCCGTGGCCAGCGGTCTTCCAGCTGCATGCAGACCCCTGGCCACCTCACCCCTGCGCCTCGTCCCCCAGCCCTGCTCTACCCACTGGTCCTGTGAGTACGCGTCTGCTCCAGCACGGATTCTGTGGTCATGGGGGGGGGGGTGCCTCTAAAGCGGCTGTAGGGGCGCCGGAAGCCTCAGGCTGAGCGTCAGCCTGGCGAGGCGGGAGCCCCGGGTTGGTGGTGCAGAGGGAGGTGGGGCGTGGTGGTCAGAACTGCCTCTCCCAGACCCCTAGACACAGCCAGGTGCTCCAGCGGCCCAGACAGGCTGTGCGGGGCACCCTGGCAGGGCACACGGACTCAGGGTTCCCTTGGCAGGGACAGCCTTGGGTATCACGTCCGCCTTCCTCCCCATTTCACAGATGAGAAAACCGAGACCCAGAGAGGATGCAGCTCACCCAAAGCCTGGAGCCCGGAGCTCCAACTCTGTCCTTGCCTGGGCCCCGGGGAGGATGGGGGCACCCACTCTGGCGCCCCTGACCCCTCCACCAGCACCAGCAGCAGGTGTTACAGGGCTTCAGGCTGTGTCTGCTGGGGCGGCAGCCACAGGTGGGGGGGTGCTGCCCCATGCGCTGGAGCCCCCCAGGAAGCCCCTGGGTGATGGAGGTGCGCGTGGCGGGGCATCACCACGAGTCCCGTCACCTCACTGCCATCACCTGGGGCCAGTCCCCTCCCCTCTCTGTGCCAGCGTCTGCATCTCTCACGGGGGGGGGGGGGGGTGTCCACCATCCCAAGGAGATTTGGGGGATTCTGGAACCATCAGCGGGAGGACCGGTGGGAGGCCGCGAGGAGGCCGCAGAGCAGCCCCGGCTGCACAGAGCGAGGCGGGGGTTGGGGACCCAGGCAGGAGGGCTGGAGTGGCTGTGGGCTTGTGAGGTCCAGACAAGAGGGTCCCTGCTGTCACCCCTCCCCTACCTCGGGGTCCCGTCACCCTCGACCGGTGGAGCCCAAGGGCGTTGTGAGCCCACCAGCTCTGATACTGTGTCTCATCTGTCCTCTCGTCCACCACCTCAAGCAAGCTCTGGCCTTCGCACATGTCCTGGGACATGGAGCTCACTGCCTCGCAAGACCCGGCCGATTTGGGGCCAGAGAGCGTACCCCCTGCCCTAGTGCTGCCGTCCACCTCCCCGCGGCCCCTCTGCCACCGCAGCCGCTGCACAGACTGTACCTGCTCCCCCTGCCCTGCCTGAAACCTCCCTCAGAGACTCAGACAGCGAGCTATTTTTCCCCAGGGGCCAGAGAAGACCCTGGGCCTCACCACCGGGGAGCCCTGGCTGGTCCCACATGAGAAAGTTGGGCCTGGAAAAGCGAAGTGTCTGCTGAGGGTCACGCACAGACCCCGTCCGTGGAGGGCAGGGCAGGGAGGAACCCCAGGAGTACCGGCTTTGGTGCCAGATGGGTGACCGGCGCCAGCAGGGGCCCGGGGCCCAGGAGGAGCCCAGAGGGGCCTGCAGGGGCCAGCTGGGGGAGCTCACGGGAGTGTGCAGGCTCGTTCCCGGCAAGCCCCAGGCCACCCGCCAGGGCACACTCCTGGCAGGGGTGGGGGTAACCCTGGCTCCCTGGCGGGCCTGGGTAGGTTCTAGCCTGACTGTCCCCCGCTTGCTGTGTGGCCCAGCGCACGACCCCTACCCGCCTCTCTGGGTAAGGCTCCTCTAGGGGGTTCTCAGACCCAGGATGGGGCCCTGGCGCCGGCTTTGGCGGGTGGGAGGGCTGGACGTCTGTTCGGGTCAGCAGCGTTGGGCCCTGGTCTGCTGTGTTCCCCTGTGCTGCCCAGTGGGACGGGGAGGGGAGGGGAGGAGCGACACTGAGGGCCAGGGCCTGCCGGCCACTGAGCCCTGCCAGGCCCCAGCGCCCGCTGACTACCCCACTCCCTGGCCCTGTGCTACGTGTGCCCCTTCCCTCCTCGTGCCTTGGCTCAGGCCAGGGCCCTTGCCCGCCAGGCCTGGGCATATCACTGCCCGTGCTAGGCAGTGGCTGGGCTGGGCTGGGGTAGATGTACTCTGACCTCTGGGGCCCCACCCTGAGCCAGTGCACAGGCTGAGGGCAGCTGTTGTGGCCCAGGTGTGGTCAGATGACAAGAAGAGCACATGCAGCGGTCTGGGGTGTGTCCAAACCAGAGGAGAGGGGGCAGCGAGGGAGCCTGTCCAGGGACCCAGGGGTGACCTCGGTGGGCAGCCCGGCTTCTGCCTTCCTCCCTGCCGTGGACACATCTGGCCCATCTCAGCATCCTGGGGTAGCAGGCGGAGGGCATGGTGTGGCCTGCCCCGCTCGGGAATGCAACCCAGGAATAGAAACAGGGCACCTGGCCAAGCCCTGAGCCCCCGGGAGGGGCGAGGGCTGCCTGGGGGCTGGGGGCGGGGGCAGGCGCTCAGATCTCAGGACGCGCACCCTTCCCACTCCTCCCGCGTGCCTCCTGCAGCTTCCCCTACACGTTCCTCGCCTGGGTTTTGTTTTCTGCGGTCTTGTGTTACGGAAACAGCAGCCCGCAAACTGTGCCCCTCTCCATTCCCTGCTGCCGGAGAGTCCAGCCTGCGCCACCCACTGGGCATTTCTACCCTGAGTGTCGATCCTACGCCTGCAGCTTCAGGGCCAGGAGAGCCAGCACTTCCGTCCCAGTCCCGAGGCCGCAGGGAGCAGGGCCAGGGTGGGCACCCGAAGAGGGTGGCGGGCACGGGAGGGCCAGGCGTCCCGGCGAGGCACCTGTCTCCCCGGCCACGTGCCCTGACAGCCCCGGTCTCCCTTCCTGCTCACAGGTGATCGCTGTGGTCATGGACATGTTCACCGATGTGGACATCTTCAAGGACCTGCTGGATGCTAGCTTCAAGAGGAAGGTGGCCGTGTACGTCATCGTGGACGAGAGTAGTGTCAAGCACTTCCTGCACATGTGTGCGCGGGCCCGCATGCACCTGGGGCACCTCAAGGTGAGCCGGTTCCTCATTCAGTCGGTTGACAAACACCTGGAGCGCCTGCCTTGTCGGTCCGGATCTGGGAGCCTAGAGTTCAGTGTCCTAGAGCCGCCCGCCAAGTGGTCACGCGGCCTCTGCCTCAGTGCCCCAAGGGACAGGACACTACCTGTGACCAGGTGCTGAAGCCCACGTGAGGTGCTCCTTCACAGGTGTTTCGAAGCAGCCCGTGCCGCAGTGGTTACCTGTCTTGGCTTGCTCGCCTCCAGTGATAGGGTGTGCAACCCCCGGCTCTGGCAGCAAGCCCCAGCTGGCCAGCTCCAACTCCCAGGAAGTCCTTTCTTGGTTTTAAACCTAAATCTGTTTCTGTATAATGTCCACGCACGGGCTTTAGGATCCGGCTCCAACGGGGGAAGCTCCCTTGGGCTGAGGTCGGGGAGGGTTTCTTTGGTGGCTGCAGAGTTGAAATGGACTTGAGGAGTGAGCAGAGTAGAAAAGGGCTTCCAGAGAGGGACACCGGGGACAGAGGTGGAGTCGTCAGGTTGGGCCTGGGTTCTCAGCATTGCTGTGCTGTGTGTCCTAGAGCACGTCACCTCCCCTCTCTGGACTCCGGGATCTCATTGGTCCAACAGAGGGGCCGAAGACCCGTGTGGCTGGGCTCTTCTGCTCAGACACCCTGGCGTTTGGTGCCTTGCTTGGGGGTGGAGGGAGCCCTCCTTCCGCCCAGCCATTGCTTGTCACCTACTTTGTGCAGCTCACTCCCCAGAGTACAGATCAGTATGCGTAACGACAGCTAATACTTCCACAGCTCCCGTCCCAGGCACGTGACGTGGTTAACTCAGGTACGCTCACGGCAGCCAGTGGGAGGGGGCAGCTGTTCCGCTTTACAGATCAGGGGATGCAGGCACTTGCCAGGTGTCACTCAACGTTAGTAAGCGAGGATAAGGGGGGTGGGGGCCAGCACCGAGCGCTCTGGCCGAGTCACAATTCCTCAGGGCAACGCCAGCCTGGTTAACAAGGGGCTGGGCTCCCGCGCCTGTTAAGTTGTCGGCATTGTCAAGTGATGCCCAGCCCAGCTGAGACCTTTCAAGTGGGTGTGAGCTCTCTGGGCTGCGAGTCTCTGGCTGTTGGGACATTTTTATGTGGCCTCTCTGGTGGGTTGACCCCAAGCCCCGTGCCCGCCCGCTGTGCTGCCCTGCCTACCGTGTAACTAGCACCGAGAGCCGGCTCCCGGGGCAGACAGCTCAGGCCGGGAGGCCCAGAGTGTGGAAGAGGCATCTTTTCAAAGGTGACTGCAGGGGCCTCAGCCGTGTGGGCAGCAGATCACAGAAACTCAGGGCTCTCCATCCAGCCCTCTGCCGTGCTCAGGAAGAGGCTGACGGGCCCACTCCCCCTGAGCCCCTGCCCCATGCCCGGTGGGGACCCTGCACACCTCGCGTCCCTCTGCCCACACGCATCCCCCCGCATGCGGACGAAGAGGCAGGGAGGGGGCCTGTCTGTGCTGAGCGGGGATCCAAACCCTGCGTGGCCGCTCCAGAGGCCTCTTCTTAGTGGGGAAACCCAGATGCCAGCCTCCTGGGAGGGTTCCACCAAGTCAGGGCTGAACCTAAAAGCCAGTGACGGGAAGCTGGCACAGACAGGGCCACACACCCTTGGTGCCCGGTGCCCTTGGCTGAGGCCACATCTAACAGCGGGGCCGCCCTGGTGCTGCCCGCACAGGCTTCCTGGCTGCCAACCCCCTGACGCCGGGCCTACCTCTCTGAGCCTCCAGGGCTTTGTGACCACAAGGACACCTCACCAGGTTGTTTGAGGATGAAAGCAGAGGAGACAGTGGCTGTAAAAGTGCCCTGAGCTAAGGAGAGGCACACAGTTGCGGCAATAACAAGAGTTATAAACCCCGGGCCCTGGGCGGAGGGCTTGAAATGAGGCTACAGCTCGGGGCATGGAGGGGGTTTCTGGCCCAGCCTGCCCTTCTCGCCACCTCCCTGCGCTGGTGAAGGTGGCAGGTCCGCAGGGTGAAGTGCCCAGGAGCCTGACGCTGTGGGATGGCCAGGCGTCTTCACGGGAAGGAATGTGTGACCCTGGCCACCTCATTCTCACCTCCGAGCCCGCCCACTCCCAGCCTGGGCAGGTGGCCAGAGGCTCCTGTGGGCCCAGTCCTGGCCAAGTGTCACCTTGTCTAGAGCCTGCCTCCCTGCCTGCAGGCAGGCTGGGCCCAGACCTGTCTCGGGAGCACTTCCTTTGCTGGTAATCCCTGGGCCCGCCCTCGGCGTCCACTGCCCCTGCCCAGCTCTGCAGCAACCTGCCCTCAGGTCGTGTGGGCCCAGGGTGTAGGTTGTGCCTGGTGGGGTCATACTTGTGACCAAGGGGGTGCCGGGCGCCAGGAGCCAGGCCTCGGCCCCAGCTCTGCCCCTGCACTGTAACCTTAGGCAGAGACACTGAGGTTTCTGGGCCTCAGCCTTCTTGTCTGAAAAATGGGAATATCGTCATTTATTTGGCAGGGCTGCCGTGAAGAGTCAAGGAGGCCACGTGGGGGCAGGGCACTCGGTCACGAGCTCCCTTCCTGTCCTACCTGCGGTTGGGGCAGCTGCGGCCCCTCCCGTGAACCCCCAGCTCTGGTCTGAGTGCCAGGGGGCTTCCCTTCCCTCTCTGAGCAGTGGTCTGGCTGGGGACTCCCCCAGTCTCCCCCTCAGGGCAGCCCCCCAGCCTGAACCCCTGAGCTCACACAACACATTCTGGAAACAGCTGCAGTATCGCTTGGGTCCCTCCCAGTTTCCAGGTGAGGCGGGAAGACAGGCACCAGCACCTCCCCGGCGCGAGGTCCCCAGCCGTCCCGAGCGTCCCCACCTGCCGGCTCAGCTGGGCCCCGACTCCCCCAGGCAGGGAACGTGGGAGTGAGTGCCCGTACTACACACGGGAACGGGCCTTGAGAAGACGACCCAACCCTCATCCCAGGGCCCAGGGCAAGCCACACTTGGGGGTGACACTGGGTGCTGAGGGATGCCCAGGGCCGGTGGGAGCCAGGCCTCGAGGCTCGCAGCTTAGCACGGGACCGGAGCTGTGAGCTGCCTGGCTGATGTGAAAAGCTAGTCTGCTTTGTGCAGCTGAACTGGAAAAACCAGCAGCCACTTGGGCGAAGGCTGGACCCATTGCTGATGAACAAAGAACCCCCAGGCAGTGTGGCCACGGGAAGGCGCTGGGTGAGTGAGGGTGCGCGGATTCCGGCTCATGCTGGACAGGCCAGCACTGGCTCCGTTCTGGTGCCCGGGCCTCCTCCTCCCCCGACCTGCCTTCTCTGAGCCCGGCCTGGCTCTGTAATGGACTCAGGGCACTGCTTCTCAACATCTGGCAACGTCCAGAGAGGTTTTTAATGGCCGTGACTACGAAGGTACTACTGGCATCTGGTGGGTGGTGGCCACGGATGCTGTTCACAGCCTGCAGTGCACAGGACGGCCGCTAACAGAGAACCACCTGGCCCAGAACGCCACAGAGCCAAGCGGCCTGGCCCAGGGGGAGAGCCAGGAGTCCCCCAGCCCTGCCCTGTCCCCTGCCCCCAAGGGTGCTTCCCATCTCAGCTTCACAACAGCCCGGGGCAGGCCAGGGTGAGTATTGGTCCCCCCACCCCATTACAGAGAGTGAAACAGGCCCTTTAGAAGAGAGCAGAGGTTGGCTGGCACACGGGGACACGGCTCTCTGTCCCTGACCTGGCGTGATCTTGCTGTCACTGCTCAGGCCTGCTCAGGATGGTCTCTGGGCCTCCCCACTCCTCCTCCGGCCCAGAAGGTGCCAGCAGACCCCTGGAGGGTGAAAGAGCCGCCAGGGTGCAGCTGCAGGCTGTCCTCAGTCCCAGGGGGCCGGACCCTGTCCACTGGGAGGCCCTGGGGCAGGTCACTCCTCTCTCTGAGCCGCCTGACCACTGCATATGGCCGACAATCCTGGCCTCCCCGGGCCTGAGTCCACACCATTCCAGATGTTCTCCTGTCCTCAGTGTCGGTCCCTCATTGGCCCCCCACCAGCCCCCCGAGAGGAAGGGATCACACCCCCGTCCCACTGCACGGCACAGCCCCCTCGTCCCCTCTAGTTTAGGGAGCAGCCGCTGAGTGTTGGGCCCCTTCCCGGCCCCTCCCCCGATGCACTGAGTCTTCACAGCAGCCCTGAAGCCGGGGGTGGGCAGGCCCATTTCACAGACGAGAACCCTGAGGCGTGGGGAGGCCAGGTTGCGTCCATTTGCACCAGGACTGGAGCCGTGTTTGACCAGAGCTCGAGAGCGACCCATCCGCTCCAGTGGGGGCCTGGGCTTGTCCCCCCGGCTCCCGCCAGCCCGGTGTGAGCACAGGAGGCCCCGTGGAGGTGCGGGATGTGGTGCTGAGGCTAACCCAGCCCTCGTGCCCACCACGGCCTGCCCTGTACACGCTTGGGGCAGAAGCACCCTTGGAGCAGACGAAGCTCTGCCATCCTCCCCAGATGTCCCCTCAGGGGCGATCACTGCGCCCCTCACATGTGAGGACATGAGGCTCCAGAGGGTCTGGGGACTCGCCCAGGGGACCCCACTCGCCCTCCCGCTGCCTGCCGCGTGCTCTGCTTCGGGCGTTCCAGGCTCAGAGATAATGCGGCTTTGTGGGATCCTCCACCTCCGCTGGCCCGAGCCCTGGCGCCTGAGACGTTACCTCATCTGGGCCAGGCCCCACGGGGCGGTGCCACCCACGAATAAACAGAAGCTGCAGAGCTGGGCTGCGGTCGGCACAGGTGACAGGGGAAGGCCTCACAGGATCTTTGCTCAGAATTCCGGTCCCCAAGCGTGCTCCGTACTCAGTACAGTCACAGACACTAATTGTCCTGGGCCTCAGCCAGCTTCCTGCTGCGCAGGCTGTGTGCACACAGGCGGCTGGGGGAAGGGCGGGCAGGGGAGCCAGCCTGGGAGCAGAGGCTTCATCTGCCTTCTGGGCCAGGCCCCACGGCCAGGCGGGCATCCGTGGGACCTGCCCCTCATCCTCTGTGGGTACTGCCCTGAGGCTGCCCCAGCTGAAAGGTCCGGGACCCATCACAGACGGGACGGGCGCAGGAGCACCCAGGGCTGTGGGCTGGAGTGGAGATGGCCTCCAGTCCTCTCTTTTCTCCCCTCTGCCCCTGCCCGGACTCAGGCCCACGTCCCTCACGCGCAGAAGCCCTCCCTGTCCTCTTCCTCTGCCCCCTGTGCGTTGCACGCACGTTCCCCGCGGGACGCTGGAACTGGACGGCTCCGACCCCTCACTCCCTGCCCTAAGCCCTCTGTGGCTCCCTGCTGCCCCCGGGCCCCACCAGGCCCCTCAGCGGCCGTAGGGTCTTTCATCGGCATCTGTCTGGGCCCACTCTGCTGGCTCCTTTGCCCGCCCCCCTCCCCCGAAGCCCTCCCATGTCTGAATCAGGCCTCTGTAGTCCTGGGTCTGGGGTGCTGCGTCCTCTTCCCACCCGACCCGCTCTTCCTTGTCTTTCACACGTCAGCCCAGACGCCAGCCTTCCCGGGAGGCGCCCCACAGCTGGGGTCGTTACTCATCTGCTTCCCTCTCTCCGCCAACGAGGCATCCGCGTCACAGGCATGTCTGTGTCTGCGCTGGGGACCTCGGCAGGGGTCAGTGAACGAGTTAATAAGCTGGGGCCGGTGAGTGGGTGAGGGTCAGGGTTAGGGGATGTCGCAGAAGATGTAACAGACCAGCACCCCCCGTCGGCACGGACCCCTCCGGAGGGAGTGAGGCTCCCGTCACCGGGGCCTACAAGGGGTTTCTGTCCTGGGCAGGCGTCAGATTCACTGGGGCTTGTGTTAAAAATGGAATTCCTGACCCCAGTCCCCCTGAGTCGAACCTGGGGCAGCTGCGAGCCTGCGTTTCTAACACACTGTCTGGGAGGTGCTCGCACCCCCTGAGCCCAAGTCTGCTTCCTGCCCTGAGGGTCTACGCTGGGGTGCCCTCAGCCGTCCCCTCGACTCTTGGGGGTCAGCCAGGCTTGCCCCGCCCATCCTGGGGTCCCCCCGCCACAGGCTTTTCCCACCTGCCCCTCCCGCGGAACGAGAAGCTCTCCTGATGAAAGGGGAGCCAGCCCCTGGCCCACACACATCCACAGGCTTGTGCAGAGAGGGAGGGCCCTGATGTCCAGAGAAAGGCAGGAGGGGCCCAGCCTTGACACGGGCCGCGCTGGGTCTGCGTATGACGCCTGGGAGACCCCCTCCGCCTCCTGGCTCTCGGCTCCCCTTCCGTGGTTTCTCAGGGCCTTTCTAGCCTGCTCTTGAGCCAACAGTGCCAGCACAGGGAGGAGGGATGTGGCCATTTCCTGAACTGCTCCTGGGTCCCAGGCAGGGGGCTGGCCCACGGGGAAGTAGGGGAGTTTGCCGGGATCCCTGCCCACAGTGCGCAGGGCTTAGGGGGACAGAGAGACAGCGGTGCAGGGGAGAGGCCCGGCTGGTCACCCGTCCTGGCAAGGCCACCGATCTGCCCAAGTGCAAGACCCAGATTCCCTCAGGGCAGCCCCCTCCCCTTCCCAAGCTGCACAGCCCCCAGCCATCAGGGGGACCTTCCTAAAATGTGTCCGCATCCCCCTCCTGCTCGGGGCCCTGCAGCAGCGTTCTCCAAGCTGGCCCGCACATGGGGCCTGTCCGGCTGGGCTGCCCTGTGGACGCCCTTCAGGCCACACCGAGACCATCCTGCAGCCCTTCATCTCCAGCCCCCGCCCTCCTCCCACCCCTTCCCACCTCGGCGCGTCCCCACGTGCACCGCCCCTTTCCCCAGGCCCCTCGGCGCTCCCCCAAATCCCTCCCTGAGCCCGGGCAGGGTGGTCAGTGCTGGGTCGTGTAACTCCGCCCCCTGTCCCCCGACACAGAATCTCAGGGTGCGGAGCAGCGGAGGGACCGAATTCTTCACGCGGTCGGCCACCAAGTTCAAGGGTGCCCTGGCCCAGAAGTTCATGTTCGTGGATGGAGACCGGGCCATCTGCGGCTCCTACAGGTGACTCTGGCTTTCTGGGGGCCGGGGGAGGGGTGGCTCCAGTTCCCAGCTGGTTTCTGCCCTTAATCCTGCCTTGTGACACCCCGGTTATTCCAGTTCACTGGTCCCCAAACTGCTGAGGTGTGAGTGGGGCTGGGCATGCCCGCACGCTGCCCACCCGTCTCGGAAGCAGGCAGAGCGAGGCTTTTATCCGTGAGACTGTTGTTCCTGCCTCGAGGTGTCAGCAGCCAGAGGCGGGGTGTGGGCCAGGCCGGCTGTGTCCTCCCAGGCCCACAGGGCGGTCACTCGGAGAGCTGCTCTCAGGGAGGGGCCAGGATGAGGACGGTGCGGTCTAGCTCTGCCAGCCCTGCCACGCAGGGGGCAGCAAGGCGGGGGCCATCCACGGCCACACGGGGTGGGCACAAGTCACTGTGCCGACGACCCCCGCTGTCCAGGCTGCACACCCGCAAGGAGCTTGCCGCACAGGCGCTGCCCGAGGTCCCACACCAGGCCTGATGCTGGGGCTCGGGCCCCGTCCTCTGCCCCTGCTCGCTTCTCTTTAATCCCTTCTGTGGCCACGGTCTGATGGACGCTGGCCTGTGCGTGCACGCGGGTGGCGGGCTCGGGGCTGGGGGCTGCTCCCTCGTCCCGGGGCCCTGGGCCCTGCGCCTGACCAGGCTGCCGCCCTTTGTTGCAGCTTCACGTGGTCGGCTGCAAGGACGGACAGGAACGTGATCTCCGTGCTGTCGGGCCAGGTGGTGGAGATGTTCGACCGGCAGTTCCAGGAGCTGTACCTCACGTCACACGGCGTCAGCCTCAATGGCATCCCCATGGAGAAGGAGCCCGAGTCCGAGCCCATCGTGCTGCACTCTGTGGTCCCGCAGGTGCCCTCGGGCACCATGGCCAAGAAGCTCGTCAACCCCAAGTACGCGCTGGTCAAGGCCAAGAGCGCTGATGAGATCGCCAAGTTGTCCTCCGAGAAGCAGGAGGCCGCCAGGACCCTGGGGGTGCGGGACACGGCCCTAGCCGAGCTGCCGGGAGGCCTCCCCGAGCCGTCCCTGCCTATCCACCAGGGGCTGCTCAACCTGGAACGGGCCAACATGTTTGAATACCTGCCCACGTGGGTGGAGCCGGACCCGGAGCCCGGCAGCGACATCCTAGGCTACATCAACATCATCGACCCCAACATCTGGAACCCCCAGCCCAGCCAGATGAACCGCATCAAGATCCGGGACACGTCCCAGGCCGGGACCCAGCTGTGGAGGCAGAGCCAAGACTCCAGCCCCGCCCCCCAGCCCAGATCCCCCCAGGATGGGGTCCCAGCCGAGAACAGCCTGCCCCAGTGGGACGCCGAGCCATGTCCTCCTGTGCCCAAGCCCCGGACAGTCCCGGTGGCAGACCTGCTTGCCCAGGAGGGCGGCGGTGTTGGCTGGGCCCTGGAAACCCCAGAGGGGCGGGCACCCCATAACCGGACGGACCACGGTCTCCCCAGGACGGCAGGCCCAGGCCACGCCCCGCTTCAGCGCCAGCTTTCTGTGACCCAGGATGACCCCGAGAGCGGGGGGCCGGTGGTGCCCAATGGGCTAGAGGAGGAGGAGGAGGAGGAGGAAGACGACGATGACTACGTGACCCTCAGTGACCAGGACAGCCTCTCGGGCAGCTCCGGCGGTGGCCCTGGCCCCCGGCGGCCCTCGGTGGCCCCCTCGTCCACGTTGGATGAGCGTTCTGAGGTGACGGAGCGCTCGGCCACCCTCCGGAGGTGCCGCTCAGAGCAGGTGGCCAACGGGCCAGCCCAGCACCCCCGCCGACAGCTGAGCACTCCCCACATGACCCGTGGGACCTTTGGTGGACCCCCGGGTGACTCCTCGTGGGCCCAGGGTCAGGAGAGAGAAGAGGCAGGCGCTCTGAGGAGGATGCAGGCCCCACACCGGGCAGACAAGGAGGCACAGGTGGGTCGGGGTCCCTGTGCACCAGGGTCCTGGGAGCGCCTCCCCCACGCCTGAGCACCCAAAGGGGCGGTCTGCTGGGCAGCTGCCTCCCCAGGTCATTACCCAGCATCCCACAAAGGCAACCCGAGCCAGCTACCAGGAGCCGGAAGGAAACACACTTAACACACCCAGAGGTTTCAGGGGTGTGGTGTTACGTGGGTGGTCTGCTCCCTAGTTTGTGGATGAGGCGATGGCGGCGGCACAGAGATGTTCCTTCACACCCTGAGATCACACAGCAGTAGGCAGTCTTTGCCCGGACCTTATGTCAAGCCACGTCCGCGTCGATCCCTTTGACTGTGGCCCTGGGGACCACTCCCCTCCCCGCTCCCCCAGGCCTGGACACAGCTTGCCTCTGTCCTCGACCTCTCCTCCTGGTGACCTCTGCACCCTGCAGCCAGCCCAGCCCCCAGGGCCCGTCCTACCTGGGAACAGCACGCGGCTGATCATGCCCGGCATGATGATCAGGCCCATGGGCAGCATCTTGAGGTAGCTGGCCAGGATGGAGCCCCCCTTGGCGTGGTTCAGGTCCCTTGCGGACAGTGACCGCTGCACGATGACCTGGGGGCAGGGGGAGGGAGTGAGCCCCAGCCTCCTCGGGATTTCTCCCCCGTGGGCCTCAGGGAGCGCGTGAGATAGGCGCTGTCCCACTAGCCCGAGACCAGCCTGAGACAACCGCGCCCACCCTGACACCCAACAGCATCCCTGCCAGTTGTCTGAGCACCTGGGGCCAAGGTTCTCTCCGGGGACTCAGTCTCCCCATCTGTCGAGGAGGGAAGGTGTTGGTCCTGACCAGCCCATCACCCTGGCAATTGTCAGGGCAGGAGGAGACCCTGGGTGGGTCGGTATCAGGGACACCCTCCCCACCTCCTGCACCCTCACGAGAGGCTGGCAGGCTCATGCACGTGCCAAGAGCAGACGCTGGATCCAACTGTGCTGTGTCCCTGGCAGAGGTCCGGAGTTTTAGGACCTGGGTTTGGGGAAGCTTGCGTTTCAGTAATGGAAGGAGCTAGAAGCTGCAGCATGAGGGCAACTCCTCATGTAGCCTCAGGCAGCTCCTACCTGGGTCTCAGTTTCCAGATCTGCAGAATGGGAGGGGGGTAGTCGGAACTGATGGCATCTGAGATCCCTCCCAGTTCTGACACCATGATTCTACTTTTTTTAAAAAAGAATGTGGGACTTTAAACAGCTTTACTGAGACATGATTCACACACAGTTCAGCCACATAAAGTGTGCACCTCCATGGTTTTTAGTATGTTCACAGAGTTGTGCAACCTATAACTTTTAAATACAAGTATTTTTCCTTCGGTGTTCTGCAGTTTAAATCACCTCCTGCAATTCAGAAGTAGGAATTCTTTGTGATTTTAACTTATTTTCCAAACATGCGAGTTTGACAGGGAGCTCCTAGCATTTCCCTCTAGACACACCTCTTGGTGAAACATTAATTACAGGGTGCCAGGGCAGGGCAAGCTCTAAAACACATGTTTCTCTGGTAGAGCAGGCAGGGATGGAGTCATTTTCAAAGCTCTCAGGGTGCAGCCCTGAATTGAATCCACTGGAATATCCCTTGGTGTCCATTGGGAGACTCCACCCTCCCCGGCTCATCCTCCAGCACCTTTTCATCAACGGGAGAAAATAACCTGGGTTTACATCAGAGCAAAGGGGCTGCCAGGGCATTCTGGGAAATAGTGGCTTGTAGCCTGTTCTTCATCAGAGGACCTCAGATGCTTTCTCTATGTGATCTTTTCCATCTTTTCCCAAGGTCTTACCTGGCTGAAGATAGTCAGTACTTAATAGCTGTGGACCTAGTGGGCCATGCTCGATCTAATGTCTGATGCGTAGGGAACAGCTAACATCCAGCGGAACAAATGCAGACTCATCACGTCAGGCGTAGGAGTGGGAACAGCCTTTGTTTTAGGAGAAACCTGTTTCCACCACTGTACTCAGACTCCCTCCACTTTCACAAAAGTGGTTTTTGTAAAGGCCAAAAATCGCGAGTGTCCATCCTCGGAGGCCCTCAGTGCTCCTTTGTGTTTAGGGTCCTTAAGAGAAACTGTCGTGTGCTTCTTCAGAGGCCCATCTAAATGTCTCAGAGAAAATGAGATGAAAGTTTGTACTCCTGTAAAGGAGCTCTGGATCAGGGGTGATTATCCCTCAAAATTTAGGCTTCGGTGCAGTTTGTCTGTGACATTCACCTCAAGATCCAACAGCGAAGGCACGCCCTTGGAGGTGTGTTCACTCGCACTTACTGTGGAGCGCGGCCCCACAGAGGCTCCCTAGCGCTTGGATGCTGGCTGGACCGCGTCTAAAAATAGAACTCTGGGACTTCCCTGGTGGTCCAGTGGTTAGGACTCTGTGCTTTCCCTGCCGAGGGCGCGGGTTCAATCCCTCGTCGGGGAACGAAGATTCCACAAGCCCCGTGATGCAGCCCAGGGGGAAAAAAAAAAAAATAGAACTCTGACCTGCCCGGGAAGCCACCCCGTTATGTACAATAAACAGCTCTGAGAGCCGTGCGGGAAGGCTGACGGTTATCTCCAGGAACCGCTCAGGAGGCTGCACGAGCACTGCTGTAACAATCAGCCCCAGGTGGCCAGGACCTAATTAATAACTGACAGCATCTCTAACTTTTGTCCCCTACTCGCTTCCTACCCCCACCAATCACACGGTCGCCCCATCTCAGTCACCACCTCCCGCGTCCCCAGGCTGCGGCCTCCCATCAGGGCCTCCCATCAGAGCCTCTGCAGAGCTCCCCGACTTGTCTGCCTGCCTTTCGGCCTCTGCCAAATGCGAGGGACGGAAGCTGCCTCCCGTTTGCCGTAGCTCAGAATAAACTGCCTTTGCTTTTCTTTAAAAAAAAAAAAAAAAAAATGACAGGGTGCCAGGGCTGGCGGCGTGGGGTCCGCAGGGCCAGCTGATTCCAATCCACGCCGGCTCCTGTGACGCGCCATAAGTCCTTTCCTCACTTTGGGCCTCAGTCTCCCTGTCTAGACAGTGACGGGGTCAGACGTGCTTCTCTGTAGACCCTTCCCCTGTGATTACAAGAGCCCAGGGCCGCGCTCCCCACGGGAGAGAAGAGTTTCCCTAAATCCCTGCGCGTCTTCCCTTATTTTACTCCGTGCTCTGGGCGGCCAGCCCCGGGAGGTGGGCGGGACAGCCGTGGTCGCCCCATTCTACAGCTGGAGAAGCTGAGGCTCGGGGCCCCAGCAGGCAAGGCCGGGGCCTCCCCGGCAGCGTCCTCCCGGTGCCTCTCCGCACAGGCCCCGCCGGAGGCCAGCTCCCTCTCCCCGCCCGGCCACTGGACCCCCCCGAACCGCTCTGTCCTCGCCCGCGAGATGGTGACACGACCCCCGACCCGCAGGGTTGCTGCAAATCCTGGATGAGGCCGCGTGTGGACGGCCAAGCCCGTGCCTGGGTGTCTGGCCGCGAGTCACCAAGTTTAGGCGTCCGTCAGGGCCACCTCGGGGTCAGCTACGGCCCGGTGCCACCCAGGAGCATTTGGACCCCTTGGCTGTGAGATGGGGCCAAGAGAGCCCACGGGGACACGGGAGAAGCGAGGTGACGGGGCCCATGCACTTGACACTGCGCCTGGCCTGCGCAGGAGCCTGGACAGCGGTGGCCGTCATGAGGACTGAGGCGGCTGCTGCCCGGAAGGCAGCCCGTCTGAAACTGCAGCGGCGGCAGGCGACGAGAGGGGCACCGGCACCACGGGCGCGGGCGGGCCCCAGGGACCCTCTGGTCTGCGCGCCTCCCAGGGGTGTAGACTGAGCGGCTGAGGTCAGGGAGGGGCGTGGCAGCTCCCTGCCCACGGGGCCTCCGCCTCCTGTTTTATTGGATTTGTTGGGTTCTGATCGTCACCTACGCACCGTGGCTGAGCTGGGAGATACTGAGAAGTCTAAGGAAAACGAAAAGCGCCCGTGGCCCCAGCACACACACAGCTGCCGCTCGCCGCTGACCACACCGTGGGTGTCCCGGGGGCTGAGTAGAGTCCTGCCAAGCCCCCAGGACCCAGTGGGTCGGTACCTGCGTGGCAGGGGTTCTGGTCCAAGGCCCAGCAGTCGCCCAGGCAGACCCAGCCTGAGCAGGAGGAGGATGGGGAGGGAAGGCTGAGGCCAGGCGTGGGCCCCCAATGCTGGTGGCACTCTGGACCCCCTTGGGGGTCAGCTGCCTCCTCGTGTGACCTTCTTATCCAGGAGGCAAGCCCAGTCCAGCCCTGACCTCCAGGCCACTCGCTCGGCCTTCGTGTGAGCGCTGACTCACTTGGCCTTCATGGGAAAAGCTCCTGAATGCTGTCCCACCCAGAGACGCCGGTGCCACGCCAGGCCACGCTGAGCGCGGAGGGAACGAGAGGTGCCCTGGGGTGGAGGGGCCCCGGCTGGCCCGCAGGGCGGTCCCGACAGCCCCGCACGCCCTCCACCGCCGGCCTTCCCGCCAGCCCTCGTCCACCCCGGCCGGCGGCCCTCAGCCCTCCCAGGGTGCAGACGCCTGTGGTGGGCGCAGCCTACAAGGGGCTCTCTGGCACCGTGGCACAGATGGGAAGACTGCGGCCCAGCCTCACGGGTTTCTGGACCCTCCCAACCTAGATCGCTTGCCACTGTCACAGCCCAGGCAGGGTCTCCCGGCCCAGCGAGCGCGCGAGACACCCACGCTCGGCAGACGCAGAGCGCTCCTCGCCGGGCAGGCGCTCCACCCTGGGCCTCGGTGGCCTGGCCTGTGGGCGGGGCCGCCAGGCCCGCCTCGCAGGGATGCTGCCCCCTTCACCCCACCGTGACGGGCTGGCTCTCTCCCGGGTGGGGCCCTCGAGGCCATGGGTCCAGAGGCGAGGACGGTCATCAGGCCCGTGCCCGCTGAGGATCCGGTGCTCACGAGGCCCCTTCCCGCCCAAGGGCCACCTGGAGCTACCCGTGGCCCTCGAGGCAGGCAGGGCGGGGGCATCGTCTGCTTCTGCCCAGAGAGGGAGCAGGGCCGCCTGGTGCCCCCTGGCACGTGCCCAACTTGGGAAGGACTAGAGTCAGACTCCGGAGGAAGACCTGGCCGCCACCCTCGCCAGACACGCGGGCCCAGGTGGAGGCACTGTCTCTGACGTCCCCGTCCGTCCCTCTCACGGAGGATGTGGAGGAGGAGGGCAGGGGCATGGGAAAGAGTGGGCGCTGGCCTTAATGCGACCACGCAGGCAGGACCATCCCCCTAGGACACGTGGGGAAACCGAGGCACGGAGGAGTGGAAGACACTTGTCTAGGACCACCAGTTGGTGAGTGGCAAGGCCAGGAAGCAAACCCAGGTGGGCCGGCTGCAGTCTGCCTGGCAAGGGCCCCTCGGGAAGGGGCAGAGCTGCCCCAGCCCCCGGTCTCACTCGCTCTGCTCTCTCTCTCTCCCAGGGCCAGCGGTTCCACCACTACGGAGTCCCAAGGGATAAAGATGGCTTCCCGCAGCCGTCGAGGACCCTGGGACCCCCGCGGTACCACCCCGCCGCCGATGGCGCCCAGATCTCCAGCAGGAAAGCGGGCCCGGCTGTGGCAGGCCCCCAGCACTGGCAGGCCAAGGGTGGCCCGGGGCCCTGTGCGCGGCCGGGTCCTGGGACCCCAAGACTGGCCCGAAACGCCAGCCCCGAGGCCGACGGCAGGGCCACCGAGGAGCATCCCAGCCCCCTCGGAATCCCGTACTCCAAACTGTCCCAGTCGAAGCACCTGAAGGCCAGGATGGGTGGCGGCCAGTGGGCTTCATCCAACTCTAAACGGCAGCCCCAGGCCCCCCGGGACTGCAAGGACCCCTAACACCTTTTGCCCGGGCCTGAAGCCACGCCATCCACGGCTTCCACCCCAGCCCGGGCTCACCGTGCAGGTGTTCCCCGGCCGCCCTGACTTCCAGAGCCACCCTGGAAGGCAGGAAGGTAGGGAGGGCGGCGACCTCACCTGGTCGGTGCACCAGTACCAGGTGGCCATGATGGTCAGGCCGAAGGTCATCCCGGTCCACGGGAGGTCCCCCGTGTAGGGGTCTCGGAACATGTGCATGGCGTCTGCCCGCGGCACGTGGCAGGTCGTGTTGGAGATGATCCTGGATGGGACGGCCCGGGCGTAGGCTGCTGCCAGCTGCTCATACCCGCCGATCTGCTCGAAAGCTGGAGGGGGCGGGCGGGACAGGCACGGTTGGTGGCTGGTGGCCGTGACTCCCAGCCCCACTGCCCTCATCTCGCAAGTAACTTCTTGATGCATGAAACTCGACTTTTTCCCACTTCACCTTTTCCAGTGTCTGGAAAGGTATGGAGGTAGAGGGTTTTAAAAAAGGTGAATTCAAAGGACTATTTTATTTGTATTTAAAACAATAATATTAAACGAGCATTCCACACGAGGGCACCCCAGTGTCCTGCCGGCCTCTGGATGCCCACCAGCCTCAGGCGAGGAGCTCTCTGCCAGGCTGTCGACTCAAGGAAGCAAACGTGTCTTTTCTTGGCATTCTAGGACCTTCCTGAGGAATCTGAAGGGCTCACGTCCTGACCCAGGGGCTTCCAAAGGACATGACTTCGGCAGAGCTGAGAATGGCTGGGGGATGTGGCACTGAGAGGGGACACAGAGTCCCCAGAGGGGCAGGGGCGCCACCAAGGCTACACTGCCAGCCGGCCGGCGCGAGCCAACCACGTTCGCCCCCTCACCGCTCCTGTCTGCCTTGGGGTCTGGGCCCACCCGGGGCTTTTGCTTTGTCTGTGGTCACTGCCCCGCCCCCGTCCAGACCAGGCCTGGCTGCCTGGGTGCCTCTCCTGCAGGGGCTCCGGGGACACGGGCCCCTGGTCTGGGAGGAGGCTGGTACACAGAAGGCCGGGCAGCCACAGGCCCCACCCCCCCGCCTTCCCCAGCAGGCAGCCCGCTGCCCGGACTCTGGGCTCCCGGCATCAGTGCCACCTGTAGCCCAGGCCAGGCCAGGGTGAGTGCTCAGAGCGAACGGACGAACACTAGACACGGGTCGGAAACTGCCCAGCCACAGGGTCCTAGAGTCTGAGTCTGGAAGAGACCGTTTGCCCTCTATGGGATCCTCCTGGCTCTGCTTGCATACCTCCCGGGATGGGGATCTCACTACCTCTGGGGCGGCCCCCCGAGCTTCCTCCCTGTTCACAGACCAGGAGATCCAAACCCCCCTGCTCTCCACCTTGCCTTTGTCCCGCTGGCTTCTTGAGATCTTGGACATGCTTTGAAACAAGGGGGGCAGATGTCCAGGCAGGTCTGTGGTCTCCCAACTGTGTCTGCACAGCCACCCGCAGCCCCGCCCCCGTCGAGCCCCGAGCCCGCGTGGGTGCAGACGGCCCTGCCTCCTGAGTCAGGTCTGCAGGCAGACGCCAGCCGGCCCGGAGCTGGTGACAGAAGTGCCGCTGGGCAGCAGGGGTGGGAGGGGAGCAGGCCTCCGTCACCCAGGGGAGGCCGGCGGGGGGCTGACGGCCTTGTGGCTGGACCTCGTGAGGCCACCCACCCCCCGTGCGGACACCGGGGCCCCGACAGGGCGGCACCCAGACCCCAAAGGGCTCGCTGCTGTGACAGCCCCCACGGCCTCTCACCTTTGACCGTCAGGATCACGGCTCCCACCACCATGATGAGCGTTTGCAGGGCGTCTGTGTAGATCACAGCGGCCAGGCCCCCTGCGGATGGAGACAAGAGAGCTGGAGGGGCCCTGGCCTCGACGGGGGAGGGACAGGGAGGTGACCAGAGCTCCGGGAGGGACAGCTGTTCCACATCGACGTCCCCTGCCCTTGCACGGGTGGGTGAGCTGTGGACGCAGCAGCCGGGCCAGCGGAGCCAGCTGCAGAAGCCCGGGTGCCTGACACGAACTGGCCAGGTCCCAGGCTGTGGGAGGGGGCGGCCCCCTGCGCCCCGCCAGCCTCTCGGGTTCCCGTGTGTGTCCACAGGCCACAGCTGCCGCCCGCAGGCGCCGTACCTGCGATGGTGTACAGGGCCGTGATGGTGAGCGTGAGGATGGTGGACAGGTAGAAGCTCCAGCCCAGGCAGATGTGCACGAAGAGGGCCCCCGCGTACAGGTCCATCTGGGGACGGGAAAGGGGTGTGTGCAGGGGCCCGAGGTAACCGCGGGGCCCGGAGCGCCCACACCCAACGTGTGGCCTTGGTGCCCCATAGAGGAAGAAGGGGAGACACCCCCCAACCTGCCAGGGACTGTCCTGAAGGGAAGTCCTGGCTGTGGGCAAGCAGTGGGCAGGGGACGTGGCTGCTGTTCATAAAGTCCTGAGCGGCCCCTGCCCACCAGGGAGCAGTGTTGCCGTTCAGTCTGGCCCCTGCCTGGGGATGGAAAAGGGGGAGTCCGGGAGGGCTTCCTGGAGGCGGGGGGCCCAAGAAGACGAGTGGGCCTCCATCTCCAGACCCACGTCTGTCTGGGTCCCTGTCCTCTGCTCCCCGTTAGGCAGGGCACCCCAGGAAGAGACCAGATGTGTGCCAGGGGTGGGCTGGGGGGACAGAGGGGCCATCTTGCTTATTGACCCCCCATGGGGTTGACACTGAAGCCAGGACCACGTCTCAGGCCGAGGCTGCTTCCTAGGGCTGAACTGGACACAGTCCTGCCATCCCAGGCCCTGGGGCAGCACAGGGGCAGGAGTTGAAGCCCTGGGACGAGTCTTCCAGCCTCAGCACTGGAATGGGCCTTAGGGACCACAACCGCCCGGCCCCCTCCCAACCACTGCGCAGCGGGTGCCCGGGGAAGGAGGGAGGACCCCATCCTGTGGGACCTAGGGGCTGGGCCAGGGTCCCTCCCCCCACAAGTTTCCAAAACTGCCATTCTGGGCTTGCTTAATGGCAGGGAGATAACCCAAAATGCAGCCTTTGGGGCCAAGAGGCTCCTCAGAGAGCTGGGCAAGCCCGCAGGTTAGCCGAGTCGGGGACAGTCTGCCCGAGGCCCGGGGCACCGGCCCAGCTGGGGGCTGACCAGCCCCGCTCGGAGTCAGGCTTGTGGAACCCCTGCTTCCCCCAGGCTCCTCCCCTCCCCTCTCCTGGAGAGGGCACCCGCCAGCGTGGGCACTCAGACAAGGTGTTCTCGGGAGGCGGCAGCCCCTCACTCTGGTCCCCCCACCCCCCGGCTGTGAGTGTGTGTGTCCACCTCCAGCCCAAGCTAAGAAGCCCAGAGCTGCTGAATATCAGAGCAGGAAGGACTCTCCAAGCCCCCTGCCCCATCGGACCAGGGACAAACTGAGGCCCACGGAGGGCAAGCGACCTCCCCAAGGCGACGCTCTGGCAGGTATCAGAGATGGAGGGGACAGGCGACGGAGCAGGGGGGCTCTAGAAAGCAGCAGCCCCTCCTCCCACCTGGCTGTCCTCCAGCCACTGCTCAAGACCACTCCCCGGACCCCATCTGCCTCAGAGGACAGCCCTGGTCTGTGTGCCCGGCCTTCAGGCTCTGGCCACGCATCCCTTTAAGCCCAGGTAAGTCCGGTCACACCAGACTGGCCGACATTCCACGCCAGGCACTTTGCTGCCTCCAGGCCTTGGCTCGCCCAGGTCCCTCTGCCCTGGGGCCTCCCAGTCTCTGCATCTCATCGCACAGGACTCAGCCCGCCCGACGCCCTGCTCCCCGACTGCTCTACTGCTCAGGGACTTCCTTCCAGGGCAGCGGATCTGAAGAGTGATGCGCGGGCAGCGGGAACAGCACGGGCACAGGTGTGGAGGTGGGACTTTAGCCGCCGTCCCCCCTGGGGACCCTACGCAGCCGCTGCTGGAGGCCAGCAAATGTGCGGTTGCCTGCCGGCTCTAAAGGAGACACCGCGAGGAGCCTCAGACGGCCCCCCGGCAGGATCTGACCTCTCCTTCTGCCGACGGAGCTCCCTCTCCTGGGGCCCCATGTGAGCTGCAGCCTGCTAGAAGCTAAGAGCCCCGCTCGGACCTGGGCCTGTGTCCCTGGTGAGCACGTCGCCTCACCTCCTGAGCCTCTGGGTAAAGTGCGGGTGCAGATGTGGAGAAACACAGGCACTTGTGCTCGGCCCCCTCTGGCCCTGCTGGCTTCTGCAGGCCCCGCGCAGGGCAGGCCGGGGAGGCGCAGGCAGGACCCCTGAGGGAGCCGCTCCACTCCACAGAGCGGGGCACGGGCGCAGAGGCACGAAGCGACTGGCCCAAAGCTGCACGGTTGTGAGCAGGGCCGCGGGCTGCAGGGCTGACCCTCGGGGCCCCTGAGAGGGTGGACCCCCCTCCCTGCACCATCCCACGGGCTTGCAGGGGCCATGAGCCCCGGACACGGGAGGGAGCTGGGCTGAGCTGACCTGAAGGCTAGGGCTGATCCGCTGGCTCCTCACAGCTCCCCACAGGCACGTGCCCCCTGGCTGGGCCCTGCCCTGCCCTGGCCACCTTCCTGCACGGGACCCTATTGCCCCCTCCCTTTGTGGGTAGCAGAGAAGCTGGGCAGGTCCCTGCACCGACACTTACCACGCGTTTACCCTAAATCATCCTGTGTCCCTGACCCCCAACCTCGCCCATCTCCACAGAGGCTGTCACTGTCCCTTCAGTGTTCTGGACACGTCTCACCTTTGCCACACTCCCTGCACCCAACCCACCGGCCACGGCTGTTGATTCTCCAAAGTACTCCTGCCCGCCTCCACTGTCCCCGCCCTGGGCCCCATCCCTTTGAAATCCCCTCGCTGGTCCCTCCTGCACTCGGCTTGTTCAGAGGGAGCTCCGAGGTCTCTGCATCTCCACTCACGCAGAATGAAACCCACCGCCCGGCCCAGAGGCCCTGCACGCACCCTCTCCCCAGCCCCACCGGCTTCCCTCAGCGGCTGGACCACCCTCTCCAAAGCAAGCCTGTCCCCTGCTCCTTCTCTTCCGTCCAGATTTCAGCCCTGCATTTGCTGCGCTGATCACCCTTGTACCACTTAGTGTGGATGCACGGCTCCGTTTACTTATCTCATCTGCCTGGAAGGAAAGGTCCTTGAGAACGAGAAATGGGTTCATCATGGGTGCCCACCCAGGGCCTGGCACACAGCAGGTACTCAATAAACAGGCACGTTTGCATAGACCAGGGGCTGGCACACTACAGCCCACAGGCCTGATCCCATCAGGCGCACTGGTGTGTCTTT
Source organism: Balaenoptera ricei (assembly GCF_028023285.1). Lineage (NCBI taxonomy): Eukaryota > Metazoa > Chordata > Mammalia > Artiodactyla > Balaenopteridae > Balaenoptera > Balaenoptera ricei. The sequence goes on from NC_082658.1 coordinate 62,803,778, forward strand.
CAAACGCCAACAGCAAACTTCAGTGGTGTGTAAGTGGCGTGCAAAACTGAGCATACTTTCTATCTGGCCCCTCACGGAAAACCTAGCCGAGCCTGACATGGATGATTCCATTCAGTCCCATGAGGTGTGCCGGGCACCTAGTACCACTGGGGATACACCAACGAACAAAGAGAAAAAATGGGGGAGGCGGACCGTGGCCATTCTGATGAAATCATTCGGCGTAAGAAGGTAGCACGTGTGTGAAAGACAGGGGGCGCAGGTCTGCACCTGCGGGGCAGCCGAGGGCCTCGCTGAGAGGGTGAGATGTGAAAGACCTGAGAGGCAGGGGCGTGAGCCACATGGATATCCAGGGGAAGAGGTTCCGGCCAGAGGACACAGCAGGTGCAAAGGCCCTGTGGCAGGGTCAGGCCTCGGGTGTGCTCGGTGTAGCTGGAGTGATGTGTGCGTCGGGAGAAGCAGGAGAGGTGAGGGTCTTGTCGGCCACGGTTGGCCTTTACCCTGAGTGGCCTGGGGTGTCAGGCCGGGTTTCTCTATTTCCCAGAGCACATGGTGATGGAGCTCAGTTCCCCCCAAGCTCGTGTGAGGCCCCCTGCCACCCATGACTTGCTCTCTCTGCAGGCCACTGTCCCCACCTGGGGGCTGGCGGCAGGCGGGCCCTGTGGTCTCTGGACAGGCTGCAGCTGGTGAGGGTCCTGGGTGTGCAGACATGTGGGGGCGTTCTTTGGGGCTCCACCCAGTGAGGTCAGGGCCTCTGGGGGCCGGCTGGGCACACACACCGCAAACAGCTTCAGCCCAAAGCATTAGCTGGGGGGCCCCAGTCCCTCCCAGACCCAGCCCAGCCATCCGCATTCCTCCTGCTTCCCTGTCCGCTTCATCCAGGCAGGCCCAGCATCGGCACTGAAGCCCCAGCCTTGAGGTTCCCCATTTTACAGGTGGGCAAACTGAGTCATCCCATCACAAAGTGGAGTTTGAAGTGCCACGTCCTGGCTCCTTCAGCACCACAGGGCAGTGGTCGGGCCCACTGGGCTCTAACGGTTGTCTCTGCCCGATTCAGCAAGTGGTGACCTTGGGCAAGTGGTGGCCACTCCCTAGGTCTCAATCGTCTTGTCTGTAAACAGGGCTGCGCACGAGGTGGCCTCTAAGGACCCCCCACTTTGCCCCCCAACCCCGCCATTCTGGACGTCCTGCCCAAGCTCTGAGTGTGAGGTGTGAGCTCTGCCTCAGAGCCACCAGCGGGACGAACAGGGGGGTGGGCGGGGAAGGAAGCCCTACGCCCAGGGGTTGGCCTCGCCAGACTGCCCCCCGCCCCCCGCGCAGTCCATCCTCCGGGGGTGCCGCTGGCACTAGCACAGACCTGACCGCGTCACCTCTGCTCAAAGCCCCCAGGGCCCCTCGGGCACTCCTCACTCATCTCTGACGGAGCCCCCTGGGCCAGGGCCCTGGGCCAGGGCGGGAACTGCCACCCAAGAGCCAGCTGCGGCCCTCAGGTCTGGCTCGTGTGATGGCTGCTCCGCCTCAGCCGCCACCGCTCCCTGTCACCTCCCTCCCAGCCCCTCCTCTGCTCCCGAGGCGCCTGGCCCCTGCAGTCCGGGCCTCCGGACAGGACCACCCCAGACGCGCCCCACGCCGCGCACCTCTCTCCTTGGCGTTTGCGCCCCCCTTGCCGTCGGTACCCCCTTCTACACTAGACCCCAACCAACGCCACCCCAGCAGGCGCCGCCAACCCCTCTTCTGGCTCTGCACGGTCCCCCGCCCACCGTGACACACCTGCGTCCCCCTGTACTGAGGCCCTGCTGCCGGGAGGCGGCCGGCACGGGGGGCACGGGGGGCGCGGGGGGCGCGGGGCGCGGGGGGCGGGGCGGGCGGGGGGGGAGGAGCCCGCGTGGGAACCGGGCCTGCGGGGCAGCGGCGCCGTCCGGTCAGCAGAGGGAAGGCCCAGGGGAGAACTCTTAGGACCCGTCCAGGGAAGAAGGCGGCGCCTGCCCTCTAACCACCCCGAGACCCACCCAGAACGAGACGTGCAGCTCCGGTGGAGGCCCGGCCGGCCGAGGCTCCCGGGGCTGCAGCGGCCGCGGAGGAGGAAGCCCCGGCCACGCCCGCAGAAGCGCCGGGCCGGGCGGCCAGGCCTCACGGGGGAGGAACCAGGCCCGGGGCTGGGCGGGCTCGCTCGGCCGGAAGCAGGCCGCCCAGGACCCGCCGTCCACCTCTGAGCCCTCGCAGGAGCCGGAGCTGGAGCGGCTGGACGGCCTCAGGGGACCGGCAGGCACCCAGGACTCGGGAGGGAGAACCCGAGGCCTGGTGCTGCCGCAGAGTCCCCGCGCGCTGGGGACCAGCTCCCCGCCCTCCCGGCCTCCGTCTCCCTACCTGTGAAACCCAGGGTGTGGACAGGACGCGCCCCACGCTGGCCCTCCAGCGGGGCCAGGCCCCCAAGGGAAAGGGGGCGCCGCGGGGTCAGCCTAGCGGAGGACTGACCACCACCCGGCCTCACGGGCCAGAGACCTCGGGCTCTGGGCGCCCCCTAGTGGGCGGTCCCGGCTCACCCGGTGCCGGCCCTTAACCAGAACCCCTGACACCCCGTATCCAGAACCTGGGCAAAACAGGAGTCACAGGGCCTGCGTTCTGCCCCCACATTCGCCGGCTGCTGAGCCCAGCCCCAGGGTGCTGGGCCAGCTGTGTGACCCTGGGCAAGTCAGTGTGCCTCTCTGGGCCTCAGTTTCCCCAGCTGTTAGACAAGGCAGAGACAGATCAAGGGATGTCAGGTCCCTTCGAGGGCCCCAGAGCAGGGATGTTCCAGCCAGAAGCTGGGGGTGAGGCAGCTCACCGATATCTTGGTGAAGACAGACAGCAGCAGCGACAGGACAGACAGGTACATGCGTATCCGTTGGCCTCCATAGCGCTTCTGGATGTATTCAGGCATGGTGACAATCTGGCGGGGGCACAGGGGCAGGGGTTAAGCATGCTGCGAGACCACGGCCAGTGTTCAGGACCAGGAGCTTCTCACAGTCCCAACACCAGGCCTGGAATTCCAGGCTAAGCGTTCCGATCACATCCTGAGGGGCTCAGGCCGGGGCATGGCAGCCTGAGACAGGAGGAATGGATTCGGGGGACTGTGTCTGGGGGCACAGGGATGAGTTTGCAGGCCGTGGTGACAAATCCAGATGAGCTTCGGCTGGTTGGGGAAGCTGGCTGTGCCAGACTGAGACATCCAGGAAATGGGATCCCCTGGACTTAGTGACAGCCCAGCTGGGGCTGAAGGAGCGGCAGAGTCAAGGACAGTGTCTCCTGGGTGTGCCACCCAGGTGTGCAGCCCAGGTGTCTCACCCAGGTGTGCAGCCTGTGTGCTCGGGTAGATGCATCAGCCCCCAGAGGCAACACGCAGGTACAGGAGAAACCAACAGACGAGGCCCATGGGCTGAGGTCCGAGGGGACCTGTCTTCGTGGGCTGATGGGAATGATAGTTGGACTAACAACAAACCCAGAACTGAGAGTTGTGGGTTCACTCACCTTGTGAGTGAAGCCAGGGGTCCTGCCCATCACCACCACCCACTCCAACCAAGGCCCGGACGCAGGTGAGGCTGTCCTGAGGCCCCAGGAGCAGACTAACCTCCGAGGAGATGTAGATGGGCACGAACACCCACGCCAGGGCCAGCAGCACGTATGTGGCCTGAGGGGGACAGAGGCAGAGTAAGCACAGCAGACACCAGGGGTCTGGAGGCCTGAGTTGCCATGAGAACCTGGGGCGGCCCGCTCCCCACCCCCGCAGCCCTATAAACAGATGGCCAGGCAAAGGCTCACGGCTTCCCGCTGCTCTTCAGCATTCTGAAGACCCAACTTCCCCAGGAACACCGCCTGCCTGGACGCTGGGAGCTGCCCCTCTGGCCACGGAGGGGTAGGCTCTGATGCAGCCCCATCCAGCGTCTCTCAAGGTTGCTGTGCTTCCTCCCACGGCCCCCCACAGCCTGGGCCCGCCTTCCAGGAGCTCACGTGCCACTCGAAGCCTGCCACCGCCAGGCCTCCAGCTGCGCCCGAACCCGCCAGTCCGATGAAGAGGCCCGAGCCCTCGCTGCTGGCAAAGAGGGAGGCTCCCATCTGGAGGAGAGAGAGGAAAAGGATCTAGCAAGAGGCCCACCCCGACTCCGAGCCCCACCTTTTCCACGTTTTCCAGCACCCCAGCTTGGGGACCCCCTGCCAGTCTCAGCTTGCCCCGTCACTGCCTGCTTGGGCTGGCCTGGGGGGTGACCTTGGGTGAGGAGGACACACATAGTGACCGCAGGGATGCAGATGAGGGCTGACCTAGAGGTCAGATGCGGCCCCACCGGAAGGAGGGGCGGGAGGAGTCAGGGTGCACTCACCGGCCCCCATGTCATGTCCCGGCCCGCCAGGAAGTAGCCGCTCACCGTGTTCCTGCTGGCCCGGCACGAGGACTGCAAGGACAGAGGTGGAAACTGGAGCCCTCGCGTGGCTCATGCCGCTGTTGCGGAAACAGTCCGCTGGCTCCCCAAAGAGTTAGACGCACAGATTATCCCGGGACCCAGCAAATCCACTCCCAGGATACAGAGAACTGAAAACAGGTGCTCGAGCAGGTGTACTCAAATGTTCACAGCGGTGTTATTCACAACAGCCAAAGGGTGGAAACAGCCCAAATGCTCATCAGCTGCTGGCGTTAGGAGTAGACAGGAGGAGGCCCTCCCCTCTGTGCAGGGTCCTGGGGTTCACTGGGCAAGTCCCTGTCCCCTGAAGCCCCGGGGTTCACCTGTAAACGGGGCTGGCCTCTGGCCCGGGGCTGTGAGCGGGTTAGGGTGATGTGCACAGTGCCTGCATAGAAGGGGCCCCGCTGCAGCCTCTGATGACCTAAATCACTTCTCTCCTATCAAAGGTGGGAGAAACTGGCTTATGAACTAGGCTAGGCTGCTGGACACGGAGTTGTCAAAACAGAGACTCCCAGGTCCTGCGCGCCGCGCCCCGCCCCGCCTCTGGATTCTGGCCTAGCTGGTGTGGGTGCAGCTGAGAACCCCTGTGATTCTATTGTTCAGGGCAATGTTCGCCCTGTGAGTCCATCTGACATCGGAGGTGAGGCCAGGAAGACGGCGTGCTGTGCCTGGGCCACCAGCTTGTCAGCCGCATAGAAGGCCCGGAGCCTCCCACTCGGCCTGCCCTTAAAGAGACTTCCTATTCCTCACTTTAGAGACTGAGAAGCTGTTGCCAAAGAGCGAAAGGGGCTTGGTCAAGGTCTCCGACAAATCTCTCCCGGGGCTGGGAGCAGGACCCCGCAGGCACCAGGCCTCCAGGGAGAGGATGCAATGCCCAGGGACGTGCCGGCCGGTTCCCACACCCCACCGCCCACCCCAGCTGGTACCACCACCATCCTCTCACCCAGATGCCCACGGCCACGTTCAGGGCAAAATACACGGTTATGATGGTGATGTCGACCACACTCAGCTGCGGCCCGGGGGCGTGGGGACCGCTGGTAGAGTTGTCCGCAGCCATCCTGCAGCAGGGCCAGCTCGAGCGAGAGGGACTGAGGCCAGACCAGGGCAGAAAGGGCTTCCCGGCAGGAAATAAATTGATGATTAAACCGAGCCGACGGTGCCGTCTCCTGCCCACGGTGTGGCCGCGTGCAGGGAAGCTGCTTCAAAGTGCAGCTACATCTCCTCCACCCCCAGTGGGGATCGAGGGAGTGGGGAGCGCTCGGGGGAGGCTTGGGAAAAGTAAAGGGAGCCTAGTGGATCCAAAGGTAACCAGAATAGTCCCAGAAAGGGGTCGTCACTGAATGGGTGGCTGAACCTGTATGTAATTCGGATAAGAAGCACGGAGGGTTGGGGACAGATGCCCCACTTCTGGGGACACTGCCAGGATGGCAGCCACATCCTTCTGCAGCCAGCAGGCCGTGAGTGGACCGAGAGGGTCTTGGGATAGTGACTTGCGTCACGTGGTTCACTCCCAGCCACGGCAGTCCTGGTCCTAGAACATCCTTCGTTGGACAATAAAGGCCTCTCACCAAATTTCCTGCTCCCTTTTCTAGACCAGTGATCAGGCCAAACCGTCCCATCCTGACCATCCTCTTGGGTCCCCAGGGTCTCCCAGGACCACAGATACTGGGTCCCAGTATCTAGCAAGCGTCTGCCAGGGGCTGAGAGCCACCATGCTTAGCTTTTCTGCACACTGTCCCCTTTTGCGCTCAGAGTAGGTGGTATGGGTCACAGTCAAGGAACGAAGGCAGGAGGCTGGCCACCTGTCCCTGCATGACCACTTGAGGGCCAGGGCTGGGCTTCAGCTCCACATCTGACCCCAGATGCTCCCCGTTGGTGGCAATGATGTCTCTGGTTCCACTGGGTCCTTCCTGCTCAGATGCTTGCTCACTCATTAAATCAGTGTGTACAGCCGGGTGGGTCTCAGCGTGTGACATTTGGAGTTTAACCGGGACACGCAGCCCCTCCAGAAGTGTTAATGAGTGAACGGCTGGCACTGGGAACACACTGGCCTGCAAAACCAACTGTGCCTGTTACTCGGTAACCAAGGCGGAGGGTTTAAAGATTAATCCCCTCACATGCAGGACTAGACAGGGAAGAAAAAGTAAGTCACTGCTTACAGTAAAGTCAGGCAAGCTCAGACCGCCCCTCCCCAACTACCCTCACCTTCAACAAACTAGCCTCTCAGGTGGTTTTGCTTCCCAAGCCATTGCTAGAAATGTATCGTGAATCAAAAGATCACTTTGTACTGGTCAGAAGGACACAACGGGATAATGTCCAGATTTATTAAACTGGTCTCCTAAAGATGCAGTAGCTGAAAGAACAGTTATTTGGTCCCCGCTCCTCAGCCTGGGTCTCGGAAGGAAATAAACCACTTAGAGACCACCCTGCCACCCCCTCCACCTTCTGATCGAAAGGCCTGGGGAAAGGAGGCCAAGAAGAGCTGATGGATGGCGACAGGGAGAGGGCGGCAGTGGAGGAAATGAAGGGATCCTTTATGTCCTGTTTACAAACACCACTTCTGACACCAAATGGGTGTGGGTTTTCTCCACTCCGGCCAATTCTCCATCCCTCTGAACACCAACTGGGTGTCCTGTGACTCAACTCAATTCTGACATTATCTGCGAGTTAGCGCAGACCCCACAGGCTAAGGGCTCAGTCCGGCAAAACTGCTCCCACTTCACATGCCAGGTGCAAGTCCTGGGCCTCCCGTACTTCTGCTGACCGTCTGTAAATTGGGAGCTCCCATACCCCTTCTTCAGGTTTGATAATTTGCTAGGATGGCTCACAGAACTCAGGGAAACACTCGATTACTTATGATTGTTATAAAGGATATTTACAAAGGATTCCGATGAAGAGGTCCATTGAGTGAAGTCCAGAAGAGTCCTAGCAGCAGTGTGTTCACCAGCCTGGGACAGTGTGTTCCCTTCATCGTGTGGGGCTTTTATGGAGGTGTTGTCACCTAGGCATGATGGATTAAATCACTGGCACTAATAATTAGCTCAAGATTGAAACTTCCAATCCTCTAATCATGCCGTGGTCTTTCTGGTGTCCAGCCCCCATCCTGAAGCTCTCTAGGGGCCACTGGATTGTATACTTTAAAATAGTTTAAGTGGTGAATTTTATGTTATGTGCATTTTACCTTGAGAATAAAAAACATAGGCTTCTGGAATTTAAAAGGCGTTAGAGGTCTTGGCCTCCTGCAGAGATGTACTGAACCAAGGTAGAACCCAGCACCTATTAAGATTTTCTTCAAATAAACAGCAATACAATACTAGTAGGGGACTTAAATGCCTCACTCTAACAATGGATAGATCATCCAGACAGAGAAGCATAAGGATACAGTGGATTTGAACAACACTACAAACCAATAGACCTAACAGACATATGCAGAACATTCTATCTAATGACAGCAGAATACATATTCTCAAGTGCATATGGAACATTTTCTAGAATAGACTATATGTTGGGCCACAAAAGAGGTCATAGCAAATTCAAGAAGACTGAAATCATACCAAGTATCTTCTCTGACCACAGAGGTATGAAACTAGAAACCAATAACAAGAAGAAAACTGGAAAATTCACAAATGCATGGAAATTAAGCAACACTCTCCTGAAAAACCAATGGATCAAAGAAGAAATTATAGGGGAAATAAAAAAGTTCCTTCAGACGGATAAAAATGGAAACACAACATACCAAAACTTATAGGTTGCAGCAAAAGCAGTTCCAAGAGGGAATTATATAGCAATAAATGCCTCAATTAAGAAGCAAGAAAGATCCCCCCAAAATAACCTAACACTATGACTCAAGGAACTAGGAAAAAAACAAATGGAGCCCAAAGTTAGCAGAAGGAAGGGAGTAACAAAGACTAGAGTAGAAATAAATGAAATAGAGAACAGGAAAGCAATAACAAAGATTAACCAAACTAAGAGCTGGTTCTTTAAAAAGATAAAAAAATTGACAAACCTTTAGCTAGACTAACAGAGGAAAAAAGAGAGAGGACACATATCAACGAAATTTTAAATGAAAAAGGAGACATTACAACTGATACAACAGGAATACAAAGGATGACAAGAGGCTACTATGAACAACTATATGCCAACCAACTGAACAACCTACAATAAACGGAAAAATTCTTAGAAACATACGAACTACCAAGACTGAATCAGGAAGAGATAGAACGTCTGAACAGACCAATTCCTGGTAATGAGATTGAGTCAGTAATCATAAATTTCCAAATGAAGAAAAGCCCAGGACCAGATGGCTTCACTGGTGAATTCTGCCAAACATTGGAGAATTAATGCCAATCCTTCTCAAAATCTTCCCAAGAACATCAAAGAGGAGCTTGAACACTCTCAAGGTCACATGACAAGGCTAGCATTACCCTGATGCCAAAGCCAGAGAAGGACGCTACAAGTAAAGAACCAATATCCCTGATGAATTTAGGTGCAAAAATTCTCAATAAAATACTAGCAAACCAAACTCAGCAGCACATTAAAAGGATCATTCACCATGATTAAGTGAGATTTATACCTGGGATGCAAGGATAGTTCAACATATGGAAATCAATGTGATAAATCACATTAATAGAAAGAAAGAATAAAAATCATATGATCCCTCAATAGAGGCAGAATAAGCATTTGACAAAATTCAACATCCATTCATGATAAAAACTCTTAACAAATTAGGTACAGAAGGAAGTTCCTCAACATAATAAAGGCCATGTATGAAAAGCCCACAGCTAACATCATACTCAGTGGTGAAAGGCTGAAAACTTTTCCTCCAAGATCAGGAATAAGACAAGAGTGTTCCCTCTCCCCACTGCTATCCAACACAGCACTGGAAGTCTTTGCCAGGGCAGTCAGACAAGAAACAGAAACAACAGGCCTCAGAACTGGAAAGGAAGAAGTAAAACTGTCTCTATCTGAAGATGACATGATATTGTATGTATAAAAAATCCTAAAGACTCCACCAAAACAAAACAAAAACAAACAAAAAAACCCTGTTAAATCTAGTCAACAAATTCAGTAAAGTTGCAGAATACAAAATTAACATACAAAAGTCAGTAGCATTACTATACACTAACAACAAATTACCTGAAAAGGAAATAAAGAAAATGATCCCATTTACAATAGCATCAAAACCAATAAAATACTTGGGAATAAACTTAACCAAGAAGATGAAAGATCGCTACTCTGAAAACAATAAGACATTGATGAAATTGAAGAAGATGCAAATAAATGGAAAGGTATCTTGTGTTCACAGATTGGAAGAATTAATATTGTTAAAATGTCAATACTGCCAAAAGCCATCTACAGAGTCAATGCAATTCCTATCAAGATTCCAATGGCGTTTTTTAGAGAAGTAGAAAAAAACAATCCTAAAACTTATATGGAAACACAAAAGACCCCAAATAGCCAAATCCTGAGAAAGAAGAACAAAGCCGGAGGCATCACACTTCCTGATTTTAAGCTATATTATAAAACTGTAGTAATCAAAACAGTCTGGTTCTGGCATAAAAACAGACAAATAGACCCATGGAACAGAACTGAGAGCCCAGAAACAAACCCAAGCATGTACAGTCAACTAATATTTGACAAGGGATCCGAGAATACTCAATGAGAAAAGACAGTCTCTTTAATAAATGGTGCTGGGAAAATTGGAAATTCACATGTAAAAGAATGAAACTAGACCCCTATCTTAAACCACTTACAAAACTTAACTTGAAATGAATTAAAGACTTAAATGTAAGACCTGAAACTATGAAAAACTCCTAGAAGTAAATATAGTAAAAAAAAGCTCCTTGACATGGGTCTTGGCAATGATTTTTTGGATATGACACCTAAAGCACAAGCAATAAAATAAAAAAACAAGTGGAACTATATCAGACTAAAAGATTTCTGCATATCAAAGGAAAAAATCAACAAACTGAAAAGACAACCTACAGAATGGGAGAAAATATTTGCAAACCTGTATCTGATAAGGAGTTAATATGCAAAAAAAAAAAGAATTCATACAACTCAATAGCAAAATAAATAAGTAAATAAATAAATAAATAAAATTTAAAAATCTGATTTAAAAATGGGCAAAAGGCCTACATAGACATTTTTCAAAAAAAGATATATGAATGGCCAACAGGTACATGAAAAGATGCTCAACATCACTAGTTGTTAGGGAAATGCAAATCAAAACAACAATGAGATATCACAAAATGAAAATTTCAAAACATTGCTGAAAGAAATTGAAGACCTAAATAAAATGGAAACACACCCCGTGTTCATGGATTGGAAGACTTAATATTGTTAAAATTGCAATACTCCAAGTATTTCATTCTTTTGGATGTTATATATTTTGGGGGGGGCAATTACTTGATATACATCATACATTTATTAGTGAATATCCCTCTGAAATCAGCTACAATATTAAAAAAAATAATGATTGCACTATTTGGTCAAGCAGAACCAGGAACTTTCATTAAAAAAAAGTACAGGACTTCCCTGGCAGCAGTGGTTAAGAATCTGCCTGCCAATGCAGGGGACACAGGTTCATTCCCTGGTCCGGGAAGATCCCACAGGCCACGGAGCAACTAAGCCCGTGCACCACAACTACTGAGCCTGCGCTCTACAGCCCGTGAGCCACAACTACTGAAGCCCGCGCGCCTAGACCCTGTGCTCCATAACAAGAGAAGCCACTGCAATGAGAAGTGCGCACCACGACGAAGAGTAGCTCTTGCTCACCGCAACTGGAGAAAAGCCTGTGTGCAGCAACAAAGACCCAACGCAGCCAAAAAAGAAAATATAAATAAATTTATTTTTAAAAAAGTAAAAATCTGTTAAAAATTTCAATTAGTATACACATATATATAACATACTGGTTATGTTACATGCTACAAACCAAGGTGAATCCAATGGAATGGAAAAAAACATACATTTTCTTTTTAAAAAATATTTATTTATTTGGCTGCACCGGGTCTTAGTTGCAGCATGTGGGCTCTTAGTTGTGGCATGCAGGATCTAGTCCCCTGACCAGGGATGGAACTCGGGCCCCCTGCATTGGGAGCACGGAGTCTTAATCACTGGACCACCAGGGAAGTCCCTCAAAGTATTTTCTAATTCACCTTCTGGTTTCTTCTTTTATCCCACTGGTTTTTAAAAAATGTTTTCTAATTTCCATGCATTTGTGAATTTTCCTGATTTCCTTCTGTTACTGATTTCTATTTCATTACACTGTGGTCAGAGAAGACACTTTGTATGATTTCAATCATTTTATTGAGACTTATTTTGTGGTTTATCACGTGGTCTATCCTGGAGAATGTTCTATGTGCACTTGAGAAGAATGTGTATTTTGCTCTTGTTGGGTGTATTTTGCTTTTGTTCTGTACATGTCCATTAAGTCGAATTGGTTTATACTGTTGTTCAAATCCTCTGTTTCCCTATTGATCATTTATCTAGTTCTATCTATTATCTTCAGAGGGTGCTTAAGTCTCCAACTATTATTATTGAATTGCCTACTGTCCCTTCAATTCTGTCAGTTTTTCCTTCACATTTATTGGGGGCTCTGTCGTTAGGTGCATATATATTTATAATTTTTATATCGTCTTAATGAACTGACCCTTTTATAATCATATAATGTCCTTCTCTGTCTCTTGCAGGAATTTCTGTGTTAAAGTCTACTTTTTCTGATATTTGTATAGCCACCCCTATTCTTTTGGTTACTCTTTTTTAAAAATATTTATTTTTCCTTATTGTTTTGGCTGCATTGGGTCCTAGTTGCGGCACATGGGATCTTTCATTATGGCGCGTGGGCTCTTCTTTGCAGTGTGTGGGCTTCTCTCTAGTTGTGGCACATGGGCTCCAGAGCACGCAGTTTCTCTAGTTGAGGCGCACAGGCTCAGTAGTTGTGGCACACGTACTTAGTTGCCCTGTGGCATGCGGGATCTTAGTTCCCTGACCGCGGGGAGCGGCAGACAATCGGCCTGAAGGAGCGGCCACGGCACCAGCTCACAGGAGGGCAGTGACGCGGACGCCTCGCCAGGGCTTCTGTTTCTGTTCTATTTCTTTTCATTAAGACTGGAATCAAGCTTATGTGTAAACTATTGGTAATTTAAGTTTCCTTTGTGTCATTCAGTGTAAAACTGTCTAATTTGAAAAAATGTAGGTTATGAAAAATAAAGATTTAGGCACTGAAAAAAAAAAAAAAAAAAAAAAAAAAAAACCCGAATCCCCTGCATTGGAAGGTGGATTCTTTACCACTGGACCACCAGGGAAGTCCCTCTTTTGGTTGCTCTTTGTATCAAATATCTTTCCATCTTTTCACTTTCAACCTTATTTGTGTCTCTGGAGACAATTCTTTTGCACACAGCATATAGTTGGATCACTTTTTAAAAATAATTTTTAATTTCTTTTAACATTGTGTAAGTTTTGTTTGTTTGGCCACACTGCATGGTTTGTGGGATCTTAGTCCCCCGACCAGGGATTGAACCTGGGCCCTAGCAGTGAAAGCACCGAGTCCTAACCACTGGATCCCCAGAGAACTCCTAGTTGGATCATTTTTTTAAAATCCATCCTGCCAATGTCTGCCTTTTGATTGGAAAGTTCTATTCATTGACATTAATATAATTACTGATAAGGAAACACTTCTGCCAGTTTGCTATTTGTTTTCTATATGTCATATCTTTTTTAGTCCTCAATTCCTCCACTACTCCTTTTTTGGTGTTGCATAGATATTTTCTAGTCTACCATTTTGGTCCCCTTCTCCTTTCTTTTCCTATGTATTTTTTACTTATTTTCTTAGTGGTTGCCCTGGGGATTACAATCAATATCCTAATACAACGGTGAATTTTACTAGTCAGCTTGGCTAGGCTTTGGTACGCAGTTTTTTGACAAACCAGTCTAGGTTTTTTGTTTTTGTTTTTTTTTAAAGACTTTATTTTTTTTAGAGCAGTTTTAAGTTCACAGCAATATTGAGCGGTATGTACAGAGATTTCCCACATGGCCCCAGCCCCCAACACGCACAGTCTCTCCATTATCAGCAACCCCACCAGAGCGGTACATTTGTCACAACTGGTGAACATACATGGACACATCACCACCCGAAGTCCACAGTTTACATTAGGGTTTACTCTTGGTGTTGTACATTCTATGGGTTTAGACATATGTATAATGACACATATCCATCATTATAGTATCACACGGAGTATTTTTCACTGCCACAAAAATCTTCTGTGCTCTATCTAGTCCTCCCTCCATCCCCACACCAACCCCTGATCTTTTTAGTCTCCATAAAGACTGTCATATAGTTGGAGTCATATAGTATATAGCTTTTTCAGATTGTCTAATAAGATTCATTTTAGTTTCCTCCACATCATTTCATGGATAACTCATTCCTTTTTGCTGCTTGAATAATATTCCACTGTCTGGAAGTACCACAGTTTATTTATCCACTCACTTACTGAAGGACATTTTGATTGCTTCCAAGTTTTGGCAATTATGAATAAAACTGCTATAAAATTCCATGTGCAGGTTTTTATGTGGACGTAAGTTTTTGACTCCTTTGGGTAAGTACCAAGGAGCATGATTGCTGGATCACATGGTAAAAGTGTGTTTAGTTTTCTGCCAAAGTGATTATTTTGCATTCCCACTAGCAATGACGGAGTTCCTGTTGCTCCACATCCTTGTCAGCATTTGGTGTTGTCAGTGTCCCAGATTTTGGTCATTCTAATAAGTGTGTAGTGTATCTCGTTGTTTTAATTTTTAGTTCCTTGAAGACATGCAATAGAGAGCATCTTTTCATATGCTTATTTGCCATCTGTGTATTTTCTTTGGTGGTGTCTGTAAGGTCTTCAGCCCAATTTTTAATCGGGTTATTGTTTTCTTATTATTGAGATTTAACTGTTTTTACCAGTCCTTTATCAGATAAGTGTTTTCCAAAGATTTTTCTCCCAGTCTGTGGCTTGTCTTTCACTCTCTTAACAGTGCATTTCACAGAGCAAAAGTTTTTAATTTTAGTTAATTCCAGTTTACCAATTATTTCTATCATGGACCATCCCTTTGGTGTCATATCTAAAAAGTCACTGCCATACCAAGGTCATCTAGGTTTTCTTCTAGGAGTTTTATGTTTTTGACTTTTACACTTAAGTCTACATTCATTTTTTTTCCCATGTGAATATCTAGCTATTCAAGTACTACTTGTTGAAAAAATTATTTTTGGTCCACTATGTTGCCTTTGCTCCTTTGTCAAAGACTGGTTGACTATATATATGTGGGTCTATTTCTGGGTGCTCTCTATTCTGTTCAATTGGTCTATGTGTCTTTTCTTTCAACAATACCACACTTGTGATTATGGTAGTTTTAGAGTTGTCTTGAAGTGGGGTAGTGTGAATACTCCAACCTTGCTCTTCTCCTTCAATATTGTATTGGTGATCCTGAGTCTTTTATCTCTCCATGTAAACTTTAGGATCAGTTTGTCAAAATCCACATAATAACTTGGTGGGATTTTGATTGGGATTGCATTGAATCTTTTTATTTATTTATTTACTTTTGGCTGCACTGGGTCTTTGTTGCTGCGTACGGGCTTTCTCTAGTTGTGGCGAGCAGGGGCTACTCTTCGTTGCGGTGCATGGGCTTCTCATTGTGGTGGCTTCTCTCTGTTGCAGAGCATGGGCTCTAGGTGTGCGGGCTTCAGTAGTTGTAGCTCGTGGCTCTAGAGCACAGGCTCAGTAAGTGTGGCGCATGGGCTTAGTTGCTCTGTGGCATGTGGGATCTTCCTAGACCAGGGCTCGAACCTGTGTCCCCTGTACTGGTAGTTGGATTCTTAACAACTGCACCACCAGGGAAGTCCCTGGGATTGCACTGAATCTTTAGATCAAGTTTGAAAGAACTGACATCTTGACAATTAGTCTTCCTCTCCATGAATATGGACTATCTCTCCATTTATTTAGTTCTTTGATTTTTCATCAGAGTTTTGCAGTTTTCCTTATATAGATCTTATACATGTTTTGTTAGATTTATACCTAAGTATGTCATATTTGTGGTGCTAATGTAAATGGTATTGTATTTTTATTTTCAAATTCCACTTGTTCATTGCTGGTATATAGAAAACCAATTGACTTTGTATCCTGCAATCTAACTATAATCACTTATTAGTTCCGAGTTGGGGTGGAGGCATTGTTACTCTTTCAGATTTTCTACATTGATGATATTATCTGAGAACAAAGCAGTTTTATTTCTTCCTTCCCAATTTGTGTACCTTTTAAATCCTTGTCATATTGCATTAACTTGGCTTTCCAGTACAATGTTGAAAAAGAGTGATGAGAGGAGACATCCTTGCCTTATTTCTGATCTTAGTGGGAAAGCTTCTCGTTTCTCACCATTAAGTATGATGTTCACTGTAGGTTGTTTGAAGATATTCTTTAACAAGATGAGGAAATTCCCTCTCTACTCCTATGTCACTCAGTTTTTATCATGAATGGATGTTGGATTTTGTCAGATGATTTTTCTGCATCAATTGATATAATCATGTAATTTTTCTTTTTGTAGTCTGTTTTTGTGATGGATTACACAAGTTGATTTTCAAATGTTGAGACAGCCTTGCATATCTGGGATAAACCCACTTGGTCATGCATAATTCTTTTTATACATTGCTGGAATTGTTCTGCTAATATTTTGTTGAGGATCTTTGCACCTATGTTCTTGAGATATTGGACTTTGCTTTATTTTTCTTGTAATGTCTTTGTTTTTTGTAGTAGGGTAATGCTGGCCTCATAGCATGAGTTAGGCACTATTCCTTCTTCAGCTGGAGGAGGAGGAGCTTGCAACAATGGGGGAGGTGAAGTAACAATGGCTACCAGCCTCTTTGCACTTCTTTGATCAGAAGCCGGTATCAGCTATCAGAGCACAGATCCCTGCTATCTGGAGGAGGGGGCCTTTTTGCCTATCCTGGTTCCCACAAGCTGGTACAGACTGCTCCAGGAATGTGTGCAGAGCTGCCTGCCACAGGGCTGGGAGTGGGGGCCGGGTATCTCCAACTGTACTAAGTGCTGGTTTTGACCAAAATTAGCTATAATCTACTGTCCAACACTTCCCCTGGAAATTGCAAACCTTCAACAGACTCCAGAATTCCAAAATCATCAGATGTTATTTGCCATTGCAACTGTCCAGGTGGAGAGACAGATTCCTGGTGCTTCCTACTCCATCTTCCTCAAATCCTCTCTGTCTGGTTCATTTTTATTATTTCTCTCTCCTTATTGATATTCTCCATTTGGTGAGACATAATTCCCATGATTTCCTTTAGCTCTTGAGCATGTTTAAAACAGATGACTTCAAGTCTTTGTCTAGTAGGTCTAAAGTCTGAGCTTCCTCAAGGAAGACCCTGTGTATGGGCCCAACCTTCTTGTTTCTTTATATGCCTCGGAATTTTTTGTTGTTGTTGAAAACTGGTATTTTAAATATTATAATGTGAAAGTCTGGAAATCAGATTCTCCTCCCTCCACAGGGTTTGTTTGCATAGTGGCTTTTCTCAACTGATTTTGTAAAGTCTGTATTCTTTGTTGTCTGTGGCAACTGAAATCTCTGGACAGTCAGCTAGTGAGTCACCACACACTTCCGTAAAACCCTGAAACCAAAAAAAAAAAAAAAAAAAAAAAGAGAGAGAGAGAACAACTCTCCCAGTCTGTAGATGGGCTGTGTGTCCTGGGGCATGCCTTCAACACTTTGCCAGAAAATTTACAACCTGGCCTTGGCCCTCACTTCTTGCTTACACAGAACCTCAAGGGCAGCCAGAGGTGCGAGCTTAAAGGCTTTCTCAGGTCTTTTCTGAGCATGCACTCAGAAAGCAAAGGTGTAAGGTTTTTTGGAAGAAAAAGTAATCTTTTTCTTTATAAGAAAGTCTTAATTCTTTCTTGCATGAATTGGAGGGGACTGCCATTACATGACCTTAGTGGCATAACTCATGGGACCCCAGTGTCTCCCAGCCTGATAAACTCTAAGGTAGAGTTTTGAGTTCTGAACTCTGACAGACAATATTAGATGCTTGACACTGACAAGGGTCACATCGCTTGCCCTCTGTAACCCCCTCCCCGCCAGCATCTCATTCTCCAGAGCATGCAGTGCTGCATTTTGTTTAAACAAGGAGCAGAACAAAGATGCCACGCCAAGGAGCCACGCCAAGATGCAGATGGCAGCTCACGCCAACTCCTGACCTGCCCCAGTGGCTCACAGCTGGTGTTCCAATTCCTCTCCTGCTGCAGTCAAGTGACTACGCGTCGAGAACGTGCAGGGTCCTGGACAAACAGAACAGGGAAGATTACATCCCGAAGAGATGACTGCATCACCCCAAAGCTGCGGAAATCTCAACAAGCTGGTGAACATTTCAACATCCACAGCATGTACATTCAGCTCTCATTTTATTTTAGTTATAAAACAATTGCCAAAACACAAAGTTAAAAAAAAAAACACACACACAAATACAGTTTTTATTCCTTCTTTTGTTGCAGAAAATAAATAACGGTCACATATTCCATATGCGTGTCTATAAAAGCATTTCTAAAAATGTAATTTACTGGACTTCACAGCATAATCTTTTTGGCTTTTCACCTGCAGTATCATACAGTATATCATTTTACTTTATTAACTTTTTAAAGCACCTGGGCTCCAGCAACTTTGGGAAAAGGTTGTTTGTGAGCTTAAAATTTTTTTTCCAAGCTATTTTTTCAACAGGTAAACTGAACACAACCAGGTCTTAACTTACTTTATTTGAGAGGAGAATATAGTTTTTCTTTTATAAAAACTGCCCCCATAAACTCACAAACACCCAAATGGACTTAAGAAGTTGGTCTATCTTCACAGGAATTAACAAAAGGAAGGAACAAGACACAGACGGTCCCTGTGAAACACACCAGCCAGGCATGCGCCTCACGGTGCCTATTCTTACTATTCCAGTTTGGCCCTCGAGAGTTTTAAGAAAGGAAAGCTGCTCAGTCATCTAAACCTATGTTTCTGAAAAGGTAGGACATGGACTCCCCATTGTGAATCCGACGGATGGCTTCTGAAAGGATCATGCTTATATCCACAGTTTTAATTTTGGGGCACTGGAGCTTCTGGATTTCATGTGGAATTGTATTGGTAACCACCACCTGCAAATCAAGAGAAAAACAAGAGATCATAAAACCAAGTAGCTTCCTGGCTTGACCTGAAAATCTGATATATTCTCACATCTCTGAAGTCCTATTTACAGGAGGACTGTGGGTCTACTGTGCCTTCAGCAATGTTTTCAGTCAGTGTGAATGCTACCTGTATCTTAGGTTAAGGTTTGAAAACCTTACACCCACTATGACAGCTACAGGCAAAAAGACAGATAACAGCAAGTGCTGGCAAGGACATGGAGAAACTGGAACCCTCATTCACTGCTGGTGGGAATGCAAACTGGTTCGGCTGCGTTGGAAAACAGTCTGGAGGTTCCTCAAAAGGTTAAACATAGAGTTACCGTGTGACCCAGCAATTCTCCTCCTAGGTAGACACCCAAGAGAAACGAAAACATCTCCATTTGCAAACGTGTACATGAGTGCTCATGACAGCATTATTCACAACAGTCGGAGTGGAAACAACCCAAATTATGAACAGAAAGCAAAAAAATTACACGCATACAGTGAAATACTACATGGCAATAAAAAGGAATGAAGTACTGACACCTGCTACAACATGGATGAACTTGCAAAAAACATTATGCTAAGTGAAAGAAGCCAGAGATAAAAGGCCACATATTATATGATTCCATTTATATAACATGGCCAGATTAGATAAACCTATTGCAGAGATAGAAAGCAGATTACTGGTTGCCTAAAGCTGAGTGGATTGAGAAGAAATGGGGAGTGACTGATAATGGGTATGGAGTTTCTTGGTGGGGGGATGAAAATGTTCTAAAGGTGACTGTGGTAATGGTTGCACAATTCTGTGAATATACTAAAAACTACTGAAGTATATACACTTTAAATGGGTGAATCATATGGCATGTGAATTACAGACATCCCGCACAGCCCCCATCCGAGGTTTCACTTTCCACAGTTTCAGTTACCCACGGTCAACCTCACTCTGAAAATACTAAATGGAAAATTGCAGAAATAAATAATTTATACGTTTAAAATTGTGCGCTGTTCTGAGTAGTGTGACGAACTCTTGGGCCGTCTCACTCCGTCCGGGATGTGAATCGTCCCTTTGTCCAGCAGATCCCGCCCGTTAGTCACTCAGCAGCCATCTCGGGTATCAGACCACAGTGCTTGTGTCCAAGTGATCCTTATTTTACTTAATTTTACAAAAGTAGTGAGGCTGGCAATTCAGATATACTAAAGAGAAGCTGTGAAGTGCTTCCTTTAAGCGAAAAGGCAAAAGTTCTCGACTTAAGGAAAGAAAACTGGGTGCTGAGATTGCAAGGAAAGAAAACTGGGTGCTGAGATTGCTAAGATCTATGGTAAGAATGAATCGTCCATCCGTAAACTTGTGAAGAAGGAAACAGAAATTCACGCTAGTTTTGCTGTCACATATCAAATTGCAAAAGTTGTGGACACAGTGTGTGAAAGTGCTTAGTTAAGATGAAAAAGGCATTAAATTTGCACAATAAGGTATATTGCCATAATTGTTCTATTTTATTATTAGTTATTACTGCCAATTTCTTACTGCGCTTAATTAATAAGTTAAACTTTATTGTAGGTATGTATGTACAAGAAAAAACAGACTATACATAGGGTTTAGTACTATCCGTGCATGGTTTCAGGCATCCACTGGGGGGTCTTGGAAGGTCTCCCCTGTGGATAAGGGGGGACTACTGTATATGTCAATAAAGCTGTTATTTTTAAAAGATTTGATGAAAATCAAAAAGGGAGAAACAAGCATTTTTCAACAGCTACAAATGGAAAAAAAAATACTCAGCCTTCTTAAAAAAATAGATGGGAATATTTTTAAAGTTATTGTTTATAATACATACTCCCTACTTCCAAAATAAGCCTCAAGACAGCTTATAATAAAAAACGTACATACACCATGAGATTGTTGAAACAGACGATCAGGAATCATTGAGAACCAGCAGCAGGGCCATGAAAACCTAGCCCATCGTAATTACTGTGTGACTCCTTTTCTGTTTGATCTTCCTGGTAACTAAGGCAAAAATGGGAACATGAAGGGTCATGTAAGTCTCATGACCTGTAAAAGAACAGTTCCCACAGGAAAAACACCTACCCACTGGTATCAAACAACAGAATTTTCTGCCCCATCCACACGGCATCAGCGTGAAGGGTGATCCCAGGCAGGGCTGCACCTGCTCTGAGCCCAATGGCTTGGGGACAGTGCCCCCAGGAGGAAGTGAACCACCTGGTCACCTTGGAGGGTCAGTTTTCTCACTAGATAGCCACCCTCAGTTGGGAATGAATTTTCCAAATGTATTCTAACCACTTTTAAAAATAACAGCTTTATGGTGATATAATTCACATACTATACAATTTGCCCATTTAAAGCATACAATTCAATGACTTTCAGGATACTCAGAGTCGTGATTAGTATCTCCCCCAAAAGAAATACTGTACCCCCTTCGGCCACTCCTCATTTCACCCTTCCTCAAACCCTGGCAACCACCAATCTATTGACTTTATAGAGGCCTATTCTGGACGTTTCATTTAACTACTTTTAATTAAAAAAACAAAAAGAAAAACACTTCAAATCTTGATTTATCAACTCCAAGCCCTCCTTACTGGCTCCTCTTCTGAAAGACAGGGAAATCAGCCTATCTCCACTTCTCCCACCTCCCACCCTGTTGATCCTGCTGTTACTTTTACATTGTTCATAGCTTTGTCATCTACTGGGCAACGTGCTTTGTCTACAGGTGTATATGGAACCCAGCTTATCCATCGGTTACTGACCCGACTCCCCGGTATGGGTATCGGTGACTGAGCCCCATGGCCCCCGAAGGGCCCCCCTGCTGGCCTAGGATGTGCGACCTCCGCGTCCGGGGCTTCATGCGTCCTCTCCAAGGTCCACTCTGTTCCGAGGGCCTGGCTGCAGCAGCCCCCCACACGCTCTTGCCAACCTGCCCACACACAGCACCCGCGAGAACCCCGCCTAGCGCCACGCGGACAGACCAGTGAGCACTGCCGTGGGCCTGAAGTCTTCCCGCTTTATGTGTGTTTCGTGCAGCAGAGAAAGGAGGCCGGATCGAGCTGAGCCGTGCGAGCCTGGCTTTCTCTCTGTGCTAGAGCATCCTGAACCCATCAGAGATGATGAGCATCGGGCCAGGCTCAGGGAGAGCGGCTGCTGAAGAGGAAAAGTGTGGGCCTCAGCAAAGTAAAAGGAGTCCGACTAACTGAAGATTCAATACCCAGGAATATACAGGAGACAGCATTTCTGCTTCTTAAAAGATAATAAAAACGTGATTCACACAATCAACCCGCACAGCTAGCTGGCCCTTGGAATGAGGGATGGACAAAGGAGGGCAAGGAAACCTGGCCGGCCTCACTTCAGCCACTCTGGGAGCTGCAGGCAGTTTAGGAAGGCGGCCCCGTGTGCCTTCCTCTCCCGACGTCATGCCACGGGCGTCTGTACCAGGGAGAGAGCTGGGCTTTAGCATCGGGTAAACTAGGGTCTCAACCCTACGAGCTGGGGCTCGTAGCTGCCTGACCTTAAGAAGTCACTGAACTTTTCTGGTGCACAAGTTCTCACTCTCCCTGCAGGGCTGTGCCGGAGCTCAGGGACGGCATGTGCCCAGCATTAGGCAGTGCCGTCAGGGCCAGGGGCTCCACTTACGAGAGGCACTAAAACTATCACTCGCTGCCACGGGCAGAACACAAAGGCTGCAGGCAGTGACACGCAAACAGAAAACACTCTTAACACAGGGCAGCTCACTCTCCACCTGCTCCCGTGACCACAGGTCGGGACGGGCACGGGCACCAGGCAGCTGTGCCCACACTCAGCCCGGCTCTGTTACCTCATCGATGGCAGATTCCTCGATCAGTCGAGGGGCGTCGGAGGACAACAAGCCGTGAGTCGCCATCACGAAGATCTTATACGCACCCCTTTCCTTCAGGGTCTCTGCTGCAGCGAGGAAGCTGTCCACGTCATCAATGATGTCGTCCTGGCATGAAAGAGTCAGCAAGAGACATGAACGCTTTTGTAAAGGCGGGTCTAGACCACGGGGAAAGAGGCTGGACTAATTCTACTGTGACACACCTGCTGTCCACGTTGACGTGTCCAGACAGCGCGGTCACCGGGCTCCCGCTGCATTCCCTCCGGGCCTCCCACAGCGCAGGACAGGCGCCCTGGGCCTACAGTTCTCTATCCCTACCGTCTAGAGCTACACCCCACCAGGCAGGTGCTCCAGAAATACTCACCCTAGATTTTTTTAATGCATAGTAAAGCACCTGTTAGAAGATGCTTTTGACTCTAGGTGGTTCTTTCCTCTTTTCTTGCTACTTTTCCTTATTTTCTAAATTTTCTGCACTGGGTGGATGTGAAATGTGTTTCTTCCATATATTTTTATAAGGGGAAAAATAATAATAATTATTATTTTAACAAAATACTCAGAGTCCAGTGGCTTCTAATCTCATAGACTCTCAGTATGAGATAATAGAAAATATATACATTGGTCTCTTCTAAAGCCCTTTTACATGTTTTAGCGGTAAGAGCACTAGAGGAACCTCTTGTCCTGATGAGGCGATGCCGGGCGGGCTCCTGGATGGGGACTGGTCACCAGAAAGACCAGGGAAGCTTGGAATTTGCAGCACCCGCACGGCCAGCCCCAACGCCTCCAGAGAGGGGAGGGGGCTGGAAATGGGGTTAACGATCCATCAGGCCTCCAGGAAGAAGCCCCCATAACATCCCAGTAGCACGGGGTTCGGGGAGCGAACCAGGTGGGTGAACATTCCACACCGAGTGGGTGATGCACCCCAACTCCACGGGGACCCTCCCCGGCCTTGCCCTGTGCCTCTCTCTCTCCATGTGGCTGCTCATCTGTGTCCTCTGTCACATCCTTTAATTAACTGGTGAACCTAAGTGTCTCTCTGAGTTCTGTGAGCTGCTTTAGCAAATACTCCAGCCCAGGGGGGTCCTGGGAGCCTCGGATTTGTAGGCAAGCCGAACAGAAGCTGTGGGTCACCTGGCGAGTCTCAGTTTTTGGACCAAAGTAGACATTCAGCACAAGGCGCCCGTGAGACCTACCTGGCACCGTCCCCAGCATGACTGGCAAGCCAGTCAGCAAAGCACCAGCGGCAAGCGCGACAGAGCGACAGGAAGAGAGGCCTGCGTACCACAATGACGGCGGTCCTTCCTCCCACGTCACCGACCACTGTGATCGGGGGCTTCTCCTTGGGGATCAGCACTGCCCAGGACAAAACACGCACACACGTTTCTCGGTTAAGAGCCAAGCCGAGGCCTTAGCAAGTTACTGTCTCATGACAGAGGCCCAAGAGACCAGCAACAGAAGGGAGCTTCCCCCACCCGATAAAGGGCAACTATGGAAAAATCACTGCTAACGTCGTACGTGATGAAAGACCTTTCCCCTAACATCAGGGACAAGACAAGGGTGCCCACTTTCACCACTGCTATTCAACAGAGCACCGGATGTGCTAGCCAGGGCAGTTAGGCAAGAAAAAGAAATAAAAGGCATCCAGATCGGACAGGAAGACTTAGTACTGTTAAGACGGCAATGCTCCCCGAGTGGTCTAGAGACTCCATGCACCCCGTCAGAATCCCAACCTCTTTTTTTGCAGAAATAAACTGACCCTAAACTGCAAAGGACCCCAAAGAGCAAAAACAACACGAGGGACTCACTGCCCTCAGGAACGTTCTGCTGCCACCTTATCCCCGTGTCTTCCCTCCAGGGAGCTTCGGTGGTCAGGGTGGCGTCCTTCCTGGCCACCCACGGCCACACACAAAGCCCAGCCCTTGCCTCTGCCATCCTGTTCCCAGTTGAACCCATGCCTGAATGCCTTCAGCCTCCACCTCAGCTAACCGGGATCCACAAGGCCCAGCTGCAATCTCGCTCCTTCATGGCCATCCCAGGACCGTGTTTCCTTCTCTGAGGTTTTTTGTTTATAAATGAGCAAACTCCTAGGCAAAGTGAGAACCCGAAGGGGTCCAGAATACCCCACAGTGGCATGAAAATTATTTTAAGCTGAAGGCATTTGAATTCCTGAAGTCCCTTATCTGCCTAAAAGCAGAGCTCCCCAAAAGAACTCAAAAGAATTCAGTTGTCCTAAACCCCCTCCCAGCAACAACCGCAGAAGACTGGCTCTCATCACCCAGACCAGAAGTCGGCACCACTCCTACACAGACACTGTCACACACCGTCTTGTCTCCCATCAATCCTCCCTGCGAGCCACTGGCCCTCCCATCAGCGCCCTTCCTCTGCTCCCCCCTTCCCCTATGAAGACCATATACAAGCCCCGAATTCCAACCTCCTCTTAAAATCTATCTTTTCTCTTCTTGATCTGTCTTTTGTCAGTTTTATTTGCAGCCTCCTGAGCACTGAAGCTACGGAGGGTAGAGGAAAAGTCTTTTCTCCCCCGCAGACTCAAACAAAAGCAGTATTTTTTTTTAACTGAAAAGATGTTATTAAAGTTTGAGGGAAGTTTCTTAAAAACAAAAACAAATTCCTGCATAACTCTACCACCCAGTCACAACCACGTTCATCCCTTCATCCTTCGTATTCCCTCCGGCCTGGGCAAAAGACAGGCCTACACTCCTGTATTCTGCCTTATTCACATACATTCCATACATTTTTCTCTTGTTTCCAGAGTCTTAATTATTTCAAAGAGCTTCATAATGAGTTGTGCTGATACGACATTCTTCACCAAGCCCAGCCCTCTGGTGAACCATTTAGACTTTTCCAATATTTTGCGTTAGAAGTAACACTACGGTGAATAACTTGTGCACCAAAAGCTTTCTGCTTGTGTTAAGCTTTACTCTACTCTAGGACATGCTACTGAATGCACAAGTGAAATCCCTGACGTGCCACAGATGCGTCTAAACTGAGCATGTGCATAGGTCTTGGTATGACCAGACAGACTGCTTCTAAGAGGCCACCAGAAGTGCACTTGTCACAGCCAGGCCACGAAAGGTATCAGTTTTTGCCAATTTAAAAAACAAAAAGAGAAGTAGTACTTCACATTCGAAAAAAAAATTAAGTCAGCCTTAAAATCAAAGAGGAAAGCGACCCGGGGGCGGCACACTTACTGGGGATCTCCAGGCTGGGGTGGATGGCGGCGGCGCTCCTGACCATGGGGGGGGAATGCCGCCCGTCCACCAGGTCGGACTCGGCGTCCTGCGCTTCTCCGTGAATCACCGCGATGCCCAGTCGCAGGCGCTCAGCAAAAGACTGTGCCCTGGAGGAGAGCAGGAGACCCGTTCACAATCACGCAAAGCTGGTTTCTGATAACATCTACGGAGAAACATCACGGGAACTTTAAAAAGGTAGTTTCCAAAAGGGTTAATGAGAAAGGAGAATGAAATAATCTTAGATTCTCAGAATCCAAGACAAAGTGTGGAGACCCCACATGACCACACATCCCCCTGGCAGCTGGGCCTGGTGTGCACTCGGCCAGCGAGTGAGCCCGTGTAAGTTATAAGTTAGTTCACCTCCTCTAAGCCTCCGTTTCCTCACTTGGAATTGTTAATTAATTCTACCTATCTA
The DNA here is from genome assembly GCF_028023285.1 of Balaenoptera ricei. Lineage (NCBI taxonomy): Eukaryota > Metazoa > Chordata > Mammalia > Artiodactyla > Balaenopteridae > Balaenoptera > Balaenoptera ricei. Next base: position 62,829,914 of record NC_082658.1, read on the forward strand.
CCTAGTTAACAGTGAGAACCAACCACATGATACAAAGTGCACTAACTACTCATCAGAGTATGAAGCATCAAGGTTTTGTTGTGTAACTGAGATACGAGACACTGTACACACTTAAACCGTATGATTTCATAAGCTCAGATGTATTTCTATATCCGTACAACCGTCAGCACAACCAAGTCAGTGAAAGTATCTACCCCCGCCAAACGTCACCTGTGCCCCTCTGCAATTTCTCCTTCCAGCACCAGCTACCAGTGAGCTGCTTTCTATCACCACAGTTCTACCTTTTCTAGAATGTCGTACGTGGAATCGGAGTCTGTAGTCCTTTTTTGTCTTTGTTCATTCGGCATAGCGGTTTGGAGAGTCGCCACATCGCACATCCATCAGGAGAGCGTCCCTCACGTCGCCGAGTAAACAGTCCATGCTGTGTGTCTATCACTATTTGTCCAGTTACTTGTGGATGGACTTTGTTTTTTTTTTAAGATTTATTATTTATTTATTTCATTTATTTTTTGGCTGCATCGGGTCTTCGTTGCAGAATGCGGGATCTTTCTTTGCAGGGCATGGGCTTCTCTCTAGCAGTGGCGTGTGGGTTTCCTTTCTCTAGCTGTGGCGCGTGGGCTCCAGAGGGCGTGAGCTCTGTAGTTTGCGGCACGTGGGCTCTCTCACTGAGCTCAGCAGTTGTAGCACACGGGCTTAGTTGCCCCACGGCATGTGGGATCTTAGTTCCCTGACCAGGGCTCGAATCTGTGCCCCCTGCATTGGCAGGCGGATTCTTAACCACTGCGCCACCAGGGAAGTCCCTGGATAGACTTTTGAGTTGTGTCCAGTCATGAGTTGTTACAAAACCGCTGTGAACATTCGTGTACAAATCTGTCTGGACTCATGTTTCCTTTTCCCTTGGTGTGACTGGATCACACGTTACCGTTTCCCAAAGTGGCTGTCACACTCCCACAAGCCGTGTGTGAGCACACGGCCCTTCCACGTCCTCGCCAGCTGGGCCGCTGTCAGCCGTTTCAATGCACCCATCCCAGCGGCATGCAGTGGGTCGCTGTGGTTTCAGTTTGCATTGACCCCTCATGACAAATGGCGCTTATCTGCCACCTATATATATGCTTTGGTAAAGGGTCTGTTTCTCTTTTGCCCATTTTTTAGTTGGGTTTTTAGTTCTCTTAGTAAGTCTGGAGAATTCTTTATATATTCTGTATTTAAGTCCTTCATCAGACACATGCTTCACAAATATTCCCTCCCAATCTGCGCTTTCTCCTGTTATTCTCTTAATGATGTCTTCTGGAGAGCAGTTTTAATTTTCATGACATCCAATTTAACAATTTTTTCCTATCAATTGGGCTTTTAGTGTCATATTTAAGAAATCTTTACCTAAACCAAGGTCACAAGGATTTTTTTCCCTCTGTTTGCCTCTAGAAGTTTTATACTTTCAGGTTTTACATTTAGGTATATAATTCATTTGAAGTTGATTTTTAAAAATGATGTGAGATATGGCTCAAAATTCATTATTTTGCACACAAACATCCGATTATTCCAACACTTTTCATTTGTTAATAAGACTAGCCTTTCCCCATTAAACTGCCTTTGCACATCTGCCGAAAATCAGTCTTCCAGATACCTGTGGGTCTATTTTGGGACTCTATTCTGTTCCACTGACCTATTTTTCTATCTTTATTCCAATACCACACAATCACGATTGCTTTAGCTTTATAATAGGTCTTGAATTCAGGTAGTGTTAGATCTCCAAACTTTGTTCTCTTTTTTCAAAGTTTTTTTTTTTGGGGGGGGGGGACATTATTCTAGTTTCGTTGCATGTCCATATGAATTTTGGAATCAGCTTGTCAAATTCTATTTAAAAAAAAAGCCTGCTGACATTTTGATTGGGATGGTGTCAATTCTACAGACTAATGTAGGGAGGAGATACGCTATCTTAACCATATTGAGTCTTTCAAGCCACAAACACAGTATATTTCTCCATTCATTTAGGTCTTTAATTTCTCTAGGCAATGTTTTATATTTTTCAGTGTGCAAGTCTTGAACATCTTAGGTTTATCCCTAAGTGTTTCACTTAGTTTGATGCTATTTGGTTTTATTTTTCATTTCAGTTTTCAATTGTTCATTGCTAGTATACAGAAAGACAACTGGTTTTTGGACAGTGATCTTATATCCTGCAACTTTGCTAAAATGACTTATTAGTACTAACAGCATCTTTATAAATTTCATCAGATTTTTCTAAATAAATAATCATGCCACTTGCAAATTAGGATTGTTTTGCTTCTTCTTTTTCACACTGGATTCCTTTTCTTTTCTTTCTTTCTTTTTAATTGCACTATCCAGAAGCTCCAGTATACAATGTTGAGTAGAAGTAGGGAAAGCAGACATCCTCTTCTTGCTCCTGATCTTAGGGGAAAGCAATCAGTCTTTCACAGTAAGTGTGATGTTAGCTGTAGGTTTTTCATAGATATCATTTACCAGATGAGGAAGTTCCCTTCTATTCCTAGTTTGCTGAAAGTTATAATCAGGAAGAGAAATTGAATTTTATCAAATGCTTTTTGCACCTACAGAGATGTATTATCCTTTTTACATATTGTTAGCTTATATTTGCTAAAATGTTGCTTAGAATTTTTATACCTAGGTTCATGAGGAATATTGATGTTTTTCTTTTCTTGTCATGTCTGTGTCTGGCTTTGCTATCAGGGTAATGAATGCCTCATTAAGTGAGCTGGGAAGTACTAGTTCTTCAATTTTCTGGAAGAGTTTATGTACAGTTAGCATTATTTCCCCCGTAAATGTTTGGTAGAATTCACCACTGAGGTCTTACTCTTTTTTCCATCTTCAGCGCCTAGTGCGCAAAAAAATGTTCAAGTGCTTAAAGATCCAGTAAGTTCTCCCAACCTTGGTTTTCAAACATCAAAAATTCAAAACAAGTTCCTTACAGCCCACAAGAACAGCTAAAAAGAAACAAAAACAAGGGCTGTGGTCATAAATTAGGGATTCAACAGAACCCCATCATCAGGACCACCTGCACTAGACACAGCCAAGGCATTGCAATGCCACAGGGAGGCACTTAAAGGTACGACTGTGCTCCCTGGTGGAACAGAATCTCCCCTGTGCCATGTTTCCCGTCTGCACTCCACGACCAAGGAGAGCTTTGTCACAGTGTCTGCAATCAGTTCAAGAAATTTAAATTGATGCTACATCCATTGCAAATTACTTTCTTAAGAAGTTACACTTTCCTCCCTCAGTAGAAGATGTCATTACACAGCACATGCAGTTAAGTCTTCTGTGGTTTTGAAAAAATCTCAAATGCACATAAAGAAACGTCTGCTGGTCTGGCACTTCCTACAATGAATCTAATTTATATTTCCAAGGAAAAGACAACAGATTTCACAGGAGCAGAGCTGTACTGCATAACCTGATCCAGAAAAGTGTATCTTTGTGTGTGTGTGTGAATATTTTTACGTAAGGAAAAGAGGGAGACTCTCAGGGGGAGAATTTTTTTTTTAATTTATTCTTTATTCCTTTTTTTTTTAAATTAATTAACTAATTAATTAATTTTTGGCTGTGTTGGGTCTTAGTTTCTGTGCGAGGGCTTTCTCTAGTTGTGGCGAGCGGGGGCCACTCTTCATCGCGGTGCGCGGGCCTCTCACTATCAGGGCCTCTCTTGTTGCAGAGCACAGGCTCCAGACGCGCAGGCTCAGTAGTTGTGGCGCACGGGCCTAGTTGCTCCGCGGCATGTGGGATCTTCCCGGACCAGGGCTCGAACCCGTGTCCCCTGCATTGGCAGGCAGATTCTCAACCACTGCATCACCAGGGAAGCCCCGAGCACTGATCTTTGATGCAAAAAGATTACAACTCGCTGAAGGCTCAGATGATGGTTAGCATTTTTTAGCAATAAAGTATTTTTAAATTAAGGTATGTACAATGTTTTTTAATACATAATGCTATTGCACATGTAACAGACTACAGTATAGTGTAAACATAAAATTTTATATGCAGTGGGAAACCAAAAATCCATGTGACTCACTTTACTGTGATATTGGCTTTGGCAGAGGTGTGGAACCCAACACACTATCTCCAAGGCATGTCTGTGTGTGAAACCCTTTCAATTCAAACACAACTTTAGGTTCTGTATCCCTGACTCATCAGTTACTCCAGGTTATATGTAACTCTCAGCACTGCCCCATTTGCACACCTTGTAGTGTTTGTAAATTCTGTAAAATGTCACCTTTTAACACATACCAATCCAGCCTCTCGGCTGGGTACAATTCTGTTAATAAATTACTGAGTTATCTGAATAAAAGGCAGTAAACAACCTCAAAATACATTCACTGGTATTTTAAAGGGCAAATGTGAAGATGAACAACAAGCGGCCGCCTCAGCACCGGGCTGGGATTCCCCAGTCCTGGACGGCTTCTGCTAAGAAATGTGATGGTAGTCACAGACTGGGACTGGAAAAAAGGGAGGAAAATAAACCATCACTTAATACATGGAGTCAGCAGACAATCTTTTAAACTATCAGTTCACAGGATAAAAAATAAGAGACACAGTGGGAATGGCTGAGATAGAATCCAGAACACCTGGGATTCGACGGGGCTGGGACCCCTGGGTGCGGCTCTGTGGAGCAGTCGTGAGCTCCCACCTACCTCTTAGCCGAGGCTGGAGACTTGGCCACGATCACTGCATTTCTGTAATCCGGGATCTGTGACAGAGGAGAGGGTGGGGATTACTGCCATGTCTCTACAAGGCTATTCACACCAATACCCGGTAATTGATAAAAATGAACATTCCAACAGACTCAAAAACGTCATCTGGTCACTTCAAAGTTTTCCAAAAAGACAGAAAGTTCAAAGTAAATTTCCTCTTTAGAAGATGAAGAAACGCCTACCTAGGAATAAAAAAAATTATTATCAAGGCATGACTCTCATAGACCTATTTTAAGAAAAAAGTAGGGTTAATCAGTAATTAGCTCATATCTATGTGGCAGCAAAGATGTTTTTATAAAGTCAACAGGAAGGCCTCTCATGAATCCCAGTTACATGTAATTTCACAGGGCAAGGATGATATTCATCGAACCTGAATTCAAGGCACCTGTTGAATTCCAAATAAGTGCGGTCCAAACAAATAACTACTTAATGTGTCTCTGTCACAGCATAATGAAGAAACCAATTTGTTAAAGGAATCAGCCCGCCTAGTACTGTTTCATAAAGATATTAAGAGCCCTTAAGAAAATAAGCAAAACATCAGTCTACTTTGGAGTCCTTTACTTTAAACATTTGAAGTGATCTGTACTAGGATAATTACAGTTGAAGATATACACCCATTACCAACTTCTGAGTTTAGAAGACAGAACTACTTTTAAGCTGAGCAGTAGTTTGTTGTTTCTGATTTCATCTTGACAATATATTCAAATTATGTTCTTAAAATCTAATCATTTCATTAAATTACACTATTTCATTCAAATATATCCCCACTGATTTCTCACAATTATGCTAGATCAATGAACTTTAATATAAGCGCTTAATAACATCTAGCACCTTGTACAATACCTAGCACATGGGAAGCACTAAATAATCAATACTTAGTAAACAAAAAACTTATTAGTTTGAACAAGGCTCTATTATAGATATATCCACATGGATAATAAATCTCTACATCTGATCCATCTATACACATAAAAAGCCTAACTTATCCAACGTTATCAGGGAGTAAGGTAGCAAAAAATATTTTCATTTAGGCGTTTTCCTTATTTCTGCTGGAAGTCTTTCTAAACTGCTTTATGCACTTCTTTGCCTCATCAAACATCACCAGACAGCACCAAACCCAGCTAAGAGCAAAATAACAAATGAAGAAACAGTTAATAGAGCAAAGAAAAGGAAACTTTAAAAGAAAGGACTCTTTAATAAAAACAGGTCTATTTTCTCCTCAGGAGTCAAAACAGGAAATCATACACATAAAGAAAGAACAAGTTGTTACGAAAATGAACCAAAAAGAAATCTAGACGGTGGAAGTTATTATGGTCCAAATAAGAAACTCAGCTGGCTGAAGGGCAGGAGGGACACAGCTGAAAAAAAACCGTGGGTGAGATTAAGCCATGGAATTTTCCCACCAGGCAGCATGTAAGAATGCAAAACTTGAAAAAAAAAAAAAAAAGTTAAACAATATACAGACTAGATCCAAGATTTTCAACTTCTAACAGTTCCCAAAGAAAGGAATGAAAAAATAGAAGGGATGAGATACTCAAACTTCAGCAAACAAAATTCATAGAGAATGAAAGGGACCCACTGAGCATCTAGTGAGGTGAATGAAAAAAGATCCACCTGGACACACTGTGCTGAAATTTCAAAACCACAGCAAAAAGATAAAACACTGTTTTACATGGGGAATTCTGTCCAAGTGTAAATGAATACAGCCCCTTCAGACAATTGCAATTTTTGTAATATCTATTAAAATATGAAAAATGCAGATACTTTTCAATTAAGCAGTTCCACTTCCTAATATAGCTCAGAAAAACACTTGCGTAAGTACTCAGAAGGGCAGGTACAAGAATTTTCAATGCAACATGACTTAAATATATTTTGAAAATAAAATATTTCACTTAAAAGAGTGAAAAATTAAAACAACCTAATATCCAAGCAAGAGGGAAATGGTTGAAAAAACTGTGGCTCATTTAAACTTGTGCTTTAAACATCGAAACAGGTAGCTATTTAAATTTAAATTAATTAAGCTTAAATAAAATGAAGGATTCCATTCTCCAGTCACAGCAGGCACATTTCAAGGACTCAACAGGTACCTGCGGCTGCCATTCTGACAGCAGATAGAACACTCACACCATCGTAGAATGATGATGATACACTATGTAGCAATCATGAAGGAAGAAGTAATCCTATACAGCTGAACACGGGAAGACCTCCAGGCACCAGCACAGGAAAGGAAAGAAAGTTACAGAACAACACAAACAATCTATCAATGTGTTTTTTTGTGTGTTTTGCTTTTTTTCCAAAAAGCCCCCACAAATCAATTTCTGTAACTAGGTGTATAGAAATGGGAGGTAAATCGGAGGCAAAGGTCTGAGAGGATTCAGGACACTACGCAGGCTGGTAACCAGGGTGAGCCCTGCAGAGGGCCTGGGCCCAGGCTGGTGGTCTAGGGAAGCTGATCGTTTCATCACTTCTGTCAGAATTTCCCTAACTGCCACTGTAAATGTAAGTTTTCATTTTTCACATTTTAGAAGATTACTCTTATTAGTCTTATCAAGTGGAGGGGAAAACACACCACATGTCACGCAAGTCTGACTTCCAAACCCTGTAGTAATTTCCCCGGAACCATTAAGGGAAAACATCACCAGGGCCACTGTGGGACCACAGAGAATCAAATTGCCTGACACCCACACTCCTTTGCTACCACCCCTGCCTGTGTCCCTGGTTTTCCATTTCTTGCCAGATCTCATTTCTCTGACAGTGAGAGTGAACTGGTATAAAGACACTAAGAAGAACACAGGGGGGAATAAAGCAACCCAAGAATCAGAAACAGGATCACTTTATAAGTTCCTATTTTAAAAACTGATGGGATGGGATCTCTCGATACACCACAAAAATACACTTGGTAGCCTCCCCTCTTCATAATTTCCTTAAAAAACCCTGGTGCAGACCAGCGATTACTAGTACTATCACTATAATACGTAGTCATTTTTTTTAAAACAAGCACTATACTTAATCAATACCCAAACCTCTTCTGGGCTATATTTTATTATGTCTACAGCTTGGATGTCTTACACCCAGTGCTGCCTTACAGCCGCTGTCAGCCCAACAGCAGCTGCACTGTGTGCTTTCACCCCTTCGCGTGCATGAAGGTGGCCACGGTGTTCCTATGGCCTCCATTCACATGAATCACAGGCACTGTTGGTTCTCTCCGGGCTGGGCTTAACTGCCATTTAAAATGTCGCCAGAAAGAGCTCACTATGATTCAGCATTAAAATGACAAGTTACCATGCATGCAGAAAGACAGGAAGAGGGCAGCACGATGTGAATTTCATATTCATGAATCAAAGGGTCAGCACTGGAGGAATGACCGCAATTCCATGTTTTCTTGCAAGGCAACAATCAAATGCTTTCTGGGGCCCACGAAAGGAAGGCTCCCTGCCAGGAGGTGAAGCCGCGGAAGGACTAAATCTGAAAAGGACGCTTAGCGCACGCGCAGCAACACGGCCAAGGCTGGAGAACGGCTTCCAGGCGACGAGCATCCATTAGCTGAACGCCCACTTTGGGCAGAAAGTGCTCAAATTCCCCTGACAGCCCAAGAAAAACAGAGGGTGAGCTGTCACATAGGATGACATCAGTGTCAAAGCTTGCAGAACAGAGCCGCTGGGTGACACGAAGGCAATGCGGCACGCCAGGACTGGCAGTGCTTCCTTCTTTCTTGATGACGTGAATAACATCGACCCTAACTGACGGCAACGTAGATTCAGTAAAACATGGTGAATCTACCCGCTGCCTGAGAGACTCTAATGCATGCAAACAAAAGGCACAAAGCAAGTACATACACTATAAAAAAGTACACAGTGAGCTCCCATACAGTATTTCATTTTCTATTGGCTGTTTTAATTTATCTCTATGAATGAAGAACAGAGAATTTAAAGCTAAAACATCTGAGGTTACCACTGTTAGCTCACCAGCAGAAACAAGGACCCCACTTCCCTAATCTGCTCAACCATGAGCAGTGTAAGAGGGTTCAGGTCCGACTTCTTTTCAACAATGAAACCTAAGACGGGATTCTTCAAGTGGCAGGCAGCCTTGCACCGAGGCAGACGCCTACACGGAGGGCAATGACCTTGGCCTGACCTCTGGATCAGCGCCAAGGGTGCTGTGGTCTTGACTCACCAGGCCCGCAGGGGCCTCTCAAGAGGCGCTCTTGCCACGTACGCCTCTAGATGTCAGCGCACAGCACCCGTGGTGTCTTGGGAGGAAACGTCCCCCAGACCAAAAGATGAGCACTAGCCTATAAAAGTGTACACCGACTGCTCTATTTCTTCCAAAACTAGAGGCGTCATTGAGATGGCTCTTCCCGGGACCATGTTCTGTGAACCCCAGCCTTGCCCTCACGCTCCTCCCTCTGCCTGGACCCTTTTCTTCCTGTGAGGACAGGAGCCGCGCTCTCGCATCCTTTCTCTCTCAACTGGGAATCATATTCAGGTAAATTACATTCATATTGGTTTTTGAATGTGTTAGAGTTTGTATGTTTCTTGTGCATAACTTTAAAAAAACAAGTAGAATATTTTCTAGTGTTCCCTTTCAAAAATACTTCAATCCATTTTCACTACTGAGGGCCTATGTTAGTTTCTGGAGGACGGGGAAGGCCTGTACTCTTGACAGAAAGAAACTGCTCAGAAATCTACAAACTGCTCTCTTTTAAATACTGTTAAAAGAGTTCTCTGGAAAAGTTATTAAAGAGACAAATAATTCACGTGAGGAAAAGAGTTCCTAAAAAAGCAAAATAGCTAAGTGCATTATAAGTTAACATTTAAAAAGGCTTCTTAAATAATGAGTCACAAAAGTGCTATTATATCCAAGAATAACAAATGTAACTATATTAAAATTACATGTCTGATTTGTCCCAGGAACACGAGTGATTCAAAATGAGAAAAATCAATCACTGTAATATATCACATTAATAAAATGAAGGAAAAGAATCCACATGATCATCTCAAATGATGCAGAAAAAGCATCTGACAAATCCAACACCCTTTCATGATAAAAACACTCAGAAAACTAGGAATAGAATAGAAGGGAACTTCCTCAACATAATAAAAGGCATTAATGAAAAACCTACAGCTCACATCAGACTTGACAGTGAAAGGCTGAAAGCTTTCCACCTAGGAGCAGGAACAAGACACAGATGCCCACATTCAACACTGCTACTCAACACCGTACTGGAAGCTCTGGCCACAGCTATCAGACAAGAAAAACAGGCACCCAAGTTAGAAACGAAGAGGTCAAACTGTGTCCATTCACAGATGATATGATCTTACATGCAGAAAACCCTAGAGAATCCACATACAACACAAAACACTATTAGAGCTAATAAATGAGTTCAGCAAAGGTGCAGGATCAACACACAAATGTCAGTTTCGTTTGTATTCACCAGCAGTGAACAGTCCAAAAGGAACAACTCCATTTACAATAGAGCCAAAAAATAAAATACCTGGGAATAAATTTAACCAAGGAAATTGAGAGAGAAATGAAACAAGATTCAGGATAGTGGTTCCCTTGGGCGGAAGGAGGCAGGGGGAAGGGACACAAAAGGACCACATGTGTGGACTTAAGTTATTATGATGATGCTAGTTTTCTTGTTGGGTGGTAGGATCACAGATGCCGACGACTACAGATGGATGGACAGAGATAAGGCAGGTAGAGGGACATGTAAAAGAGGCCCAGGACCACCCATGGACCAATGATGACAGTGAGTTATTTGTCACAATCACGACTAGGTGATTCTAGGTACCTGAGATCCAAAAGAAAAAAAAAGCAATTTTAACAGCCTAGCAAAAGAAATAAATTGCAGATTAAGAATTTAAAAATACACCAAATTCAGTGCTTTGTGACCACCTAGAGGTGTGGGATAGGGAGGGTGGAAGGGAGACGCAAGAGGGAGGAGATATGGGGATGTATGTATACGTATAGCTGATTCACTTTGTTGTAAGGCAGAAACTAGCACACCATTGTAAAGCGATTATACTACAATAAAGATGTTACAAAAAAAAAACAATGGTGTGTTAGTTTCAGGTGTATGGCAGGGTGATTCAGTTATGCATATACATGTATCTATTCTTTTTCAAATTCTTTAATTGGGAGCTTGGGATTGACATATACACGCTACTGTATTTAAACTAGATAACCAACAAGGACCTACTGTATAGCACAGGGCACTCTGCTCAGTATTCTGTAATAACCTAAATGGGAAAAGAATTTCAGACTGAAAAAAAAAAAAATACACTGTATTACATTTATAAAGTAAACAGTACTTTAAGCAGAACACATCAAGTTTTAATCCTTCATGGACAGCCCAAGGAAATCGAAAGGCATCTTTCAGCCTTAAACAGAATGTTAAAAAGTTTGAGCTAGCTCACCTCTTCTTGAATATACTGTAATAAGAAGGGAGATGCTCTTAAATTATCAACAGGAATATTGAAGAAGCCCTGAATTTCCTTCTGGTGTAAATCCATAGTAATAAGATGAGTCAGACCTTTGAAAATAAAGCAGACACAAACACACAAATAGTTTCATAACCAGTTGCACTGTATGAATAAGTACTGCATAAAACAAGACACCATATACAATAAATTACTATTAAAAATTGCTGTCATCAAAAACGCAGCGTCTTTATTTCTCAGATTTTTTTTTAGTACAATGAGATTATGAGATAAAAGAAAATATAAATATTGGTCTCTGCCCTGGGTCCCAGCACGGAGCTCCTAAGACCCTTGCCGTCCCTGCAGTGCTGAGCGCACCAGCAGCATCTCCTATTCTAATATCTGGTCTTTGACCCCGCCTCTGACACAGAGCTCCTGACGTCTTATGAATTCCTTAGTTACAAGAGCACCAGGAGTATCTTTGGTTCTAATGAGGCGACCCAGGATGGGCTCCTGATGGGCGCCGGTCACCACCCCCACTCTCCAGAGAGGGGGGACGGGCTGGAAATGGAGCTAATGAATGATCGTGCCCTTGTGAGGACGCCTCCATAAAGTCCAAACAGCGCGGGCTTCGGGGAGCTTCCAGGCGGGTGAACACGGGCACAAGCCCCTCCCTATACCCTGCCCCACGCACCGCTTCCACCTGGATGTCCACCTGGATCCTTTATCATGCCGTTTTATAATAAACCGGTGAACAGTAAGAGACAGTGTTCCCGAGTTCTGTGAGGAGTTCTAGCAAATTAATCGAACCCAAGAGGAGGTCGTGGGAACCTCTGATTTATAGCCAACTGGTCAGCACAGGTGACAACCTGGACTTGCAGTGAGCGTCTGGGGTGGGAGGGGTCAGGGGAGCAGGCACGTGGGACCGAGCCTTAACCCGTGGGACCTGACGCCATCTCCAGGTACACAGTGTCAGAGTGAAATTGCATAACACCCAGCTGGTGCCCTGGAGAACTGCAAGGTGTAGGGAACACGCCTACACATTCGGTGACAGAGGTGAAGTGTTCCCTGAGAGGAGGAAAGGAAACTCAGAGGAGGTGGGGAACTGGGTTTCCCTCCTCAGAAGGGAAAGATTGGGTGGCTTTTCTTACACAGAGATGCATGCTTTTCACATCAATTTAAAGTCTTAAAACAGCCAAGATCATAGCAATGAAGAAATGTCTCTGATAATTCTATGAGAGTGGATTTCATCTCCCCGAAGTTTTGTCAATAGGCATGACAAAGCCATATTAAGACAAATATTTGTCTTAATATATTAAGACAAACTGCACAGGCCTGTCTGTAATTCGAAAAAATGAAGAATCTTCATCCCATTGGCTCCTTAAAGGATATTTGAAATGGAAATATATATATATATATATATATATATATTTATATATATATATTTATATAAACATACATATAATTCAACTGGAAAAATTTTTTAAAGCAAAACTTGCCCAAATGAACAGGAAAGTGAGCCTGGTGGCCCCCCAGGAGCAAGCCTAGGAGGGAAGGGCAGGCCTGCTCCCTCCAGCAGAGTTCTCAACTGGGTATGCTCTTCAGGTTGTTGGGGTTCAGGTTTGTTCATTTTTTGTTTTGGTTTTGCCTTCTTTGAAATGCTACAGTAGAAAATTTATTCTGCAGTAAGTGTCTGTGTTAAAATGTAGTGATATGGGGACTTTTTATTCTTTTCTCTCTGTGCAAACGCTCTGTGATATGTGCCTTCTATAATCATACACACATACACAGGCACACCCGTGCACGTGGGCGCAGACGCACACACACAGACACACACAGACACACACACACACAGAGTAACAACTCTGAAGATTACTTAGAAACAAGGAGGAGACACTTAGGATGTTACCTAAAAATGCACAACACAAAATAATATGTATGGTCTGCAAAGTATGCCAGTGTGTACTGGGAAAGGGAAGAGATGAAAATAAAAATAGTTGCTGTGTTATTAGAGTTGTTGATTCCAAATGCCTTCTTCCCCGTTAAAAACAACCTAAATATGATTGTAACTTGTCATTTCAATATTAATTTTTTAAACAAAGAATTTAGGAAAAAATAAGTTGTTCTCACCAGCTTTGTGTTTAGGAAGTTGGGAGCAGGAGAGAACTCTGAGCGCTGCTGTCTCATTACAAATTAGCATCTTAAAGCTGTATCACTATTTCTACTCTGTTCAACATTCTAATTTAGTTAAGACAATGCCTTACAATTTCTCAGGTAAAACTAAAACTCCCAGACCCCCAGTAAACCATCAAGTAGCTGCCTTTCTTACCAGCTTTGCACATCATGGAAGCTAGCAGTTTGGAAACGATGGAGCCTCTCTTTCTCATCTTGCACTGTTTGCTGTAAGGAAAGTAGGGGACCACGCCGATGATGCTTCTGGCACAGGAGGTCTTACACGCGTACACCATGATAAGGAGCTCCATGATGGTGGTGTTCACATCCCTGGAACCCAAGGACAGAAACCAGCAAGGAGAAACATCACATACACGATGACGCCTCTCGGCTCCAACTAAGCGTTAGCCATGTGCCACGCCCGCCTCGACCGAGACAGGCTCTAGACACAAAAAAGAAACCACATCCCTCTCTTCTAGGGCCTCCATCAGTCGCCCCCATGCTGCCTCTCAGCCGATGACCCTACTTCCTTTTCCACTGAGAAAAGCACTGTCAGAAAAGAGCCCGGGGCCCCCACCGCCACATGCGCGCGCAGCCCCCAGGTCTGCCTGCCCCGAGCCATCAGCCAGAGATGAACTTTCCACACCAAAGTCACTCTAAAATAAGCCCTCCCGTGACGCAGGGATCCCATCCCCCCCTGCCCACTGAAGCAGGGCTCCGGCTATCCCCCCAGCCACCCCATCAATGTGTCACTCTCCCCGGCTCATACCCGTGGGCCATTTCTCCCGTTAACAGCAGCTCAGGCCACTTTCCCCACTGCCCCATTTCTTGGCTCCCCTGTGCAGCACATCTCAAGACGGTCGTCCACACTTGCTTCCAACTCATCTCTCTCATCCTCTCCCACACACGCTCCGATCCAGGTCACCGATGACCTCCACGTGGCCAAGGCCAATGCTGGGTTCTCACTCCCCCTCTCTCCGTCCTCGCCCTGACACACTCCATCACTCCCCCACCGCTCCCCTCCCGCCCCGCTTCGTTTCCTCTGCTGGTGCCTCTCCTCCCCGGCTTCCTGCCCTGACACCTGATCATTTGTCCTCTTCTCCCCTCTCCTACCTCATCCCTCGCTCGGGCTTCTCCTCCAATTTCAGAGCTTTGTAAATGCTGGAGACTCAAATTTATAGCTCCAGCCCAGGCTTCTCAAGTCCAGACTAACAAATTCACCTGCTTCTTGACAATGCCACTAGAAAGTCTGTTAAGACATCTCAAAACATACCCCAAACTGAAGTGCTCTTTGACCGGCAAAGCCTGCCTCGCCATAAACCTCTGCCATCTCAGTCGATAGCAGCTCTGCTCCTCCAGTTTACTCAGGACGAAACCCCCAGAGGCGCCCTTAACTGCTCTCCCGTCCAGAGTGACAGCAACTCACCACTCCACTGCTGCCCCGGGGCCGAGCCTCGACCCCCCACAGTGACAGTGACAGTGACAGCCTGCCCCCGCCCCCGGCAGTCCCTCTGCAGCCCCCGCTCTGCACAGCGTCCAGCTGGAGCTTCAAGTCAAAGGCAGATCGTGCACTCTGCTCAGGAGCCAGCGACGGTTTCCCGTTCTGCCCACGGCAGACGCCCAAGGCCCTACAATGGCTCCCGAGGCCCCTTCAGGGTCTGCCCCCACCCCCGCTCTGCGCTCCACTCCTCCTCCGTGCCCTCCCCTCACGCCAGGCCTCACGCCCACCTGAGGGCCTTCGCTTCAGGGCTCCCTGCCCCTGCCTGGAGTGCCCTCGTCGCCGGCTGGCACCTTCTTCCAGTTTTTGTCAGATATCACCTCCCCAGCCTGCCCTCTCTCCATCCTTCACCACCGTCACGTCCGGCTCCTTGCCATGCTGTTTTGGTTTTTACCCACAGTGGTCATCATCTTCTGACAAACTAGATAATCTACTTATTCATTATGTTGCCTGCATGTCCTAGAATATAGGCTCCATGAGGACAAGGATCTGTGATCTATTTTAATCCTTCACGCATCTCACACACCTGTAACAGCGGCTGGCACATAACAGACATTCAATAAATGTTTGTGAATGAGCGACTGCGTGAAAGAGTGAGGGAAACACGGAACATTTGCGTGAGTAGGTTCCCTGTTGATACCTGACAACAAGCCTGACATAGGAAGAGTTAAGGGAGCCTTTCAGAAAGCATTCTGTGAGAGGGGTAAGAGCAGGGGAACCAACAGCGGGTGTGAAGTTACACCACGTTCCCAAACTATACTCCCAGGAACACCATCTTTCTGTGAGCTGGTACAAGGCTTTCCGTCACTAAATTCAAGTAATAACTTGTCTGAATTACAGGAAAAGTTAAGTTAATGGACAGAATTTAAAAATTTTCTTATTCTTTTAGTGCCTACCACCAGTCTACACTAAGGCAAGGTAGAAGGTGTATCTGTCAACACCAAATCTCAGTGTTAACTGTTTCTTGAAGACCACAATATCTAAGCTTTCTGCAACCCAGACAAGACAAGCCTACGGCACATTCTGGAGCACTCCAAAATGAGGCACGTGGAGAAAATTAAGGGAATGGTTTTGGCTAGAGGAATAAGAAACTGACAAGAGGCAGGGCAGAATGAAGAGTATTGAAATGCCCAAAAATACATGTAAAGGAATGAGTGAATGAAGGAATGGAAAGAAATGAAAGGTATAAAAGTACTGCAAACACCCGGGAGCCAGAAGGACGTCAGCTGTTCTGTGCTCTGCACTTTCCCCTCCTTGATGAGGGCTGGGCAGGGAGAGCGCTCTACCAGCCTGGCGTCTGGCCCGGGAAAGAGAGCGGCAGCAGGGGCAGCACCAGCTCTCGTCCCCACAGCCCAGCCCTGCCGAGGGTCCTAAGCGGAGGCAAGACATGAAGCCAGGGCCCCGCCGCAAAGGCCCCGCCGCAAAGGCCCCGCACACTTGCGCTCCAGGACGATGGGAGGCAGTGACAGGTCCCCTTCGGCTCCTCCTCCCAGAAGAGTCAGATGGCTTCGAGATTTCATCCCCATGAACCAAAGACCAGGACAGAGATGTTCAAAATTTAGGTGAAAGTACATGTGTTCCAAGTCTAAATTCTCCCCAAATTTGGCTCTTCTTCCCTTTCTTTGGTATTTATTTTACATATAACCACAAATTTAGCTTGCAGCAATTTCTGGAATCTCTAGGCTAAAAAATGTTGCACTACACAAACCGATTTCTAGACATTATTAAAAATTGTACTGAGTTAAAAATTTCATCTATAGAGGCCTTCAGGGACACCTGTGGACAGAGTGGCATTTGATCAAAGAGCGGTGCAGACACCCTCACTGCACTGAATCTTCTATCCCCAGCGTACACATTTGTGACCTCAACAATTTCCAGAACACACGGCTATCAAATGTCACAGGAGACAGGAATGCACATGCCTTCAACACACCGTCTATCTTCTCAGCTCCTTTAATTTATGCAACAGGACAGTACGTTTAAATTATCTGCAGGAAAAGCTTTAAGAACCCCAAGTAAGCAAATACCTCTCCTCCCACCTGTTTTCTTTTTTGGAACTAGAAGAGCTTCCCTACAAATTTTATGAAATTCTGGCTACTGAGAGCAAATGTAATGGGCTCTCTTATCGTTAAGTGCCTCCACCCCAAAACCTGGTTATTCCCACCCTTGAGAACACTGAAAGAACACAAAAAAGTCAGCAGCTATGTCAGAAAAATTAGCAGAGTAAGATCATGCCAATTTTAAAACAATCGTAACTCTCCCTGTCTAGGCAACTCTTATTATTCTAAACATTCATGCCCAAACAGAGGCCCGGAAAGCAACATTTCTGTTGGATAAGTTACTCACTTTGAAACAGTTTGGATGATGAAAACATCTTTCCCCCTCACAGACTCTTGAATTTGTACTCTTGTTTCTGGCAGGAAAAGGGGAAAAGAGAAGAAGGGTGAACAAGGCACATAACTTTAAAAAATACACACAAAAAACCCTGCAGCATTCCCCAATGTTGTAAAATATGGAAACTGGACCTGTTTCAAAACTCACTAGGTTTTCAGTTCTATGAAGGATAACGAACATAGTTTGATTAATCACACCTTTTAAACATGTTAAGTTATACGACATGCTTAAGAAGGAATCACACTTGTCACTTAAAACAAGTAAATCGCCCCTCCTCACTTCCTGTACATAAACAGCGAGTGCTGGGCTGCTCTGAGCCCCGTATCCTTACAGGAAATGACAGACTCCTTCATTCAACCAGCAACAATTAAGAACCTGTTAGGCACAAATGTTAGAATAACATTGTGAAAGTAAAGATAAATAAGGCCCAGTATCCCTACTCTCAAAAAACTTGTGATCAGCCACAGGGAAACAATTAGGCAAATCCAGAGTGGGAAATTCCACAAGACAAACTCTTCAAAAAGTCAATGCTGTGGGAAAAAAAAGAGAAGGTGAAGGGACTGCCCTAGTCTAGAAGAGAATAAAGAGATATAAAAAACACATCACTTGAACCAAGAATCCTGGTTTAAAAAACAAACAAAAGGGACTTCCCTGGTGGCTCAGTGGTTAAGAATCCGCCTGCCAATGCACGGGACATGGGTTCGAGCCCTGGTCCGGGAAGTTCCCACATGCCGTGGAGCAACTAAGCCCGTGAGCCACAACTACTGAGCCTGCACTCTAGAGACCGCAAGCCACAACTACTGAGCCCACGTGCCACAACTACTGAGCCTGTGCTTCTAGAGCCTGCAAGCCACAACTACTGAGCCCACGTGCCACAACTACTGAGCCTGTGCTTCTAGAGCCTGCAAGCCACAACTACTGAGCCCACGTGCCTAGAGTCTGTGCTCCGCAACAAGAGGAGCCACCGCAATGAGAAGCCCACGCACCGCAACAAAGACCCAACGCAGCCAAAAATAAAAAATAAATAAATAAATTTATAAAAACAAAAACAAAAAACAAAAACCAGCTAGGACAACTAGGAAAATTAGAATGTACATTAGCTATTAGATGATAGAGAATTATCATTAATCTCTTTAATGTGACAATGGTAGCGTATCTACATGGGAGAAAGTCCTCCTTAGGAGACACATGGTCAAGTATTCAGGGGTTAAGTGTCAATGTCTGCAACTCAGTTCCAAATGGTCCCACAAACACACATTCATACAGCAAAGTGTTACCTGCTGAATCCAGGTGGCACTCATTCATATGGGTACTCATGGCACTACTCTTTCACATTTGTTACAGGTTTGAACATTTTCATTAGAAATGTTGGAAAAAATAGAGTACATGTTTACAAAAGAGTGTGGTACCATGGAAAGAAAACGAGCTTGAGAGACAGGGAGGTTGAGCTTTGAATCCCGACTCTGTTCCCTCTGGGGCCTCGTTCCTAACGTCACCCCTGAACTCGGTTCCTCAGTACCTGGTAACAGTAAGGATTCTACAGACGTTAGTTCCCTCCTTCCTTCCCCTCGTGCATGAACCGGGGGGGGGGGCAGGCTCCTCCTGAGTCTCCCGCCACCAGCCTCCCTCAGCCCCGCTTCTACACTAGACAAAGGACTGCATCCAATTCCCTTTAGCAGCAAAATCTTCTCCCAACTCCCTGCCTATTTCCCTCAATTATACTTGTTTCCCACTGAAGCCACATGGGGGATCTTGGGAGATAGGGAAGAGGAGGCAGTAATGGAGAAATAAATAGGGGAAGAGCAAATTTGTGCCTTTTCATCCAAGCGTCTTGTAAGTTCTCTAATATTTAAGTATTTGACAAAATCCTGCAGTGGAAAAGGAGAGGGAACCAGTATTTACTGAGTGCCTACTATGTGCCAAAAAGTGTGTTAGGCACACAAATTATCCCACTTAATCCTCAGAACAGCCCAAATTATTTGCAGTTTAGACAGCTAAAATAACTTGCCAAGGAGAAGTTGTCTGACTCTCACACCTATGCAGGTCATCTGTCACTCCTGCTAGAATGATTTCAAACATCCGCCATTTCTACACAAAGTACAAAAGCTAAATAACACGTGATTTTCACAACCTGAGGTGTTTATGCAACATCATAAATCAGTTAGCAAAAAGCACTTCCTGACATGACATCACGGAGTCTAGCCCAAGGCAGTGCAGGCTGGGGTAAAGAACACCCACCACCCGATACCGTGGCTACACAGGGCACACGCACCCGCCTAAGGGGACGGATTCAACCAAGCGCTGAGCTAATGCTTCCTTCAGCTGGACAGCTTGTTCACGCACCCACGCAGTTGTTATCGGATGGCGTCTAAGGACTAGACTTTAAGCCCCAGAATTCCCTGTCGAGCTGGTGTTAGTGGGAGCGGGGACACCGCGCTCGCCCACCTTGCCTGCCTGTCTTCCTGCTGGCAGAACTAACTGGACACTGAGGCTGACCGTTTCAGCTATGGCAGGTGAGGGACTGGGCCAGCACGGCGTGTACCACAAAAAGGCCACCGTCACGAAAACACAGGATCACTCACCTCTGTCAGGCTCCTGGTAAACTTGCACTTTGCCCATCTCCACCCCCAGCCGCCTAGGGAAGAGAAAGAGGGAAAACGCTGAAAAAGTAATAGAACAGATGCAACATCTTTACTATTAAGGCTGATTTAGAAATTGATAAAAATAAAACAAATTTTTAAAAATAGAGGTATTCCTATTACGAGATTTAAAGTGGACGTAGAATTGTCACCTAACCCATCACATCCCCACCCTATGCCAACCCAAGGCGGCCTCTCGACCCTGTCCTGGGCTCCCTGCCCTCCAGCCACATTCCTGTTGTTTCCTCTGCCTGGAGGGCTCTGCCCCAGACCTTCACTTGGTGCCTATTCAGGTTTCTCAATTCACATTCCATCCCCAGGTTTTAAAGGCACATGAGCACTAAGGCAGAACAACCTGCCCTTGTCTCTCGGTTCTCCCCGCAGCGTTTACCGCCATCTGAAGTGATCTTGTTTGTTTGTTTTGCTAACTTGCTTCTTGCCTGGCCCCTCTACTAAAGAAGGGTTCTGACTGGCTTGTTCACTGTTACTCCCCAGTATCTAGATCAAGGTCTGGTACACAGCAGGGGCTCCATATTTATTTAATAAATAACTAAAATTATACTGAACCGTAATCTATAAACTATCTTCATATAGCATATACCCTTCATTGTTCTTTATACTCAAATAATTCTATACATATGTAGCACCTAACACAATCTCTGGCACTCAGGAGTCACTCAATAAATGTCTGCTGAATGAATGTGTAGGAGTGACAACAGTTTACAAGAAGGTGAGCCTTTAATACACAGATGATAAGCAGATTAACTATAAAATATCTGCTTTCAAATTTAACAATCAGTGCCAATCCATTTATCAAATGTAAAACACCACATCATGAGTACAGATTTTAATACTATGATTATACTCACTCAGCGATTTTCTTTGAAAGCTCCATACATGATGAATTAGAATTTGCCGAAAACAACACCAGACCCCCTTTGGTTATGTTCATCTTGGCTTCTGATTCAGGTGGCGCCACACAAAACATCAAAACCTTCTTGGTTTTCCAATTCTCAGAGCCTGGAAAGATACAAAATATATTAAGAACTGTCATATGATATGAAATACACCTGAAAATTTTTTAATAGCAAATGACTTAAGCTGAAGGAAATTAGTTTTTACCATGATGGAGTCTTTTATATTAAACATGTTCATAGACAAATAGAAAGTCTATTTGAGTTTTAGGGTTCCAAATTTATGGAAAGATGCTATCATATGACTCAATTATTTTCATGACCACTGGGAATAAATGATAAACTTACAAGAAAGGTGGAGCTGAAGAGCTCAGTGTTTTACTGTTTGCTGCTTAAAGTCAATTACGACAACCTCCTTTAAGTCTCTGACAACAAAATTCCTCCTGGATTGACACACAGAAAAATGGCAAAGCCATTAGCAAGGACAAGGACTGAATGATCCTTAAACAATGAATAAAAAACCCGTCCATGCCCAGCTTTCCCTGTAATGCCTGTTCACCATGAAACCTCCCCCTGGCCTTGCAGCTGCCCCAGGTCCTGTCTAAGCCTGACCTTGTCATCTGCATTTTTTCTCAACTGGAACACAAGGTTGACCAGGTGACCATAACCTTGAAGGAAAGTGACTCAGCCACGCAACTGACCAGCAGCGGGGCACAGACAGAAAGAGCCTGGCCTAGAGGTCATCAGAACCCTCCATGCTCTCCTCCTCCTCCCACTCTCTGAGCCGAGTGTCCTTATGGAGAAAGGCAGGCATGGCTTAGACGCAGGAGCAACAATCCACTAGGCCTTCGGGGACGGAGGCGCCTTCCCAGCAAGCCCACTGCATTTCCCCAGTCATATGTTTACGTGGGTGGCTCTGGGAAGGCTGGTGGACGGGAGCAAAAGGCTGAAGCCAATTATCTTATTTGTTATTCTGAACTTTTAATTACACAAGTAATAAACAAATACATTCTCCTTGTAAAAAAAAAACTGAAACATCAGAGTTTAGGCTGACGTCACTAGCTCTGATCCCAGGCTCCTTCCCACCCAGGTCCTTGGACCTGACAGTTCTTATTATTAGTTTGAAAGAGACACCATCAGGCTATTACGCGTTCACACATGTGATCCCCATAAAAAATACATATAAAAATTCATTTCTAACATAAAAAGGGATCATCGTACAAATCAACCTATAATCTGCTTTTTTAAAGAGCAATGTATTTTAAGATCCCAGGTAGAAAGTATAGACCCATCATGTCCTTTTTAACTGGTGCCAGTGTTCCCTGGTGCAGGCACGCCACACTTAGCAGGTCACCAACCCCAAGAGGCCTCCTTATGCATGTGTGTGTCTCTCTCTGCAGTAACTGCCAGTGGGGGCCAGTGGGTCATAGGGTGGGTCACTCATGGTCTCCCACGCAGGCGAGGAGAGCACATTTCCTCTTCAGAGGCATCCCTCAATGGGAAACACAGGCCATCCCAATGCACTTGACCTAAAGCCTATGAATTACAAACAGAAATGTATGAACAGCTGGCCAAAGCCCTAAGGAGACCAAGAAGGACCACTGGTGTGTACCGTGGAAAGTGGCTTTGGAGCAGGGATCGGCAAAGTACAGCCCACGGGCCAAAACAGGTTATTTCCGTAAATAAAACTGTATTGGAACACAGCCATGCTCACTGTCTACAAGTTGTCTGTGGATGCAGTGGTAGAGTTAAGCATGGGCTGCAAAGCCTAAAATATTACCTGGCCCTCTACAGACAAAGTGTGCCGACCCAGCTTTACAGCATAGCGTGGGGCAGGGTGACTGGTGCAAATGAAAGAAATAACATTTAACCATCAACACTCAGAATCGGAGGAGATCCTAGGTGTCTTCCAACACCACCTCTCAACTCTTCTATGCCTGTGTTTAGGAACAGAGTCTGGAAAAGGAAACCACAACAAAAATAAAACTCATTCTCCTGTAGTTATGAATACAGGCTTTGGAGTCAAACCCAGGTTTGCATCTTAGCTCCTAGTTCCCCTTAACTCACTGTGAGGCCTCGCATAAATTAAGTCACTCTCAGCTTCCACCCCCTCATCCATGCAACTGCGAATACTGACCGTACAGGGTCACTGTAAGATTAGTTCCTGTACCGCACTTAACACAGTGCCCCACATACAGGATACGCTTGGTGAATGGAAGCTCTGATGAGTCAACTTGTTAATATTTCGGTTATCTACCGAACGAGTACATAATATGCATGGGATGGCCACCTTTTTACATCCCCTAACCTTCAAATAAGAAGCTTCTTAAAGGACAGCAGTGTTCTTGAGAGGACGTGGAACACTGAGAATCAAACTATCTGAGGAGAAGGAAGACATCTTGGAAGTAACTCAGTCCATCTCTAGGACTCCTACCAAAGAGCCACTCCAGATACCTGAACAGCCCCGGGCCTGATGCCCACATCCTGAGGGTCCAGCCATTCCAAATTCTTCCTTAGAACACGCAGATCCCTCTCCCAGCAGCCTCCCCCTCCTGGGCCTTGTCCTTTCTTTGAAGATTTACGGGAAACCCCCAATTCCTTCTCCCCAGGGCAGTCCTCGACCTATCTCAAGATGGCTCTCTTGCCTCTGTGTATTCTCTTTTCCTGGAACCTTTCATTAATGGTCATGGTTTAAATGTCCTTCATCACTGACTATGGTCTCTAGGGTTTCAGTCTCCAGATACCAGGTTTCAGTAATGGAAACCTAACCTAAGACCTCAAAATGGCACAGGCTGGGAGTCCCTTTGGGAACAGTTATCAGTATAGACATGTTCTGTGACTACCCATCTCACAAGTCGGTCAAACAATAAAACTAGTTGCTAGTTTTAGTTCTCAGGCCATTGCTAGTTTTAGTTCTCCTTTTCCTATTGGAAGTTCAAGTTGTACTCTTTACCAAGCTTTAAGAGTTTTAAAGATTATCCTCGTAAACAAGATAATCACCAGGATGGGAATGGAAGAAGGCTCATTAGTACAAGACTATAGTGCTAAATGGAGGGTAAAGAGAACATCCCCATTTCCCCCCATAAACTACAGGTGCTTTTACATTTATCCTAAATTCACTCTAGCATGTGTGAGAATTATATACAACACATGAAAACACAGCCTTTTCAGAGACTCTCAGAACCTTACGAAAAGCAAATCATATTCCTCTTTGCTTGAGACTGGGCAATCTGTTGAGTCTCATGAAGGAAACCACTCTGAAAGAGCACTCGCTTTGCAAGTGCTGGCAGTCATTTCAAAACGACTCACGCACATCTCAGATGAGGAAGGCTGGCATCAAAGTGTGCTGCTTTCCATCTAGTGCGTCTGCTGTGTAAATACCTCCCATCTAAAGATGGCTGGAGTCACAGTGTGAAGACCTGATTTGCCTCCCCTGCTTACCAGCTACGAGTCCTTGGCCTTCCCCTTCTCGACAGCAGAGATAGATGCTTGGTTAAAAACAGCTTCCCTCACCAGAATTTAAGGTCCAAGACAGCAGAGATTTTTTCCACTATTATGTTCTCTGCTGTACACCCAGGGCCTAGAATAGTACCTGGCAGAGGGAGAGGCTTAACAAATGTTGGTCAAATAACAAATGTTTGTTGAATAAAGCCTGATCTCGTTGAGTTGCAATGATTAACACATGGAGTTGAAAGACGTCTGCAAACTAAAAGGTGTCAGAAAATATAAAGAACTATTATTTTTATTAGTGATGTACCTCACTCAAAGAAAATTTGCTTTTTGGGGGTCAGTATTGAAGAGAATTAGAAGGGTGAAGCCTA
This sequence comes from Balaenoptera ricei, assembly GCF_028023285.1. Taxonomy (NCBI): domain Eukaryota; kingdom Metazoa; phylum Chordata; class Mammalia; order Artiodactyla; family Balaenopteridae; genus Balaenoptera; species Balaenoptera ricei. The sequence goes on from NC_082658.1 coordinate 62,854,486, forward strand.
TATGTAATTAATCGTCCAGGCCTCTGTGACCCCAGGCACCTGGCTGTCTCTTCATCAGAACGTTTTCTTTCGGCTAAATACCATTTTCTGAGGGCTGTGAATTCTTACGACAACTCAATAAAGCAGGTACTACAAGTCCCCTTTGAGACACGAGATAAGTGACGCTTGAAGATGAAGACACCTCCTCAAGGCTGCCCACCCGGAAGCAGCAGACACCAGCTCAGCTTCAGCCTGTCTCCCAACACCACGGAGAGTGACCCGACACCCCGCATGTCAGGGGGCGAGGCAGACAAACACCCAGATTTAGAAATATGTGCGTAGTAAACACGCCTTGTTTGGAAAACAATTTATATCACATGTCAAAGAAAGAACACATAACTCTGATCCAGTATTTCCCCTTTGGAGAATTTATCCTACGGAAAGAAAGAAAAAGCTCAATGACGGTCACTGCATGGTTTTTCTAAGAGGAGGAACACTGAACATATGCAAAAGTTACATAATGGGGTAATTAAGTAAAACTCTGAATATACATTCAATACAATAAAAACGGTAAATATCCGGGACTGTACGAAAGTGCTTACGTTAAGTAAGAGCAGAACTGCATCTCCTCGAACCCAGACTGGGTAATAATGGTACAGACGAGGTCGGGATAGGAATACGGACAAAAAGGGTAGGACTTCGTGGGGTTCAATAATGTGGGTGAATCACATATTTGTGCATGGAACACTTTTAAACATTATAAATCACATTTTCTCGCCCCCCAAATCCCCATCCCGAATTTCCCATTCCTTGCAAAAGCTAAACACCCAAACCGCGTCAATGTTAATAAAAGGGGGGGGAAATCGGTATCATCACTGTGCAGTATCTGCTGGAAACCATTTAAAAGCAGAAGAAAGCCTTAGAGCTACATCCCTCTCCTCACTCAAGCTCCGCGGGGCAACAGAAAGGCCCGCGCCGCAAGGCCAGCCCAGCATCGCCAGGGCTGTCAGTCTGCGCGTGAGGCTGGGCTTCCGCCCGCAGCCGCAGGTCCCGGCCCGCGGACCCCGGCGAACCGGACCGGGCTGAGGGCTGCGCGCGGCCGGGTCCCCGCCGAGCCCCCCGCCCCTGCACCTGTGCCCCGCAGGGCCGGCCCGCCGGCCGCGCCACCACCTTCGCCGGCTCCCGCCCGCCTACCTGGCCCCGACCCCAGCCCCGGCCCCGCCGCAGCCTCCGCTGCCGAATGAGGAAAACGCCGGTGCCCTGACGGCCTCTCCAAGAGCAAAATGGCGACTCCGGCCCGAGAACTGCGTGCGCAGCGACTGCGAGACCTGGGGGCGGGGCCGTTCAAGGGGGCAGGGCCACGTGGGGCGGGGCCTCGGGGGGGACCATCCGTGTGAAGGGCGGGGCAGGGAAGGGGTCCACAGAGGGGAGGGGCGGGGCCTTCGAGCCTAGCTGGAATACTGCAGGCCGGGCGAGGGGCGGGGCCATGGGTGGGGCGGGGCTGACTGGAGGGGTGGGGCCAGGCGGGGAGAGGGGCGGGGAGAGGGGCGGGGAGAGGGGCGGGGAGGGGTGGGGCTGAGCCTCGACAACCCGAGTGCGGACTTTTTTTTTTTTTTTTTAAACAAATTTATTTATTTATTTTTGGCGGCGTTGGGTCTTCGTTGCTGCGCGCGGACTTTCTCTAGTTGCGGTGAGTAGGGGCTACTCTTCTTGTGGTGCGCGGGCTTCTCATTGCGGTGGCTTCTGTGTTGCGGAGCACGGGCTCTAGGTATGCTGGCTCAGTAGTTGTGGCTCTCCGGCTCTAGAGCGTAGGCTCAGTGGTTGTGGCGCACGGGCTTAGTTGCTCCGTGGCATGTGGGATCTTCCCAGACCAGGGCTCGAACCCGTGTCCCCTGCATTGGCAGGCGGATTCTTAACCACTGTGCCACCACGGAAGCCCGCGACTGCGGACTTTGATGTCTGGAATTACAAAAGTCTGGGTTCAAGTCTTTACTGGCCTGTAACTTTGGGCAATGTCACTTCACCTCCCTGAGCCTCAATTTCCTCAGCTGAAAAATGGAGATGATAGTAGCACCCATCTCAGGGGTTGTTGTGAGGATTCAGTAAAATAACACCTGCGGAGCTTCCAAAACAGTTCCTGGTGCATAGTAAACCCTCAGTTGTTATTACTATTATTTGCTTTGTTGCCCTTTCTTCTTTTATCACAAAGTAAGGAATTGGTGCTTGCCTTAATTCCTCATATTTAAGTATGTTTAATATATATATAAAACATAATAATAGCAAACACGTATGGAGCACTTACCATGTGTCAGGCCAAGTGCTTAACATATATTAACTGTAACTTATTTAATCCTCACAGAACTATGAGGTAGGTGTTATTATTATCTCCATTTTAATAGTTGTGGGAACTGACACCCTGACGTTAAATATCAATAACTTGCCTAAGGACAAACAAACATGGACAAGAACTTCAATCCAGGCGGTCTGGCACCACGGTCTGCACTAAGCTAGACGCTATACCACGTCGCAGTTCCAGTTCTGCTTTGGATTTTTCACTAGAGTGAGGCTTGAAATCGTTCGTGAGAGGTGGCACGGCCAGCTAGAAGCGGCCGGACTCAAATGGAGTCATTTAAGACATTTCCTTTGCCTGACAGCTTCACGGGGTCATACCTCTGTGAAGGACAAGGCCCGTGAGCCCACAGGCAGATTCGGGTACAAAACTGAATGCCCTTACTTTGGTAAGTGGACTTTGGTTTCACCCACTGCTTCTGCACAGACCCAACCCTCACGCACCCCACCTCCCGGCTTCAACTTGCGTTGGCTCCACCCAGCACTCCAGGTTGCACGTGACTGGATCTGACCAATCAGGGCCACTCATCCCCCTCAGCTCGCTGATGCGCTCCAAGGACAGGCCACTGAGCCAATGGGAGCCCAGAAGACGCAATCTCGCGCCGCAGTGGGCTACAGAGCCAGTAAATTCCCTCCACCCTCTGAAGCCAGGGGCCTGCGTGTTGTCCCCTTGCTTACTTCTCATTGTTCTTTCCCACCAGCCTGTTCCTCCATCCCTGAGCTATAGGGCACGTACACATGCTGTTCCTGCCTCCAGGAATGCTCTTCCTCCTGCTGCCCTCTCCCCTCATTAACTCCTACTTAAACACCTAAGCACAATTGTCATTTTTAAGCCTTCTCTAAACCACTCCCCTTCTCAAAAAAAAAAAAATACTTTTCCTTCGTTAGGCTTATCATGATCGCTAATTATGTATTTATGTGGATGGTCATTTTATAAATATCCCCACCCCAGCCCCTATAGACTATAAGCCCGTACGGGGAGGTCCTTTGTCTCTTTTGCTGATCCCTGTTTGCAGGTACCCAGCACGGTACCTGGCACAAGTGTGGTACTCAAGAAATGTCGGTACCATGGGTGATCTCAGAATTACCCTCCCCCCCATGGAAAGGAGGAGGGCAGTAGCACAGAATTGTATAGTATTTGCACCACGCAGGGACAATATTCCTGATAATTTAAAAATCGTCTCTGCTGAGCCAGTATGAGCTAGCTCGCACATACCATGCTCCCAGCATTTGGCAATGAAATTGTTAGTTTCTCAATCAATCAGTTTCTCCTCGTTGCAGGCACTTAGCTTACAGTTTCCCTTGCTCTATTACACCAGATACCACTTCTCCATCCACTTCCAATTCTCCAAAGACTCTTCTGAAATCCTCCATAGGCTGATGTCTCATCTCCCTTCCTCTTTATCCTTGGGGTTTAGGCCATGGGAGTGAGCCATGGTGGACATCCAGCCCAGATGACCCACCAGTGGCTGCAGCCCCAGTCACTACCTGACTGCAACTCTATGAGAGACCCCAAATGAGAGCCACCCAGCTGAGCCCAATCAAACCACAGAAAATTGAGAGATAATAATAAATATTTGTATTAAGGTGCTGAGTTTGGAGATATCTTGATACACGTCTATAGGTAATGAGCAAGAAAGGGGCAAAACCAGAATCTAAAGACTGGGGTCAGTTTCACTCTAATGCGGTTTTGGTTAGCCTATTGCTAAGCTTGATAATCGCTTGCCCACTTGGAGGTTTGCAGAGTCTGCATATTATGGAAGTGCTCAGTTTGCCTGTACCACATCATTGACCATATTCAAGGGCCAAACTGCTGCACATAGAATATGAATCAAGACACCTGATCCTAAGACATTTCCCTTCAACATTTTTTTAAAGGAAGGAAAAGCATCTTTGCTATAGTTTTATAAAGATTTTTAGTGGAGTGGTAAGCCAGAAACCCCCAGTCTGCGTCCAGCCTCCTCTTTGCAGAAATGACCTCAGCCAGAGGGGTGAAGGCACCTCTCTGAGCTTCAGTTTCCCCATCTGAAAAATGGGCACTAAGATCAGCAGCCACGTGGAGATTCTGGGTGGGAATGACTTTTCTGTGGAATCAGTGAGTTTTGCAGCTGCCTCTCCGCCTTCGTGTCTCTGGCCATCAGGAATGAATAAACAAGGCTTTGGTTTTCCTGCAAGCAGAGGAGGATGGCAGCTTGTCTGGCCATGGGAGGGTGCAGAGGCCAGGGGCCTGGTCACTTCACAGGGAAATTGGGAAGTTTCCCACATTGTGTTCTTTCCCTCATCCTCCGGATTTTCTCCTTTTTTAACCCACCCCCCATGAGAAAAGCTTCATTATCTTTCATGATGAGTAATATTTACATGTTATAAAAAATTCAAACAAACATGAAGAAAAAATTTAAAAGATATTTGCCATTATCTCACCATGGAGAGATAAGCACTTGACTTTTTTTTAACCTCCCTATTCCACTTAACAATTTATTATTTTTTAATTAATTTATTAATTTATTTACTTTTGGTTGCGTTGGGTCTTCGTTGCTGCGCGTGGGCTTTCTCTAGTTGAGGCGAGCGGGGGCTACTCTTCCTTGCTGTGCTCGGGCTTCTCATTGCGGTGGCTTCTGTTGCGGAGCACGGGCTCTAGGCACGTGGGCTTCAGTAGGTGTGGCACGCGGGCTCAGTCACTGTGGCTCACGGGCTCTAGAGCGCAGGCTCAGTAGTTGTGGCGCACAGGGCTTAGCTGCTCTGAAGCATATGGGATCTTCCTGGAACAGGGCTCGAACCCGTTTCCCGTGCATTGGCAGGCAGATTCTTAACCACTGCGCCAGCAGGGAAGCCCCTCCACTTAACAATTTATTGTGGACACGGTTCATGTTAATGAATTAGGTCAATGTCATCGTCGCATGTGCCATGGAGTAAAGAGCAGAGACTTAGGAACCAGATGGCCTGTATCCAAATTCCTTTTCCTCTACTCACTGGGTGTGTGACCTCCTTTACCCCTCTGCACTGGCTTCCTCACCTATGAGATGGGAATGACCACAGCTTCCACCTTACAGGGTTGTGGTGATATCCAAATGAGCTGTCACCTGGCACACAGGTGCTAACCTCTCACTGCAGCCACACTTACTGTCAGCCGTTGTGATATGGAGGGACCGTGACGTTTTTAACCCATCTCCAATTCTGGGCACTTTTTACTAATATACACACCTGTCTTTGCACCTTTGCTCAAGTATTTTCTCTCAAAGACAAATACCATATGATATCACTTACATGTGCAATCTAAAATACGGCACAAATGAACCTATCTATGAAATAGACTCACAGACATAGAGAACAAACTTACGGTTGCCAAGGGGGAGAGGGGGTGGGGGAGGGATGGAGTGGGAGTTTGGGATTAACAAAGGCAAACTATCATATATAGGATGGATAAACAACAAGGTCCTACTGTATAACACAGGGAACTGTATTCAATATCCTGGGATAAACCATAATGGAAAAGAATATGAAAAAGAATGTGTATATATATATATATATATATATATATATATATATATATATATAACTGAGTCACTTTGTTGTACGACAGAAATTAACACAATATTGTAAATCAACTATACTTTGGTAAAAATATACATTTAAAAAAATTTTTTTAAGTATTTTCTCTCATTAAATTTCTAGAAGTGAACTTGCTCGGTCAAAGGATATGCCCTTTTACAATTTTGTTCCCCAGAAATTTTGTACCAATTTACATTCTTGCCAGAAAGGTGAAGAGTGCCCTTTTCCCCTCATCCCCGCCGACACCAGGCACTAGCCATTCTTTCACTTGGCCAAGTGGATGGTCAATGTTTCCTGGGCATTTACAATTATTTCTCCACGTCCAGCTGCCTGTAGCTGCCCTGGCCACCTTGCTAGCTGAACTTCATCTCCATTCACTCACTCAGCAAATATTGAGAACTTAGTGCATGCCTGGCCCAGTTAGAGCCGGGCTACAGCAGAGACAACAGGGCGCCCACCTCGGGAGGCGATCCACCACATGGTTATAGCAAAGCGTCTGCTTCAGTGCCCAAGAAACTGTGCCGTATAGGTGAGATCTCTATACATAAATATAGAATGTACATTTTGTAAGTATATGAATGATATTACTATTATCACTATATATGACTCATTATCATTACACAGATCATGATAATATTGCATATTATCATGATCGTTTTCAGCCATAGGACCTTAGAAGTCACTTCTCCTCTCCAGTCTTCCATTTTCTCATCTGTAAACAGGCACAGTTGAGAGGAGGGGGTGGGACAGTGTGTGTTCGGAGCCTGGCAGTGAGGCTGTAGCGGCCTCCTCCTGCTGGCCATGCCCAGCCCAGGCCTGGGACACGAGCCTCTTGCTGGCCTCCCGCTCTCTGCAGCTGTTCCCTGCAGCACGTGGCTGGCACTGAGCTGAGCCACAGCAGCACCCTAGCTGCCAGGACCGTTTTAAGAAATTACTCCCATGATGGAAAGTGCAGAGTTGAAGGCTGATGATCTGCCACAAGCCACCTCCCAACTCAACTCCACTGGGTCCCTCCCAGCCTGGAGTCACAACAAACACTCCCCAAACCCTATTTCTCAGGCTCAGCCCTCCGGGTCCCTCCCTCTAGGTCCAAGGAGGGGCATCCTGAGCTGCGTCTTAGGGCCTCCTGACCCCCTCCCCCACCTGCCCTGCCACTGCACCAACTGGAGACCCCCTTTGCCACCATCCTGCTGGCAACTTCTCCTCTCCCTTCACTAGAAGCCCCTCCAAAGGAAACGGAGGGAGGGGGGCCCACCTGGTGGTGCTACACCTGCCTTGGTGCCCTCACTTCCTGGTGCCTCCCTCCCAGCAGTGAAGCTGGCCACCTCCTTCACTTCTTCCTGGGCTCTTGCCACTCATTCATATTCTGTATTTGGTGGAGGTGGCAGCAAACAGAAAGAAGTTTTTCCCCATTCGCATCCCATCATAAGTGTTTATATTAGTCAGGACTCTTGCAATGAAACCCGATTCACACCAGCTACAAATAAAGGAGCAGGGACTCATCAGTTTATGTAACTCAAAGGCCCAGGGTAAAGGTTCAGGTATGGCTGGATCCTGGACTCCACGACCCCAGGGTTTTGTCTTTCTCCATCGTGAAGCTCTGTCTTCTCTCTTCACTTCCACGGCTTTATTCTGAGACAGGCTCCACCCATGTGATGGGCCCTCACTTGCAGGCTTATCTGGAACTGGATGCTTGTGGCCTCAGTGGGGGAGAAGTCCGGGCTGGTCCAGGGTCCTTTCCAATCTATGATGAAGAACTCCAGTGTCACACATACACACAGACGTCACACACGCTCAAAGGTCCCCCACGTGGATGGCACACCCAATCATAAGTCGCACACTCACCCTTACACAGATGTGACTCAGTATTCACATGGATGTCTCACACACCCTCGAATCTTTCCCATTTAGATAGTATATTACAGTTGTATAAATGCCCACCCATGGAGGGCTAACTCATTTAGATTTCATTTATGTGCCACTTTTTCACATACCTCTTACTTAAAACAGGGTGCAATAAGTCTGATGTGTGTCAGAATGAAATAAAATAGTGCAGAGTCTTTGTAAGGATTAAATACATTCAATTAAAAAACAAACAAAACCCTGCCTACATCAAAAGGCACAGACTGAGAGGAAGTATTTACAATATGTATATCTGACAAAGGACTTACATCTGGATTATATAAGCACCCTTAAAAATCAATACTAAGGTTCACTTCACACCTGCTAGGTTGGCCTTAATGAAAGTATTTTAAAAAAAACAGAAAGGACTTCCCTGGTGGCGCAGTGGTTAAGAATCTGCCTGCCAATGCAGGGGACACGGGTTCGATCCCTGGTCCGGGAAGATCCCACGTGCCGCGGAGCAACTAAGCCTGTGCGCCACAACTACTGAGCCTGCGCTCTAGAGCCCGCGAGCCACAGCAAATGAAGCCGCGCGCCTAGAGCCCGTGCTCTTCAGCAAGAGAAACCACCGCAATGAGAAGCCCGCGCACCACAATGAAGAGTAGCCCCTGCTCGCCGCAACTAGAGAAAAGCCCGTGCGCAGCAATGAAGACCCAACACAGCCAAAAATAAATAAATAAATAAATTTATTTAAAAAAGATAACAAGTATTGGTGAGGTTGTGGAGAAATTGGAACACTCCTACATTGCTGGTGGCGATGTAAAATGATGCAGCCACTCAGAAACAGCTTGGCAGTTCCTCAAAAAGTCAAATATAGAGCTGCCATGTGACTCATCGGTTGTGCTCCTGGACATCTACCCAAAAGGACTGAAAACAGATGCTCAAACAAATACTTGTGTACACACGTGAAAAGCAGTATTATTCATAATAACCAAAGGTGGAGAAAACCCAAATGTCCATCAACAGATGAAAGGATAAACAAGTGTGGTGTCTACACACAAGGGAATTTTTTTTTTAATAAATTTAATTATTTATATTTGTTTTTATTTTTGGCTGTGTTGGGTCTTCGTTGCTATGCGCGGGCTTTCTCTAGTTGCGGTGAGCAGGGGCTACTCTTCGTTGCGGTGTGCGGGCTTCTCATTGTCGTGGCTTCTCTTGTTGAAGAGCACGGGCTCTAGGCGCGTGTGCTTCACTAGTTGTGGCACGTGGGCTCAGTAGTTGTGGCTCGTGGGCCCTAGAGCGCAGGCTCAGTAGTTGTGGTACACGGGCTTAGTTGCCCCGCAGCATGTGGGATCTTCCCGGACCAGGGCTTGAACCCATGTCCCCTGCATTGCCAGGCAGACTCTTAACCACCGCGCCACCAGGGAAGCCCCCGCACAAGGGAATATTATTCATCCATAAAAAGGAAGAGACTACGACACAAGACACTGCATGGATGAACCTCAGAAACATGAAGCTCAGTAAGAGAAGCCAGACACAAAAGGCCACATACTGTTTGATTCCATTGACATGAAACGTCCAGGATAGGTAAATCCATAGAGACAGAGGCAGATTGGTGGTTGCCAGGAGCTGGGAGGAGGGCAAATGGGGAGTGATTGCTTAATGGCCATGGATTTTCATTTTGGGGTGATGAAAATATCTTGAAACTAAACAGAGGTGCTGGTTGCACAATACCGTGAAAGTACTAAATGCCACTGAATTGTACACTTTAAAATGGGCCATGATGGAATACACGTTATTCAAATTTCACCTCAAGAAAATCAACAGTAAGAAAGTAAATAATCCAGTTTTCAAAATAGGCAGATGATTTGGACAGATGCTTAAATAAAGAAGATATACGAGTGGCAAAAAAACCACAAAAAACAACACATGAAAAAATGTTCAATATCATTGGTCTTCAGAGAAATGTGAATTAAAGCCACAATGCTATATCACTAAACGTGCACGAAGATGGCTAAAATTCAGTTTAACAATAGCAAATCCTGATGCGGGTACAGAGGACCTAGGACTCTCACACTTTGCTGGCGGGGATCTAAGCCAGTACAACCACTCTGGAAAACAGTTTGGTGGTTTCTTATAAAGTTTAACATAGAACTCCCGTAAGACCCAGCCATCCCATTTCCAGGTATTCACCCAAGAGAAATGAAAATGAATGTCCATCCAAAAGCCTTGCACATGAATATTCACAGCAGCTTTGTACAGAGTCTCCCCAAACTGGAAGCAACCCACACATCCCTCAGCTGGGGAATGGATAAACTGGAATCCTGCTCCTGGATGAGTCTCAAAAACTTTGTGTGAGTGAAAGAAGGCAAGACAAGAAAGACTGCAGACCGTGTGATTCCTTTCGTAGGGAATTCCCGGGAAACTAATCTAAGGGGACAGGAGGCAGGTGAGGGAGGCCTGCAAAGGGACAAGAAGGAACTTTTCACAAAGACGGAAAAGTTCTATTGTGTCCTGTAGCACGACAGTGGTCCGTACAGCGATTACATTGTGCTTTATGTAGATTACACCTCCGTAAAGTTTATTGGTAGCAACCGGCCTGGCCCTGAGTGCAGATCCTCTGTCCTGTACGCTGTCCGCACTCATTTCCTGCCTCTTTCCCTCCAAGCACCACTCCCCCTGCCCGTCCCTCACCCCGGACCGTGTTCAGGCCTCCGTGTCTTCACCTCTGCTGTCTTGTTCATGCTCTTCCCCTCCCAGCTCTGCTTGCTGAATCCTGACCCCACTGACACCCAGCTCTGCGAAGCTTCCTCATCCCACCCGCTTCCCTGACATGTGACTTTCACTTCTCTTTGGGCACTTAGAGGCATAACCCGCCAGCCAGGCCACCCATGGCGAGGCGATGGATGGGGGCAGGAGAGGGAAGACTTAGCTGAGAAGAGGCTGGAATGTAACGGACTCAGAGTCAGGGGCACGGAGGGACAGTGCAGTAACCGCCTCCTCAGCCCACTGTCCAGCAGGAGGGTGAGGGAACAAGTATGAACCCAGGAGGAGGGTGAGGAGGCAGGCATGGGCCAGGCTTTAGAACTCAGAAGAGCCAGAACAGGGGCTCCTGCTGATTCAGCCTTTGATCCTGGGAAGGCAACCAGGGTGGTGCATCAGTTAGAACACAGCCGCGTGTAACAGAAAACTAAGTAACAGTGGCTTATGTAAGACAGAAGTTTATTTCTCTCTCATATATGGCAGCTTCACAGGGTCCCAGGGACTCAGGCTGTTATTAGCTCACCACTCCACCATTCCTAAAGATTAAGCTTCACCCTCGTGATTCAAAATGGCTGCTAGAGCTCCAGCCATTACAACTGCATTCCAGGTCAGCAGCTGGAGGAGAAGTCCAAAGAAGGGCCTCTTCCTTTTAAGGACACTTCCCGGAAGTTCCAACACATATTTTGTCCACATTTAGCCCCATGGCCTCACCTAGCAGCAGAGGAAATGCTGGGAAATGAAGTCTTTTGCTGAATTCATTGTGGCTCTCAGAGAGTATTGGCAGTGGTTCTTTTTTTTTTTTTTTTTTTTTTTTAGTATTTATTTATTTTTATTTGGCTGCACTGGGTCTTAGTTGCGACATGCAGGATCTTCGATCTTCCTTGTGGCATAAGAACTCTTAGTTGCGACATGTGGGATCTAGTTCCCTGACCAGGGATTGAACCCGGGCCCCCTGCACTGGGAACCTGGAGTCTTAGCCACTGGACCACCAGGGAAGTCCCTTGGCAGTGGTTCTTAAACTTGAGCGGATGTCCTAATCAACCGGAGGGATTGTTAAAACTCAGAGTGCTGGGCCCAACCCCAGAGTTTCTGACTCAGTAAGGCTGTGGTGGAATCTGAGAAACTGTGTTTCTAGCACGTTCCCATGGATGACGAGGCCACTGTGCAGCGGTCACACTTTGGGAACCACTATCTAGGACCGCTAAGGATGAAGGACGACGGGACGTTGGGGAGGTACTAGCCATCTCCATCACAGGCAGGGCGGGGACCCGACCGCATCCCACAAAGGGCCACTAGCAGCGTCACCACCTCCTTGCGGTCGCTGGCGTGTCCTCCCACCTCTCGCACTTCTGCCCACTCTCCGCGCACCGCAATGGAAGAAGGATCGCCCGCTGGTCATCCATAACGACTCTGGCACGTGCAAAGCTGGCTTTGCTGGGGATGAGCACCCCCCCGGCCGTGTTCCAGTCCGTGGTCTGTCGTCCCCGACACTGGGGCGTCATGGTGGGCGTGGAACAGAAGGATAGCTACGGTGGGGGAGGGGGCCCAGAGCAGGCGGGGCATCTTGATCCTCAAGTACCCCGTGGAGCACAGCATCAACAGCAACTGAGAGGACACAAGGGACACCTAGTGCCACACCTTCTACAGAGAGCTGCAGTGGCCCCCAAGGACCACCCGGTGATGCTGGCCGAGGGGGCTGCCACCACAAGCCCAAGGCCAGCCGTGACATGACCCAGATCCTGTTCGAGACATTCAACACGCCATATAAGTGGCCATCCAGGCCGTGCCGTCCCTGTGCGATGCCTCTAGCTGCACCTCTGGTATTGTTGTGGACCCGGGGGGTGGGTCACCCACATGGTGCCCATCTCCGTGGGTTTACGCCCTGCCCCAGCCTTCCTGCGTCTGGACCTGGCTGGCTGGGACCTCATGGTGCCTGGCTACAGCTTCACCACCATGGCTGAGAGGGAAATCACGTGTGACATCAAGGAGCAGCTCTACTCGTGGCAGTGGACTTGGAGCAGGAGATGCCACCACTTCCTCCTCCTCCCCGAGAAGAGCTGCGAGCCACCCGACGGTCAGGTGCTCACCATCGACAAGGAGCGGGTTCTGTGTCCAGAGGCGCTTTTCCAGCCCTCCATCCTGGGTTTGGGGTCCTATAGCATCCATGAGACCACCTTCCACTCCATCATCAAGGGTAACGTCCACATCCAGAAGGACCTGTCCGCCTTCATGGTGCTGTCTGGTGGGACTACCGTGTACCCCGGTATCCTGGGCAGGATGCAGAGGGAGATCAGGGCCCTGGCTGCCAGCAGGATGAAGATCAAGATTCTCACTCCCAGGACCTCCCTGGTTGTCCAGTGGCTAAGACTCCGCGCTCCCAATGCGGGGGGCCTGGGCTTGATGCCTGGTCCAGGAACTAAGATCCCACATGCCGTGTGGCACAGCCAAAAAAAAAAAAAAAAAAAGATGCTCACTCCTCCCGAACACAAGTACTTGGTGGGGATCGGGCTTCACCCTGGCCTCTCAGTCCACCTTCCAGCAGATGTGGGTCAGCCAGAAGGACCCGGCCTCTCGATCGTCCACCACAAATGCTTCTAAACAGACTGCAAGCAGATGCACAGCATTTGCTGCATGAGTTCATTCAGAAGTATAAATTTGCCCTGGCAAGTGTACACACGTCGTGCCAGCCTCATGAAACTGGAATAAACCTTCGAAAATTGTCCTTGAAGCTTATATCTGAGATTGTAGAACTTGCTGCTGATTTTGACCTTGTATTCAATTCTTGCGCTGGTGTATGTTTACTACCCTGTGCATAACTTTGATCTAAACCCCTAGTTACAGGCGGCTCTGTCACTTCGTGGCTGAGGTGAGAAAATGTTTATGGAAGAGAAATCGTTGGCTGGATGAGAATCTGTGAGACTATGAATCTCCCGATCTGTGCAGGGTATTAACATGTCAGAACTGCCTATTCCAGGATTTCTCTAGAGGCTGGCAAGAGTCCTGAACCACCTGTCATTTCTGTCTTGCCGGCCTGACAGAGTCTGGGAAGGTCCAAGCCTTAGGACCCGCTTTCCTTTCTTACTTGATGTTTTCCTGCCAGTACACTGTGGGTTGTTACTAGCCTTGAGTTAGAAAATGGTTTGCATTTACACCTGTACATTTATTCGTCCTTTTAATTTATGTAAGATTTTTGCACACAATTCTCAGTTCCTTAAGAGGTGACGAGAAATTTTGGTTTTATATTGTCATGTGAGAACATTAGGCCCCAGCAACGCATCATTGTGAAGAAAAGTGCTGCAGTAAACCGAAAAAACAAAAACAAAAAACAAAAAGCAACAAACAAACAAACATACAAAAGACCCTCTTTCAAGGCTTTCCCTTTGGAGGCTCACTCCATATCCCCTATTGAATATACAAAAAAGCACCCACATATCACAGAAAATATAATCCTTTGCTATAAAATAAAATTTGAAAGGATTTTTATGGTTTTGCTTCTGAAAATATTTGGCACAAGTGGTTCACTCAACTTAGGATTGACTGTAGTTTCTGAGCAATCAGCTTTCATCTTACTTTGTGGGGAATTCTTGCAAAATGAGAGAATCTACATGTTTTCTGCTGTCCTGAAAGTTTTATGAACACGAGATTTAATGATGAAGAAATTGACTATAATGTTATATTTTGTAGGCATTTAATTAAACATTTATTAATCTTGGTTTTACAGGTTTTAAAAAAATTTTTTGGATGTAACAAAATAAATTTTTAGATGTCAAATATAAATGAAGGCCCTTGAAACAGTCATAAGTCCTGGACTTGGTGCCAAAAGAGCGTGCCAGACAAAGTGGGAGCTCTTCCTGGAAGCTGAGAGTGTGGACCCTGCAGAGGCTCCTTCACCTGTAAATCATTGCAGGGTGGTCCCATGGGAGGGAGCAGCTGGGCCCCGTTCATGGCCAAGGCTGGAGATGGGGCCAAGGCAGAGGCTGCAGGGAAACAGGTTCTGTCTCAGCCTCAGGAAGCTGGTCAGAGCTGCCGACAGAAGGACTGTCCTGTCTGGGAAGCACCACTGGAATGGAAATAAAGATTTCTCTGTAGGTCAGGAGAGGCTCGGTTCTGCTGCAGTAACAAATGAGCCCCAAACCACTAGGCTTCGACCAACAAAGAGTCCTTTCACATACTCTGAGTCCATCGTGGGTCACCTGGGAGCTCTAATCCACATCACCCACACTTGATGCCCCAGCCTGAAGGAGCAGCCCCTGTGTGGGGCACGGTCCCCGGCACAGGAGAGGAAAAAGAGAGAACTGTTGCTAGTTACGCATCAACCGGTAAAGCTTCTGCTGGGAAGTGACACATGTCACTTTTGCTCGCATCTGACAAAGATTCTCTCCTTGACCAGACTCTGCTCAGGCTCCTCTGAGTTCTTTTTCAACTAGCCTTCGACTTTTAGACTTCAGTGTCCATCTCTGCGTTGTCCAGTTTTAGCAAGAGTCTTGCTAAGTCAGTTTAGCCAGAATCCCCCATCCTCTGTTACCTCATCACCCTCCATATCTAATCCAGTTCCTCATCTTCCACCAACCCCAGGTGATGCGCCATCTCCCTGACCTCTCTCCAGCAAAGATCTTGTTTAGCCAGAATCCTCCCTTACCCCTGTTTCCTTTTATCAATTTTCCATCCACGGACTCCACCCTGCTCCTAGGTTATAAATTCCCACTCTACCTCGTCGTGCTTGGCGGCGAGCCCAATCCGTCTTCCCCACTGCAAATCCCCACTTATCCCGATGACCCCTCTTGAATACAGCCTGCCTTACCAGTCTTTAACAGGGGTCAGGATGAATCATTTTTTCTTTAACGCATCCATTGGCCAGAGGAAGGCAGGTGACCAAGAGTGCTGTTAATGGAGCAGGGACGGAGAGGTCTCCAGCAGAAAGTGGCAGTGCACGCTTGTGAATAATAACGCAATCCTCCACCACTTTCCTCTGAGAGAGAAACCCACAGGCAACTCTCTGTGAAGCAGACCCCACCCAAGACAGCTGTCTTGTCTGTTAGGTGTCGTGCAACCACGTCTGGGGGGGGCGGGGGAGTCACTTGCCTGAGGTCACAGAGCCAGGAAGTGGTGGATCATCAGAAGTTCCTCTCCCTCCCCCACTTTTAACCTCTTCATCCATCAGATCATTTCTGATTCACACACCTGCCCTTCAAGCCAGTGTGAATGCCTGACTCAGCTGGGGTAGGGGTGGGGAGTCACAGAATCTCTCTGTTGGGGCTGCCTGTTTGCGTGAGATGAAGGTAACCTGCCCCAGGCTGAAAGGGCATTTTATGCGTGAATCTCGATGAGTTCCTTTTTAAAAAATATATTTTCACCATGTCATTTATTTGCATAAGTACCTGTAATGGCTTCCAACTGCCAACCTTGGAGTCTAGTCTGAACTCACGTCCCCTCTGCCAGCCGTACTCAAAGGTGGTGTCAATTTCCCTCAGGATACAAAAATTGGGGTAATAGTAGGAGGGGAAAATGGGTACTAGGAGAGCAACCAGCAATAGCCGTTAACATTTACCACTGTGATATGCTCTTCCTGCAGTAAAAGCAATGCCGCACGCAGATGAATTACCTGTCCCAGTTTCCTTCTAGTGGGACCGTGTGACAGTGTTCTGGACAATGGAATGTGGGCAGAAGTAATTTACACCGCTTTAGGGCTTGGTCCATAAAAATCTCCAGTCTCACGACGTCAAAGAAATCCAGAGCCTGCCAGTAAGTAGTTAAAGTGGTAAAAGCAGGTTTTACTTAACTATTGCAATAGGGGGTGTCAACTACAATTGGCACTCGCCACTGGCACTTGCCATCGGTAATCTACAAGGATTAAATCATGTGCTCTGCAGCTGCTGATTTGCAACACCCCCCCTGAAAGGAGTTCAAGGTGGAGAGCTGAAATGAGGTCCTCTATGCTCTGGGAAAAACTGGCAGAACAGGTCTTCAGAGAGTTAAATATTTTCAGGAGCTGATTTTATGAGCCCAGTTCTTGTATTTCCTCATATCTAGAAAAGCACTAAAATCCTTCATGGTGACAACTGCTCCTCGTGACTAGCAGAAACCTGCTGCAAAAAAAAATGTGCTCGACTGCATGTACTTCCCCTTCGCCAAAATCACATATATCCTGACCTTCCCCTCTACCTCTTTGGAGCAGTTTCTCAGAGCTCTCTGAAATGCTGTCTCGCGGGCTGCAGCCCTCATTTTGCCCCAAATAAAACTTAACTCACAACTCTCACGTTGTGCAATTTCTTTAAGTCGACAGGGGAAAAGGGGCCTCATGATAAGACTGGGCTCAGCTCTGAATACGAGGAGGAAACACGGGAATATGACAAAGGTGGGGGTCAGTGAATGGAAAATTATTAAGGAAACATCAGGGATAAGGGGGGATTCTGGCTAAACAAGATTTTTGCTGAAGGCAAGCCTGGGTGATCAGTCATCACTTGGGGGCAGTGGAGGATGAGGAATTTGGTCAGATATCCAGGATGATCAGATATCAAGGGGGGAAATTCTGGCCAAACTGACTTAGCAGGATTCTTGCTAAAACTGGGCTCGTGGAGGATATGCCCAAGGACGGGGCCAAGTTGGACTCAGAGGAGCCAGAGTGAAGTTTGGTCAAGGAGAGAATCTTTGCCAACAATCTTCCATTGGATCCTTATGTTTAAACAGCAGCTACAATGAATACTTAGGGGACAGTTGAGGAAACTTGAAAATAGACTGGATGTGAGGTGGCATTATAGAATTTTAAATTTTCTTGCATGTGATAATGCCTCTTTCGTTATGTAGGATATCCTTATGTTTAAGAGATGCGTGCCTAAGTACTTAGAGGTGAAACTCACGCAAGATCTCAGCAGTGGGTTTGGTTTAGGGCTGACAAAGTCACACTACACAATGCTCACACAGCACCTAGCTGACTTAGAAAGGATGTGCAACAGGAAGCACAGCAGTACTTCATACAGCTCTCCATACCCCTGATCACTGCGCATGGGGCAGGTTCTAGTCCCAGGGGATTTCAGCAGAGGAGCCACTGGTCCCATGGGGCTGGTGCCATGGGCCTGTGAAGGTAAGAGGCCACTTGCATTCTCCAGCAGAGCTACAGCCCATACATTTCAAGTTGTGCCAGGATAGCTAAGGACAGCAAGCCGAGGGGTGGCCTTCGGTCAGTTTAAGAGCACACACAGAACCTCATCTAAGTGCAGACCACAAGTCAATTCTTGAGGCTGGAGGAGGGATTCACAGTTAGCTGTGAAAGTTCCCCCTCTAGTCATGATGTCTGCGCCTTCTTTTGAAGTGGTTGAACAAAAAAGTTAACTGTAAATAAGACGAAAGGCTGACACTTGTTGAATCTAGGTAATGAGTTAATCAAACTATTCTTCCAGTGCTTCAGTGGTTGAAAATTTTTATTACAGGAAATCAAAAGAAATAAAATTTAAAATGGAGGTGTTCACCTCCTGCTTTCATTTCCTGTGTGGTTTACTGGTGAGCTGATTCTGCCTGTTTAAAGCTCCCTGCTCTCAAGTCATCGCACAGATCTCCCCGCTTTCGTACAGCACTCCGTCCCCATCTCCTGACTACTGGATCCATCGCTCCCTCCAATCCAAGTACTTCTTCTTCTGGAAGCACGTGCCATTAGACTCTTTCTGTTGCCTTCCTTCAGGCACAGAAAAAAAAAATTTTTTTTTTTTTTTGGCCTTAAACCAAAAAAAAAAAAAAAACTTTTCCACATAACCAGAAAGTGCCGTGTCCGGCAGGCTTGGACCCAGGGATCAAAGCATGCGGCCAGGCCCCATTGCTCTGGCTCCATCACTTGGCTGCCGCTCTGCGCGGTTGCGCACAACCACGCTTCGCGTGGCAACTACCAGCTCCCGAGGCGGCTGCTTCTGTGCAGCAGCCTTTGCCCCAGCATGCTCAGCGATAGTCCAAGGCTTGCTCTGATTGGCCAGGCTTAGTCACATGCCCACCCCTGAACCAATCAGGGAACGTTGGCCCTGACTGGCCCACCTGAGTCATATGCTCCACACCTGGCCCTGAGGTGAGTCAGCGACTGTATCGACCCGGCGAAGGCAAAGCCTCGGAGGCAGGTGACTCTGGGGCTGGGGTTCGGGCGTCTGTGAGAGACGAGACCGGAGATGCGGGTGCCTGGTTGGTGACCTGGTCCAGCCCACTTCAGAGGCCGTTAGCGTCCTTGCTGGTTCTGAGCGCTTTTTCGCCCTGTGAGTCCCCGGCGTGGGTTTTGGACCCGGAAAGGCTTGGCTGGTTGGCTGGACTTTTCTCCTCCTCAAAGTCCTGGTGAACCTGCTTTCCCTGGCGCTCAGGCGCCGTTTCAGGAGCCGCGCCGCTGGGGCCGTAGTTCACAGAGCGGCCGTCAGGTGGCAACGGAGAGGCAAGAAGCCAGTCTCCAGCCTGTTCTTTGGGTTTTGCTTTTTAACTTTGTCGACTTAAAATGCACAACGTGATAGTTGTGAGTTCAGTTTTATTTGGGGCAAAACGAGGACTGCGGCCCAGGAGACAGCACTTCAGAGAGCTCTGAGAAACTGCTCCAGAGAGGCAGCGGGGAAGGTCAGGAAAGGTGTGATTTTGGTGAAGGGGGAGTACATGCAGTCGAGCACATATTTTTTTGCAGCAGGTTTCTGCTAGTCACGAGGAGCAGTCGTCACCATGAAGGATTTTAGGGCTTTTCTAGATATGAGGAAATGCAAGAACTGGGCTCATAAAATCAGCTCCTGAAAATATTTAACTCTCTGAAGACCTGTTCTGCCAGTTTTCCCAGAGCACAGAGCGCCTCATTTCTGCTCTCCACCCTGAACTCCTTTCCGGGGGGGTGTTGAAAGTCAGCAGCTGCAGAGCCCATGATTTAATCCTTGTAGAGGTAGATGGCAAGTGCCGATTGTAGTTGACAGGGCCCCCTTGCAGTCATAAATTTGTCCATGCTTTGGGAGGCGTTTCATGACCGATTCGTCCCACAGTGCTAGGAAGGCTCATTCCCAGGTCTGGCGAAGATTTCGCTGAGAGGTCATTCAGTGTGCTGTTACTGGGCTAGGTCTTATAAACAATAACTAAAGACTCTAGACCACCTGTCTTACTAGTCTATTATGGTCCAGGAAAAAATCCCTCTTGTATCTTCCCATATCTAGAGTTACACTAGTACAATCATTGATCTCACACAGACCTATATATTTTTGTCGGTGGCTCAGTCACACATCTGGTAATGCAAGAAACAACAATCTTGTAAAACAGGTAGAATACAGATAACATAGCTAGCAGTATTATTCAAGTCGTAAGTGAGAATTAAGGCAAGAACTTCCATTAGGTGCAGCCCAGTATATCCTTAGGTCATCTGACTTGGTCTGTCCTGTACCGATCCTTATCTTTCAGGGAAATGATATACTGGCGCTGTCCATAAGACCCCCAGCCCAACTTCCTGGTGTTACTAGGCTGGTTATCCTTAGTATAATTTAATTGTTCCCAAGATAAAAGGGGGCCTTAAAACTTCAATGACCAGGGCCTGGTGTTAACCACATAAATCCACCCCATAATTATAGGAGGTTTTACTCCTTGGCTGAAATTTTGCTGCTGCTCTGATTGAGCTTGAATAACTTTAGAGGAAAATTCATTTTTTTGGCCAGGGTCAGAGCAGGTATCATTAATTGGCTAGGTGAGGGGATCCCATCTAGTAATATCAGGAGTAGCCTGGGGCTTCCCTGGTGGCGCAGTGGTTGAGAGTCTGCCTGCCAATGCAGGGGACACGGGTTTGGTCCCTGGCCCGGGAGGATCCCACATGCCGTGGAGCAACTAGGCCCGTGCGCCACAACTACTGAGCCTGAGCTCTAGAGCCTGCGAGCCACAACTACTGAGCCCACGTGCCACAACTAGAGAAAGCCTGCGCTCAGCAATGAAGACCCAACACAGCCATAAATAAATAAATAAATTTATTTTTTTAAAAAAAAGAGTAGCCTGAACAGGACTGAACTTTCTTTCTTGTAAAATAAAGGTTCTAAGGGCCATCCAATTAGAGTCTTGGAGTGGAGAAATCCACCAAGGTAATCCAGAAGGACTAGACACGGGTAATTGGCCACAAACCCAACAATTGGATTGATTTTTAAAACTAGCATAGAATCGTGTCCATGATAGAAAAACATCTGATTTATATTCAAGGGTCCTGGAAGACAAGAAAACATTATAAATGATCATACGAATCAGGTCCAGCATCTTGGGTAAGCTGTCTACTTCTGATGTCGTCTTCTTAACATCCTGCTGTGAGTGTAGTTTCCTCTGTTTGAGCATCATTTTTTTTAAAATTTATTTATTTATTATTTTTGGCTGTGTTGGGTCTTCGTTTCTGTGCGAGGGCTTTCTCTAGTTGTGGCAAGCGGGGGCCACTCTTCATCGTGGTGCGCGGGCCTCTCACTATCGCGGCCTCTCTTGTTGCGGAGCACAGGCTCCAGACGCGCAGGCTCAGTAGTTGTGGCTCACGGGTCTAGTTGCTCTGCGGTATGTGGGATCTTCCCAGACCAGGGCTCGAACCCGTGTCCCCTGCATTGGCAGGCAGATTCTCAACCACTGCGCCACCAGGGAAGCCCTGAGCATCATTTTAAGGTGAGTTTGAGGTCAGCAGTCCTCTCTATAGACCAGTCCGGTGCAGGGGCCCTTTGTGAGTGGAAATTAATCCAAGAATCAATTCCCTTCAGTTTCGCTGTGCATGAGCTAGTTAAGAGTACCTGATAGGGTCCTTCCATCTAGGTTGGAGATAGTCCTTTAAACTATGTCTTTTCCAGCATGCATAATCCCCTGGTTGCACATTGTCGTGGGGCATCTGATCTTCATCCAAAAATAGATTACTGAGATAGGCCTCAGAAACAAACTGAGAGTGTCCTTTTAATAATTCAATTAAACTTTTCATTAATATAACATAACAGCAAGGAACTATCTGGGAACTGAGTCTTAGTAAATACAGACCTCCGTTAACAAAACTGGAACTTAATATTCACTGAAACATAATCCTTTTCTCTCTAAAATTACCCTCATGTTTACCAAATATAACCAAATTAAGACTAGTTTGTTTGCAAAATAAGTCTGGTCTCAGTAAACTTGGCCTGATAATTTATATAACTATCATTGATCATATAGGCTTTTTGCTTTGCTGAAACTTTTATAAGGAGTCTCATACTGAACTTTTAAAAGACCTCTCAGGGTTAGGAAAGTCACTCCAAGGGCTTATCACAGATTTCACCTAACAGATCTAGGTGAATTCCTCCCTTTTTAAGGTCCCCCAAATACCTTGAGCTTTCTGTACCTGTTAGTGAGTGGCCTTCCTAATTTACCTGATAAAGCTGCTAGGAACCTAAGAGTTTACAATCTCTGGAGGGAGCAGCTAAAGAAAAAAGATATGTTCCAATCCTGCTTACAAAGATATAATTTACCAAATTACTGTAAGTCATAATGAGTTTGAGGGAAAGGTTTCCTAATACCTGGAAAACACAGATTTAAACCAGTAATTTTTCAGATAGAAACCATAAAAACTATAACCGTATTCAGCAGTTCACTCAGTCTTACGTAACTAGCTATTTTGTTAACAGTTTCTCATTAGGATTCTTTAATTTCTTACCCAGTTCAGCATTATGGTCTGAAAGTCAGAAACTTGTATTTGTCCAAAAGTCCTTTTTATAAATCTTCTTGAAGAGGAAACATTTTTGCAAATGCATCAGAATAAAACCATAACTGTCTATAATGATGAAAGACTTAAGAAGGCATGTTTAAGCACAAGACAGATTTTTCAACAGGTGTTGCTGTGAAGGGCAGACTATAAATGGGATAATGATTAAAGGGGATGTTGAGGTCAAAAGAGGAATTTTTTAAGATTTGAGATATAAGAGCATATTACAAGCTAATGTGAGAAATTCAATTGAGAGGAAGAAATGGATGATTCAGGAGAAAAGACCTTGAGAAGGTGAGAGGGGATAGGATCCAGAACTAACAGGCTCCTCTCTGGCCTTGACAGGTACAGGGAGTCTCTTCTATTGAGAAAAGTACGAGGCCCACACACAACAATATACACTCTAATTAGAACTGCTACCTCGTATATGTATTAGCCAGGCTGGAAGGAAAGAGGAGTGTTTGAAGAGTTAAATGAGGATACTAAGGGGAATCTTCTTCCTTCTTGTGTCCTTTAATATCTGTTTTTATAATAAATAGAAATTTTTAAAGTAACAAATTCTCAAAAAAGCTCCTAAGTCAAGGTGCTCTCACGAGTTACACAGCAAGAAAAGAGCTGACAAATATACAGTTGTTTTGCTATATTAAAACACCTGGACTATTAGATTTTGACAATGTGATGATTTTGATGGTAAATACTACATACTATCCCTATATTAATTCTTCACAGAGTTAATAAATGCCCATATAGTCTTACTATGTGCCATACTGTTATAAGAATTTAATAAATATCAACACATTTGATATTCAAAAAAAAAAAAAAAAAAAAAAAGAAGGCATGTTTAAATCTGATTACAATGCAACTGACAAAGAAACTTGGTTACTGCTGTGACATACAACACTTTCAGATATTAACTAGAATTATGACTGATAACATTTTACCAGGACATATCAGAATCTTAGGAACTCCATATAATTTCTAGGATATCTATATTAGTAACATTTACCATACAATATAACCTAAGATTTATTACTCATTTGACAATACTTCCCATGTAATTTAACATACCAAATGAGCCCAATTAGTTTAATATCTCTCTTTGGGATGTTTCAGGTGCCCTTTGAAGCATCCCAAAGTTAGCCAGAGGTCAAAAGGACTTCACTGGAATTTGATTTAGGAGGTTTTTTTTAAAAGCTTTTATTGAATTTGTTTAAAACAATATTGCTTTTGTTTTATGTTTTTGGTGTTTTTTTTTTTTTTTTTTAAGGCATGTGAGATCTTAGCTATCCCACCAGGGATTGAGCCCACACCCCCTGCATTGGAAGGTGAAGTCTTAACCACTGGACCGCCAGGGAAGTCCCTGATTCAGGAAGTTTTGTCAAAAAAAATAACAAAAAGGGTTTAGAACACTCAGATAGGACAACAGTTCACTCTGAAACAATAGTTATTCACTTAGCCAAAGTAACAATAAAGATTTCAAAGGCAAATACAGAACAAATCACTTAAAAGGAAAGAAACTTGAAATCTGTTATCAAAGGCAGTTCAACATTTTAAGAAATCTTGTCCTCTTAAGAGAGAGAAAAACAAAATTCAAGTTTTGCACCCGCTTGCTTTTAAAATTCATTTACTCAAATTTTTTTAAATTAAATTATTAATTTATTTTTTAGTTTTGGCTGCATTGGGTCTTTGTTGCTGCACGCGGGCTTTCTCTAGTCGCAGCGAGCAGGGGCTACTCTTCGTTGCGGTGCGCTGGCTTCTCACTGCGGTGGCTTCTCTTGTTGCGGAGCACGGGCTCTAGGCGTGTGGGCTTAAGTAGTTGCAGCGTGTGGGCTCAGTAGTTGTGGCACATGGGCTTAGCTGCTCCGCAGCATGTGGGATCTGCCCGGACTCGGGCTCAAACCCGTGTCCCGTGCATTGGCAGGCGGACTCTCAACCACTGTGCCACCAGAGAAGTCCCTACTCAATTAAATTTATTTTAATCTTAGTCAATCCTGACCATGCACATAACTCTTTTCTTGGGGTCCACTTTCCACAAACCTTTCCTTACTTTCTGTATCCATCATTTTATTTTCCCATTCGGAAACAGCCACCTGTAAGTCAGACCTACTTCCTTTTCCCTTAATAAAATGTAATTCCATTCTTCATCTCTTCTTTACTGGAAACACACACCCTACTTTCCTACTGTAGACTGAAATGTTTCCTTTATTATTTCTATTAGCTTTAATTACATGCTTAAATTAGAATCCTCAGCTCTTAAACCTTAATTTCTTGTGAAAACTAAGAAGTAAGCAATTATGAACTGTCCTTTACATTGGCATTCTGTAGATTGGTGAACATAAATACCAGTGATATTTTCTAAAAATATTTACTTTCTTTAGAGAACGTGACACCAAACATATTCATTAATAGTCCTAAATACCTTTTGTTTCTCTGTAAAAGGAAGCCAATGTTCAATAATTAATGTTTCGGTATATTATTTTATTTGGGAATGCTAGCTATTCAATAAGCTTCCATCACTTAACTTAATTTAGCACAGCTCTAGAATTTCAAGTTACCAGAATCTGGAGAGACTATTTTATCTTATTTTATTTTTTAATTAAAATACTGAGTTTAGGCCAGCCAGGGCCCCGGCTGGGCTGCGCCTAGCTCCGCAGGGGCGGGCAGGGGGATGCCCAGGGGACCATGGGCCCAGGGCCCTGAAGCCTCCGGAGCCACATCCCTCTGAGCAGCGAGTGGGATCTGGGGCGGGGCGCCGAGCGCGGACAGGCCTGGAGAGAAAAAAAAACAAAACAAGACTGAGTTTATTTCACGTGTATGTTTTTGTCTCCCCACCATTTCCATTTGTCTGACCACCACTATGTCCTATCATAACATTCCATACATACTTAAAACCAAGCAAAGGGTGGAGTTGCATCTTTAAAAACTAAACAGGCGTTTTGGACAACACATTCTTGGCAATGGAACCTGGACAGCTCTCAGACACGGTAGGGAAAGTTCTCACTCTGCACTATAAAAAGGACAGCCAGATAGCAACTGTTACAGGAATGAAATAAGATGGGAGATTTTAACGAACTGTTGAAACTATTTTCTTAAAGAGACTTTCTCCACTGCCAGAGATCTTGAATAGCCTCCTGGTCAGTCATCCGGAAACAATTCTTCACATAATTGATGAATTTGGCTTCCACTTTGGGAAGGGAACCACCTTTTTCTATACTTGCTTGCATTTTTGCTTTACTGTCTTCTAAGAGCTAGGTCCTTTCGGTGTTGTAGGAGTTTTTTCCTGTTTTTTGAAGGATTCTTGACCTTTTGATCTTGGTGTTGATGGTTTTGAGTCTTTTCCATTCTGGTTTGATTTCTGTGCACTTTTGGCTGGAGTATCTCGTACAGATTTCTTTACTGGAGCTTTTTCTTCAGCCTCCTCATCATCAAAGTCATCATCATCATTGTCATCTTCATCACCCTCTTCATCTTCATCAGCAGCAAGTTTTGCTTTTTCTGTGGAAGCTTGCTACCACTTCCAGGGGCAGAACGCTTTCCAGATATACTTAGGAGTGTCACATCCTCCTCTTTGTCTTCTGACTCTGCATCTTCCTCCACAGCTACTAAGTGCTGTCCACTAATACGCACAGGCCCTGAGCCACACTTCAACCATCAGACCACAGGTGGTGGTATTTCAAAGCCCCCAAGGGAAACCGTTGGCTGCACAGACATTTTCAAAGTTGCCAGTGTTACTTTGATTGGGCTGCCTTCATAATTCATCGCCTCTGCTTCGACAGTGTGCAGTTCATCCTTTGCGCCAGCCCCTAAGCTGACCGTTCGTAAAGATGACTGGTGCCCATTTTCATCATCATCCACCTTAAAGTGATCATCTTTGTCGGCCTTCAGTTCACAACAGAAAAGATAGTTCTGGGGCCTCAGGGGGCTCATGTCCACGTCCATCGAATCTTCCATGGGTTGGTGGCACGCACTTAGGTGGGAGAGAAGGCGGACGGAGAAAAAAGACTACTGCTCCAGGGAACAGGTGCACAGGACAGAATCACACCAGGTGGAGAGACTATTTTAGATGGACATTCCTAAAGCATAATTATTCCTAATAGAGTTTATCTAAAAGCTCTTATCTCATTTATATTTTCTTTCCTTAAAAGTTTTTTCACATCAAGTTACTTTCCTTGCTGACAAATCTGTAACAGATATAACAAGGTTTTATTTAGCTTATATTAAACTGAGGCACAATAAAGTATTATACTTAATGTTGATGACTCTAAAGACATGTCTATATTAATTAGATCAACAAACAAACATTAATACCAGGTATTAATTTAATACTATTTCCCAGTTCACGTGAACCTGAAATTCATTTAGCTTAATTTCTCTTGCATTTAGAATTGTTTGATTTGTAAGCGCTTACTTTTCTTTAAGCCAATTAAATAGAGCTCATTTACAAATTAACCACAGCAATATTATCCAAGACAAAGACACGTACTGAGACATACATATATCCAGACAGACACAACAAGAAATCTAGCTGCATTTTCTAAACTTAGTCATGAATCAGATATTACAATATAAAACTCACTAGTTTATAAACAACACTTGGAATAAGAAAAAAATTTTAAGGTTTGTTTTTTTTTTTGTCCTTTTTATCCCTCAGTCTCAGGAATTAGATATGGTCTAGATAAGATAAGTGATCCTGAGAGCTCTGGTCTCAAGGCACAGGGAGAGAAAATCAGGCTTTCCTAGTAGAGCTCATTCCCTAAGGGTCAGAATTCTGAAGATTTTTTTTCCTTCAAGCTAGCTTTCTCTACTGGTTGGGAATTAAACAGGGGTTGGTTAACCTTTGACTGGCATTGTGTACTTAATTGGCGAAATTGAAGGTTCATAATTTTCGTAGATACTCCCTTTTCTTTCTTTCCTTTTTTTTTTTTTAATGGTCTTCAAAGGTTGGTCAGCCAGTGTATCAAAGGTGTTTGTATGTAACATGGACCAACCTAGATTGTGTTTTTGACTAGAGTAGATAAATCCTCATCGAAGCCTTCTAAAAAGGCGGAGTTAAGCAGAGAATCATCTTGGTGGTTAGAGAATGATTCAGGTGTCAAGCCAGAATGTTGCTTAAAAGTTTTTTTTTTCCTGTCAAACCTTCCCTAATAGTTCAGAACTGATTCATCCGATCTTTGCTTGCACTGTTGAATCTCTGTCCAGTCTACGGTTTTTGGAAAAAGCTCTGGGATAAATTCAAGTAATTTCTGAGCTAATTCCTTGTATTCAGTGCAAGCCTCTGGACTATGTGATTCAAAATCCATTAAGGGGCTTTTCCATCCTGCCTTCTCTATCCATTCCCTTGCTTGGCTTTCAGAAACTAACAGCTGTATTAATTGATATAGATCTGGAAACCCGGGCTCGTAGGTCCGGATGGTTAATTCAAAGTCCTTAGCAAATCCCAATGAATCCTGACTTGGATCAGGAAATTCCTTAGCCAAAACTCTAAGTTCTACTTGGGTCCAGAGTGTGTACATAAGCTCCAAGGACGGTTCACCTCTCCCTGTAATGAGTTTCTCCTTAAAGGGAGCTATAGGGCTTCCCTGGTGGTGCAGTGGTTAAGAATCCGCCTGCCAATGCAGGGGACACAGGTTTGAGCCCGGGTGCGGGAAGATCCCACATGCCACGGAGCAACTAAGCCTGTGCGCCACGGCTACTGAGCCTGCGCTCTAGAGCCCGTGAGCCACAACTACTGAGCCCGTGAGCCACAACTACTGAAGCTTGTGTGCCTAGAGCCCATGCTCCGCAACAAGAGAAACCACCGCAGTGAGACGCCTGCGCACTGCAACAAAGAGTAGCCCTCACTCGCCGCAACTAGAGAAAAGCCCACGCGCAGCATCGAAGACCCAATGCAGCCAAAAACAAATAAATAAAATAAATAAATTTATTTAAAAAAGGGAACTATAATCACTTCTGATTTTTTGGTCCTCCTTTGCTGGGGAGAGGGCAGCGGCAGGAGGCAGAAGAGTTGGGAGAGAAAAAGGAGATGGCGTCTGGACCATTCAGATAGAAGAGGCCACGTGGGAGGAGCAGAGGGAGAGATGGAGTCAGAGACAGAGGGCCAGCAGCCTATTTAGAAGCTTCTAGACACCAATCAAAGTAAGCATTCCATGCAATCTGTTTGATCTTACGGCGGCTTTTTCTTTTTTTTTAATAAATTTATGTATTTATTTATTTATTTTTGGCTGTGTTGGGTCTTCGTTTCTGTGCGAGGGCTTTCTCTAGTTGTGGCAAGCGGAGGCCACTCTTCATTGCGGTGCGCGGGCCTTTCACTGTTGCAGCCTCTCTTGTTGCGGGGCACAGGCTCCAGACGTACAGGCTCAGTAGTTGTGGCTCACGGGCCTAGTTGCTCCGCGGCATGTGGGATCTTCCCAGACCAGGGCTCAAACCCGTGTCCCTTGCATTGGCAGGCAGATTCTCAACCACTGTGCCACCAAGGAAGCCCACAGCGGCTTTTTCTAATTCTGTGCACAAAACAGCAATTTTGGGATAGCAGAAGAACCCCAGTTTGGCCATTGTATGTGGAGAGCTCCTTTAGTATAATTTCCCCAATTACGTAGGTACTTGCATGTATAAACCTGGCTGAGGTGTTAGCCAGAGGCTGGCTTTCTAATGCCCCTTGTTTCTGTGTTTGAGAGGCTCTATTTCCCATATTTAAAATATTTATTTATTTATTTATTTATTTATTTGGTTGCATTGGGTCTTAGTTGCGGCAGGCGGGCTCCTTAGTTGCCGCTCGCCGGCTCCTTAGTTGTGGCATGCGAACTCTTAGTTGTGGCATGCATGTGGGATCAAGTTCCCTGACCAGGGATGAAACCCGAGCCCCCTGCATTGGGAGCGCAGAGTCTTAACCACTGCGCCAGCAGGGAAGTCCCCTATTCCCCATTTTAAAGTAGAATTTGTTGGGGATAAAACTTACTAGTGAAACTGTCTGGCTGCCGGTGTGCTGCTTGTGAGCTTACCTCCTCTAGGCGTCCCCCCAGAGTCGTTTCAGCCCTCCTACATGTCTCAGTTTCTCCCTTTGGTGGTCTGAGACCACCACAGGTGCTCGCTGAGTGGCCGATTCTTACCTGCGACCGCTGGATGAGCAAGCATTTTAATTAATGAGTGGGCCTCCCTATGGGACCACTGCACGGTATGAGGACTCTGCCTCCAAGCCGTGCCCAGCCGGGAGGAATCTTGTCCCTTTTCTTCGGAGCAAAGCTCTCATGTAATATCTTCACTTTTATCCCAACAAATTCTATTAAGGTGGCCAAATTGAGGAAAAGCGTCAGATCAGCCTCTTACCTAACCACTCAGCACAGACCACTCTGTCTCCTACAACTGAGCAAACCCTGGTATCTTTCAACCAAGACCCCCACCCCAGTATCTTTCAACTGGGTGGGTATTCCCTGGTATCTTTCAGCCAGGCCCACCCCCCACAAGTATCTTTCAACTGGGAGGGGTCAGGTACCTGCTATACACCCCCAAATAAAACTCAGGATCATCAACCAATACGGGAGATCTGAGAACCAGGAGAGACTCCCCCAGATTCTTCTGGACTCTCCAAGGTGGCAGATGGGCGCAAGGGGCCTCTGCTGGTACCAAGGCTCTGGTTCCTCATAGAGTTCCGGCGAAGGAGAGAAGTCCATTCTGGATCCCTTCGTGGTTGCCATAAAAACTGTCAACTAAAAAAATTCACAACATGAAGGTTGCAAGTTAAGTTTTTTGGGGGGCAAAATGAGGACTGCAGCCCGGGAGACAGCACTTCAGAGAGCTCTGAGAAACTGCTCCAAAGAGGCAGCAGGGAAGGTCAGAATATATGTGATTTGGGCGAAGGGGGGAGTACATGCAGTCGAGCACTTATTTTTTTGCAGCAGGTTTCTGCTAGTCACGAGGAGCAGTCGTCACCATGAAGGATTTTAGTGCTTTTCTAGATATTAGGAGATACAAGAACTGGGCTCATAAAATCAGCTCCTGAAAATATTTAACTCTCTGAAGACCTGTTCTGCCAGTTTTTCCCAGAGCACAGAGGCCTCATTTCTGCTCTCCACCCTGAACTCCTTTCCAGGGGGGGTGTTGAAAGTCAGCAGCTGCAGAGCCCATGACTTAATCCTTGTAGAGGTAGATGGCAAGTGCCAATTTGTTGTTGACACCTTATAGTGAATTATAAACTATACATGAAAAGCATATCGTGCAGTCGATAAATCCTCACAAACTGGACAAGCCTGCGAGGCCAGCGTCCAGCTCGGGAAACAGACTGTGACCTCGGGAGCCCCCCTTGTTCCCAGCCGCTCCTCCCCCACTCCCCGTCCTGACTCACGGTTTGTCATTTACACTTGTGCCACTTTACAGTTTGGGCTTCTTGTGAGCGTCCTCCACGTCGTCGTGTGTAGTTGTATTTTTGCGTGAACAGAGCTAACTTCCCAGGTTTCTGTGGTTCCTGCGTTCATGTGTCCGCTTTGCTGCGGATGGGCATCTGGGTGATTTCTGGTTTGGGCCTTTATGGATAAATCATGCTGCTGGGAACCTTTCACATACGTTTTGATAGACACATGCATACACATTTTTGTTGGGTGTATACCTGTGAATGGGATTGTTGGGACACAGGTTGTACAAATTTTTTAGCATCCGCCGATACTGACTGCCATGCCCTTTCCAACGCAGTTTAGCCGATTTACACTCCCAACAGGCCCAGTTGCACTGGGTACTTTCTGTCTTTTCCATGTTAGCCATTCAAGTAGATTTTTTAAAAACAGCTTTACTGAGGTATTAATTCACATACTGTAAAATTCATCTGTTTTTATGTGTACAATTCAACGATTTTTAGTAAACTTACAGAGTTGTGCATCCACCACCATGAACCAATTATAGAACATTTCCATCATTCCTGGACCCCTCACGCCCGGTTTAGTTTGGTTTTTAACCTCATTTTTTTCAACAGTCTTTGGGCGCTTATTTGGTGCCGGGCACTTTGCTAAGCAACATGAATGACTGAAAAGTCAGGAAGACCTGGTCCTTGTAGCCTAGAGAGAGACAGACTTGTAGCCCAATCACTGGGATCAGGTGAGGCACGGAGCAGCGTGGCATGTGTGGTGACCCGGAAAGAGTCGAGGGCTTGTGACGCTTTAACTGCAGTTGTGTGTGTGTGTTGGGGGTGGTGGTGGTGGTGAGGTGACAGCGAAAGAGCATCAGCTTGGCCACCACCTGGGAAAGTGTCCCTCCAAAGGAGAGCTCAGCTTTCCAGGCCTTGGGTGGGCACCTCCTCCGATAGGACTTTCCCGACCGCGTTAGAAACAGGGGTTAGGGGTCTCAGCCCTTTACCCCCAGAACCTCCTGGGCTTTGGTACAGGTCTGCCTCCCTCCTGGACTGAGAGCTCTGAGGACAGGATCTGAGCTTTCTTCACAACTGTGTCTCGGGCTCAGAGCAGCATCTCAGCTTCCTGGGCTGCCGTAAACAAAGGGCCCCAACTGGGGGGCCTAATGCAACAGAAATGTATTCCCTCACAGTGCTGCAGGCTCAAAGTCAGAAGCCAAGGTGCTGGCAGGGTCCTTCTCCCTCTGAAGCCTCAAGGAAGGTCCTTTATTTTTTAATTTTTATTTATTTTTTTTGGCACAGGGAGGTTTTGTGTATGTGTCTCTGTGTCTCTCCTCTTCTTCTAAGGACACCAGTCATACTGGATTTAGGGCTCCCTACCCCAGTATGACTTAATCTTAACTAAGTACCTGCAAAGACACCGTTTCCAAATAACGTCACATTTTGAGGTTTCAGATGGACATGAATAGGGGGGCACTATTCAACCCAATCCAGTGCCCAGAAAGTTTGTTGGAAAATGCCTGCCATTCTCTGTGCTCTGAGCTGGCGCTCACCCTGGAGCCTGCTGCTGGCTTTGGTGTGACAGTCACTTTGGTGGTGGTGGGGGTCCAGGAAGTCCGTTAGATCATGTCTGCTGCACACAGCGGAGTCCTGGGTGTTCAGTCTACTTTCTCCTAGAATCAGCTCCCCGTGGGTACACCCATACCAGCTCCCCTGGGACGGCTCTGGACGCAGTGAGTCACTACACCCCAGCTTCCCTCACCTTTTCATTTCAAACATTTTTTTTTTAATATAAATTTATTTATTTATTTATTTATTTTTGGCTGTGTTGGGTCTTCGTTTCTGTGCAAGGGCTTTCTCCAGTTGCGGCGAGCGGGGGCCACTCTTCATCGCGGTGTGCGGGCCTCTCACTGTCGCGGCCTCTCCCGTTGCAGAACACAGGCTCCAGACGCACAGGCTCAGTAGTTGTGGCTCACGGGCCTAGCCGCTCTGCGGCATGTGGGATCTTCCCGGACCGGGGCACGAACCCGTGTCCCCTGCATTGGCAGGCTGATTCCTAACCACTGCACCACCAGAGAAGCCCCTGGCAGGCGGATTCTTAACCACTGCGCCACTAGGGAAGCCCTCAAACATTTTTTCAATACATAGATAACGTGGTGATTTTTATAAACTTAAAATGTTTTTGTTTTCCTTTTTATTCAGACATTTCCTTATGTATTCACAAATAATGCATGGTGATATTTTTAAAACTTTTTAACCTTTTTTTGGTTTCATTTTTCACTTCAAACATTGAAAAAAAATACACAAATAAGGCACGGTGTTGTAAAATGAAGACAAGTGCAAGGAGATAGCCCAAAGAGATAGCTAGTTGCCAACCCCAGGATTTGTTATTCCCATCTTAAAGCCCCTGATTTTCAGCTGGTCAGTTGGTCACCTGGAGTAGAGCCTACACATCTCACTTCCTAGGTGGCGGGGGAGGCCGCATGAATAAGTTCTGGCCAATGGGGTGAAACACAAGTGTTACATGATGGTTTCTAGAAAGCTTTCTCAAATGACAGCTCCTGGGTGCCCTTCGCCCTTTCTTCTCTGTTGCTTAGAAATGGGATGTGGTGCTGGCGTGCCTTCTGGGATTATGAAGTCAGGGATGCACCCTAGGGATGAGAGAGCACCAAGCGAAGTCAGCCTGAACCATGGTTGTCTGTGGAGACACCATGGCCGCCCTGGGCTGTTCGCACTTGGACTCTGATATGTAGGAGACACCAACTTCTGTCTTGTTCAAGCCATTTCTATGTGTTTCCTGTGGATCGCCGCACGCGGGTGGCCTACAGCAACATGCATTTATTATCTCACAGTTCTGGAGGCCAGAAGTTTGAAGTCAGCATCGCTGGGCCACGTCAGGTCAACAGGGCCTCCCTCCCTCCCTCCAGAGGCTTTAAGGAAGAATCTGCTCCTGGCCTCTGCCAGCTTCGGGGGCTGCCAGCCTTTCTTGGATTGCCACTGCAACCTCTGCCTCAGTCTACACACTGCCTTATGTGTGTATGTGTGTTGAATCGCCCCTGCCTCTCGCTTAGAAGGATATATGTGACTACATTCAGGGTCCGCCTATGTGATCCAGGAAAACTTCCTCATCTCAAGATGCTTAACTTGATCATATCTGCCCAGACCCTTTTTCCAGGCAAGGGAGTATTTACAGGTTCCAGGGATGAAGACTTGATATCTCTGTGGGGGCATTGTCCAGTCTATTACATCACTGTTATTCATGTCCCCGTTACTTAGCACTGAAGGGAGACCCCAGTGAACAGAAAAGAATACATGCAAAGGAATGTTCTGGGCAGCAATCTGTGTTGTAGCGAAAAGGATGGAAATGGTCTCCATGATGAGCTGACTTTGGGGAACATACAAACAGATCATGGTCTGATATCATGGGGCTTTATACAGTAATGAAAAGGACTGAGCGGTGGCTACATTTATCAACACGGATAAATCCCCTGCAGAAGGCTATGCTGAGCTCCGTGCTGGGGGTTGAGGGCCAAGAGTTGAATTGGACCCAGCCCTCCCCCAAAGGAGCCCGCAGTCCAGTGATGGACCCAGACCCAGAACCAGTCATAACAGCACAGTGCATACACAACGGCAGTGTGTCCTGGGACCTGTGGTTGTGCTGGGAGCTCAGGGAAAGCTTCGCTGAGGAGGATACTGGAGGGTAACTAGGTTTGCACCAGACGGGCTTGGCGGAGGGGCGTTCCCAGTGGGGGGAAGTCCAGGGGCAGCGGTGTGGCCGTGTGAGAGGAGCGAGGGGAGCAGCTGCCGGCAGGGTGCTGTCAGGTCAGGCAACAGAGCTCCCAACAAGAGAGGGGACTTCCTGGCCCCAGTGACTGAGTGTCACGAGTGGTGTGACCAGGCTCTGCCCACCCCTGCAAGTGTCAGCGGTCACCAGGGCGACAACCTTCCTCATTCAGTCCAGGGTGGAAAGACGTTTCCACAACCAGGGATGACAGTCCTGAATGTTCCCTGTGGGCAGCTGTTTTCCCTTTGCCATGCGCTTCCCTCCCCCAGCGACCCAGTCATTCCCCACTGTTCTCTGCACGGCTCTGCATCCGAGTAGCTGCACAGGTAAATACAGAAGCCACTATTCCTGCATTTTTGGTTGGTAACTCCTCTCCTTTTCCTTATCTGAAAAAGACAACTACATCAAGCAATAGTTAGAAACCTATGAGGATGGGCACATAATGTATAAAGATGAGCTTTGTGACAGTAGCAGCATGAAGGAGGGAGCGAATGCAGCTGTTTAGGGGCAGAGTTTTCGTAAACCGTTGAAATGAACGTTAATCTTGAAAACATTACGTTAAGTGAAGGAGACAGACATAAAAGGCAACATACTTTATGATTGTATTTATCTGAAATGTCCAGAATAGGCACATCCATAGAGACAGAAAGTAGATTAGTGGCTGCCAGAGTCTGGGATTGTGGGGGTTAGGGGGAGAGAGGAATGGGAGTGACTAACTTCTTTTGGGAATGATGAAAACACTCTGAAATTGGATTGTGGTGAGAGTTGCACAACCTTGTGAATATACTGAAATCCACTGCACTTTATACTTTAAATTAGTGAGTTTTACAGTATGCAGATTATTTCTCACTTAAAAAAAAAAACCAAAAACCAAAACCCAACCCTACCACCCTGTGTGTAGCAATAGGAATGTCCTCGGGTGCAAGTAATGGACAAAAACAAACCGCCAGAGCAGCTGCACCCAGGTGTCTACTCCAAGTGCCACTCCGAGTAGCGGCCGGGCTGCACGGGGCGTGGTGTGTAAGCGTGACTGGAGGTCAGGCCGCAGGGCAGCTTCAGCTTCTCAGGGTATAGCCCATAGAATCTGCACTTCTCACGCTCTCCCAGGTGATGCTGGTGCTGCCGGTCTGAGGACCACACTTCCTGTAGGAAGGCAGTTCTGTTACCTACTGCTGTGTAACAATCCTTCACAAAGCATAGAGGCATAAAACAATTGTTTACATGTCACGGTTCTGTGACTTGACTGGGCTCGGGTGACTCCCATGGGGTCTCTCCTGCAGTTGTAGTCAGATGGTGGCTGGGGCTGGAATGCTCCAAAGGCTGCTCACCTGGGCTCACCTGCCTGGTACCTGGGCTCACCTGCCTGGTACCTGGGCTGGGATGGCTACAACCGCCAGGGGCTGGTCAGGCCTTGACCTCTCTCCACGCAGCCTTTTCACATGACTACCTTTCCACATTCCTTAGAGCAGTCTGCTCTGTGACATTGGCAGCTAGCTTTCCCCGGAATGAGTGTTCCAAGACAGAAAGTGGAAGCTGCAAGGTCTGCTGGCCTGAGCCTAGAAATTGGAACATTATCATCATTCTTTGGGGTTCTAATGGTCAAAGCAGTCACAGGGCCCGCTTGAATTCAAGGAAAGATCACATAACACCTCAGTGGGAGGGATTTTAAAGAGCTTCAGCGCCATTTTTAATCCTCCCAAAAGGTTCTGCTAGATTCCTTGGGAAGAGCTTGTACGTGCACTGCTCCCTCCGGAGTTCTTGTACCTTCATGACAGTTTCATTGCCACCTGGTTTTGTTGTAGATCTAGTCTGTGAGATTGGGTGTGCTATCCTGGCTGAACTGTTTGTATGTAGGAATTTGTGGATATTGAAATACTATATCACCACTGACACCATCATCCAAGACTCTTCCCTCTGTGTTTCAATTTGAATCTGTATATTTTTTTCTTTCCTGATACAGGTCATCACCCAGTGTGGGAGCCACAGGGCTCATAGAGCATGTAGGAATGTTCTGGCCAGTGAGCCCTCATCGGCCTTTGGCTGTGTGACCTCTAGAGACTTGAACTTTCTGAGTTTCTTCATTAGAAAATGAAAATACTTACTTTGAGGAGATGCATTAAGAGATGGCAAATTAAAAAAAGAGAAAGAGATAGCAGATAAAGCCATCTGGCACGTGTTAGACAGTCAGTAAAGAGTAGACATGAGAAAAATAAAAAATAAGTTGCCAACAGATTGAAGAGAAAAACAAAGACAGATTGGAGGTGTGGGCTGGATGGTAAGTCAAGCCAATCCTTCTAGAGCAATTGGTAATATTTAACAAGAGCTGGGCAACTGTTCTTTCCTTTGGCCTGGAATTTCCCCATCTGGGAATAAATTCCAAGGAAATCACTCCCAAGGGGAAAATATGCAGTTTCTCCGCAGATGTTTTTAACAGCACAATTCACAATAGGAAGTGACTGGAAACAAAACAAGTGACTAATTTAAAAAGTCTTGAAAAAGCAGAGGAAGAGAGCAAGACAGCAACAAAAGATAGAAGTATAGGGAGTTCAAGGGGTTAGTTCCTCCACTAAAGCAACCATTAAGCAAAAACTGACAGAACTAACTTATTTTGGAACTCTGGAATCCAACCAAGCACTTACAGCAACCAGGGGAGTGTTTAATGAAGGAAAAAAAAATGTTAAGTTTCAGTAAGAGGGGATTGTGGTGTTTTTTCCTTCCCACCCACCATCCCCCATTGCCCTGCACACAGGTGGCTGTGGAAATGGCAGCCTGTGTTCCTGGTGTGACATGCTGAGCCAGGGGTCAATGTGGACTTTGTTTTCAAACACTGTGCTGGAAAGTTTCAACCAATTTGGCAGTTCCCTAAGGTACTGGTGCTGAGGTTTTGCTTGGTTTTGCGCCCCCTCAGGTTGAATCCACTTTCAGGAAGTGACTGTCAAAAGCATTTAAAGACATAGAATCCCCTTAGCCATCTGGGGCAAGGGTCAGTGGACAAGGATATCAGCAGATGTACTAAAAGGCCTGGGAAGAAGGAGGCTGAGGAGGAAGATACTGGGTGGAATAAGGGCTTTGAAGGACTGTAGCATATACCACGGTATTTGGACTACAATGAACATGCCCAGGGCCAGATGCACACACAGAAGGGATCTCACAGGATCCTAGGGCTGCAAGTCTAGCTGACCCGTAGGCTCTGCATAAGCAGGAGATGAAGCAGAGTCCTAGGTGGCCTGGCCAAGCATTGTAGGAGCACCCCAGGTCAGATCCAATCTGCAAAGACTGGGAGAAGGGTTATTTCTTTTTCTTTTTGGCTCCGGGCTTTTATTAAAATTTCTGACCACTGAGATAATAGAACAGAGAGTTCAGTGATGACACATGGCAAGAAATACAGTTTTTACAAAATAGTTTGGAAAAGTCACCAAAAAATCCCACACAAAACAGAAAATGTCAGTTCTCCACAATCAATAACAACAAACTCTGGGGAGAGGGAAGAATCTGATTTTCAGAGTTATCATGTTATAATATTCAAAATATCCAGTTTTCAACAACAACAACAAAAAATGACGAGGAATGCAAAGAAAGAAAAAAGTATGTCCCATTCACAGGAAAAAAAAGAAATTAAGAGAAATTGTCCCTGAGAAAGTTCAGATATTCAACTTACTAGACAAATACTTCAAATCAATTGTCGTAAATATGCTTAAAAAGCTGAATAAGTCCAGGAGAATGATGTATGAACAAAAGGAGACTATTACTAAAAAGATATAAATTATGAAGAGGAACTATATGGAAATACTGGAGATGAAGAGTACAGTAGTTGAAATAAAAAGTTCGCTGGGGTATCAGAACCAGATCTGAGCAGGCAGAGGAAAGAATCAGCAGACAAAGAGCAAGTGAAACCATCCAGTCTGAGGAGCAGAGAGAAAAAATCATGAGGGAAAATGCTCAGAGCCTGAGGGATGCATGGGCCATCACAAGATATACCAATATATGCATTATGAGAACCCCAGAAGAAAGAGAGAAGGAAAGACAGAGAGGAAGGGGCAAAAGAATATTTGAAGAAATTAAGGCCAAACACTTATGAAATTTGGTGAAATCATAATCAGCATATTCAAAACCTCAATGAACTAAAAGTATGACAAACCCAAAAAGATCCACAAAGACGTATTATATTCAAATTCTCAAAAGCCACATACAAGGAGAAGGATTTGGGAAAGTTAGAGGGGTAGCAAGCACCAGAAACTTGTCTCCCCACCTAGACAAGAATTGCCCAGGCAAAATCTGTCTCTTGTAACTATTTTGGAACTCTGAAGTCTATTGGAGGCTTGTAACTTCCAAGTAAAGGCTTGGACAGAAAAGGGTGGTTAATCTCAGTCAATTTTAGCTCTTAGCAGCATATTAATTCCTCCTCCTACCCCTCAGTGCCATGGCAGGCCGCTGTTCACGTATTCTTGGAGCAGCTCGTACAAGGTTGGCAGAAGCCGGGCAGAGGGGAGGACCATGTACTTCAGATACTGCACATCTGCCCTCTAATCACTGATGGCTGCTTCTCATCACACAGGTGCAGACCCAGAGGCAGGGCTATTGTGGCTCCTCCACCTAGTGTTGCAAGCCACACCCTCTCTGCCTGAAGTGACTTCCAGAGGATGTAAAGGACCAGGCCTTTTTTTCTTACTTTATGTTTCTCTTTTCCCCATTTTGGGAGCCAGACATTGAAAAATAAGACATTCAAAAGCACCTGCAATACAGAAGAAATTAGAAAGTCATTGTGCATGACCGAGGGAAAATGCAGACTCAAAAAACAACAGACAAGGGATTTCCCTGGTGGTCCAGCGGTTAAGAACCCATCTTGCAATGAAGGGGACGCTGGTTCAATCCCTGGTCAGGGAACTAAGATCCCACATGCCACAGGGCAGCTAAGCCTCAACGACGGAGCCTGCGTGCCACAACTAGAGAGATGCCCGTGAACTACAACGGAAGATCCTGGGTGCCGCAACTAAGACCCGACACAGCCAAAAAATAAATAAATAAAAACAGAAACAATAAAACAAAACAAACAAAACCACCAGGCAAGACTGTAAGTTTACACCTCAGGCTGATCCTCAGCAAAGAGACAGCTACAACAACTAAAAAATCAAAATCAAAACCAGCAAATTCTGGGGAAGAGAGGGAATCAGATTTCGAGAAGTATCACATTATTAGGTTCAAATGTCCACTTTTCAACAAAAAATCACAAGGCATTAAAAAAAAAAAAAAAGACAGTATGGCCCATTCAACAAAATAAACAGCCAGGAGAAATGGTTCCTGAAAAAGACCTGGTAGCAGATTTACCAGATAAAGACTTTAAAACAACTGTCATAAAGATGGTTGAAGAACTAAAGGAAGATGTGAAGAAAGTCAAGAAAACAATGTATGAACAAAATAGAAATACCAGGACTTCCCTGGTGGTGCGGTGGTTAAGAATCCGCCTGCCAATGCAGGGGACACGGGTTCGAGCCCTGGTCCGGGAAGATCCCACATGCCGCGGAGCAACTAAGCCCATGCGCCACAACTACTGAGCCTGCGCTCTAGAGCCTGTGAGCCACAACTACTGAGCCTGCATGCTGCAACTACTGAAGCCCGCGTGCCTAGAGCCCATGCTCCGCAACAAGGGAAGCCACTGCAATGAGAAGCCAGTGCACCGCAACGAAGAATAGCCCCCACTCGCCGCAACTAGAGAAAGCCCGCATGTAGCAACGAAGACCCAATGCAGCCAAAAATGAATAAATAAATAAATAAGTAAATTTATTTATTAAAAAAATATAAATAAAGTTAATGGGGCAAAATATTAGCAGTAGGAGAATGTGGGTAAAGGAAAGGGTACACAAGTATTCTTTGTATTATTCTGATTCTTGAAACATTTCTGTACATTTGAAATTATTTACAAATGAAGTATTTTTAAGGTATCTGTGTACACTGATAAAGTTTTTGTCGCTTACTCATCCCTTCACTCCTGCAATGTGTACTGAGTTCCTTCCATGGGCCATGCGCTGTGTCAATGCTGGGGATCCCCCTGAGCAGCCCCAGTTCCTGCCTTCGAGGCCTGTCCTGTCTCAGCAGACGTGGCAGCAACACATCACATAGCTGAATGGCTCCGTGCAGTTATGGTGTGTGTGTATATGGGTCCCAGCTTGGTTTTCTTCTCACTACATTTCTCTGACTCCAGCCTCTCCAAGGGAGCGGCTAGCCTTTTATCCTCATGGGTTTGGGGCTGCTTGGCCATTTTAGAAGAGGACCAGGGGAATGGCCTTGGGCAGAACAGGCCTTGAAACTAAAGAGCAAAGGCCCTGTGGGCCTGAGTCCCAGAGACAAAAGCCAGGCTCACAAGAGTAAAAGATTAACTTTGTCTCTGTTACACTCACAAGTATACCTAGTTGCCACAAGACAAGAAGCTCGCTTATCCGTTTTAACCTTATCTGTTCCTGTGCTTTCTTGCAGAAAATTCTCATTCACTTCTTTCCCCTCACAGAAGCAGTCCCTATTCCCGATAGATACCCACCATGGCTGCTGATACAAGAATTTTGACGATTTCTGAAAATTACCAGTGATCATGAGACAAAACCTCCCTTTTGTTATAAAAGCAACTCACCCCTTCTGCTCAGGGAGCTGGCACTTTTTTTCCTGCCGTCTTCCTTGTGCACAAGCTGTCTCCTTTAATAAAAAGCTTTGCTCAAGAGCCTTGTGGAAGCGATATTCATTTCTAGGGTATTGCTGTCTAAGAATCTGGAAAGGGCCCGGTAACAAGGACACTTGAAATGCAAATCTTCCTGTCTCCGTAGAAATTCTGATGTGAGGGAGGATGATGATGAGAGTAAAGACAAGGACCACATCCAGACTGGAAAGTAAGAAGTGAAACAGTTTCTCTTCCCGGAGGGCATCCTCTTGGATATAGAAAACCCTAAGGTATCCACCCAAAATTATTACAACTAGTAAGTCAGTCCAGCAAGATTGCCGGACATAAGATCAGTGTGCAAAAATCACTTACAATTCTACACACTCGCAACGACCAACCCGTAAGTAAAGTTAAGAAAACGACTCTATGGCATTAAACAAAAAAACAATAAAATGCTTAGGAATAAGTTTAACAGAAGAACTACAAAACTTACATTCTGAAAACCACAAAACATTGTTAAAAGCAATTAAAGAGGATCTAAATCAGTGGAAACATGGTTTTATCAACCTCACTCAGCTGTTTCTGGAACTCTGTGAGTGTGTAGGGTAGTCATGCAAAGCAAGGAGCAACTCGTGAACTGAGCTTTCAATAATTATCACAAGACCAGAAAAGAAAAAAATGGCAAACACCTGTGCTTTATTCTGGGCGTGACTTTGCAGGATTAGTCCATGCTTTGCCCCACCAAGCTTGATGCCTGAACTTGTCACGTGTGGATCTGCATGCGCAGTGGTAGCCACACAGCAGGTGCTTTGCCAGATTGAATGACACTGCGAAGACAGTTTTTTCCTTATTAGTTTCCTGTCAACATTCTCTCTTCCTCACTCCGGCTCCCTCTGCCTTCCTGCCCTGTGTGTGCAAGCACAGGTTTACAAGGGAAGATGTAGGATCTCAAATGAATTGAAGGTGAAATGCAATCATGGTGCAGCATCTTTCCCCATTCTATTTTGTACCAGCCTTGCTCATTTCTCTATTAAAATCATACATGTTAGAGATGGACGAGCTCGCATAGCCTCCAGCACGCGGTAGGACCTCAGCCTCCATTTGTATGCAATTGAGTCAAAGACAGAATCACAGAAGACGTGGTCTCAGAGGATGGGGAAGATTTAGACAAGCATATTCCATGGAGCTGACCTCTGGGAATGTCTACTTTTTTACAGAGATGTTAAGCCCATGGGAACCATACCACCTTTTCGACTTTTCACTAAAGTGACTAAAACACCAGATTATCATGAGATTTGCACCATTTTAAGCCAT
This sequence comes from Balaenoptera ricei, assembly GCF_028023285.1. Classification (NCBI taxonomy): domain Eukaryota; kingdom Metazoa; phylum Chordata; class Mammalia; order Artiodactyla; family Balaenopteridae; genus Balaenoptera; species Balaenoptera ricei. The sequence continues at coordinate 62,896,715 of NC_082658.1, forward strand.
TAAGTTTGTGGTGATTGTGTACAATTTGTACACTTTAAATATGTACAGTTTGTTACAGATCAATTATACTCCAGTAAATTTTTTTTTTTAAGTTTTTTTTTTTTTCTAATGTCTTTAGGTTTTTTGTTTTTTTTTTTTTTTAATTAATTTTTTTAAATGCCATGGCATTATTGAGATACATTTTAATTTATTTATTTACTTATTTATTTATGGCTGTGCTGGGTCTTCGTTTCTGTGCGAGGGCTTTCTCTAGTTCCGGCGAGCGGGGGCCACTCTTCATCGCGGTGCGCGGGCCTCTCACTGTCACGGCCTCTCTTGTTGCGGAGCACAGGCTCCAGACGCGCAGGCTCAGCGGTTGTGGCTCACGGGCCCAGCTGCTCCGTGGCATGCGGGATCTTCCCAGACCAGGGCTCGAACCCGTGTCCCCTGCATTGGCAGGCAGACTCCCAACCACTGCGCCACCAGGGAAGCCCCTCCAGTAAATTTTTTTAATGGCAAAAGATCTGAACAGACACTTCGCCAAAAAAGAGACATAGGAGGTAAATGAGCAATGTCATGAGTCCGTAGAAAGATACAAGTAAGAATCACAACATTCCTCTACCCTACTAGAAGGGCTTAAAAAAACAAAACAAACAAAAAAAATGCTGACAAAACCAAATCCTGATGAGGAAATGAGACAGCTATAACTCTCATACCTTGCTGATGGGGGTGCAAAATGATGCAGCCACTTTGGGAAACATGTTGGCAGTTTCCTATAAAGTTGTACAAACACTTATCATAAGACCCAGCCATCCCATTTCTGATATTTACCTAAATGAGATGAAAATTTATGGTCACATGAAACCTGTACATGTGTGTTTACAGCAGCTTTATTCATAATACTAAAAAACTTGGTGCTGAATTTGACCAATGCTTTTTCTGCATTTATTGTGAAGATCGTTTTTTTTCACCTTTATTCTATTAACATGGTAAATTGCATTGATTGATTTTCAAATGTTGAATAAACCTTGTATTTCTGGAATAAACCCCACTTTGTCAAATGTATTTTCATTTTTATATATTGCTGGATTTGATTTGTTTTTAAATTAAGTAATTTATTTACTTTTGGCTGCATTGGGTCTTCGTTGCTGTGTGAAGGCTTTCTCTAGTTGTGGCGAGCTGGGGCTACTCTTTGTTGTGGTGCACAGGCTTCTCATTGCAGTGGTTTCTCTTGTTCCAGAGCATAGGCTCTAGGTGCGTGGGCTCAGTAGTTGTGGCACGCGGGCTCAGTAGTTGTGGCACACGGGCCCTAGAGCGTAGGCTCAGTAGTTGTGGTGCACGGGCTTAGTTGCTCCGCAGCATGTGGGATCTTCCCAGACCAGGGCTTGAACCCGTGTCCTCTGCATCGGCAGGTGGATTCTTAACCACTGCGCCACCAGGGAAGCCCCAGATTTGATTTATTAATATTCTGTTAGCTATTTTTGTGTCTCTGTTCATGAGGGATATTGCTATGTAGTTTAATTTTCTTCTAATAATTTTTGTCTAGTTTTTATAATAAGTAATACTGGGATCATAAAATGTTTTAGGAGGTGTTTACTACTTCTCTATTTTTCTGAGAGACTGTATAGTATTCTTTCTTTCTTAAATGTTTGGTAGATAGGAAAACTGTCTGGGCCTGGAGTTTTCTTTATGGGAACTTAATAAATTCAAGTTCTTCACTTGATATAAAACTCTGCATAATTTCTAGTTCCTCTTAAGTCATTTTTGGTAATTTGTGTCTTTCAAGGAATTTGTCCATTTCATTTAAACTCCCTTATTATTATTTAACGCTTGTATGATATATAGTGATGTCTCCTATTGCCCTTCCTGATGTTGGTAATTTGTGTTTGCTCTCTTATTTTTCTTGAGTATTTGAGCTAGAGGTTATCAATTTTGTTGATTTCTCAAGACAGGTTTTGGTTTCATTGATTTGTCTTCTCAGTATGTTCATGTGTTGGTTTAAATGGTCGAGTGCAGTTATAAAAGCTGTCTTAATGTCCTTGTCTGCTAGTTTCAACACCTCTGTCATTTCTGCATGTTTCTATTCATTGATGATTTTTCCTAGTATGGGTCACATTTTTCTGCTTCTTGGCGTGTCTACTAATTTTTTATTGGACACAGGACATCATGGATGTTATTTGTTGAGTATCTGGACTTTGTTGTCTTCCTTTGAAGGGTGTTGGACTTTGCTCTGGAAGGCAGGTAAGTTACTTGTTGATGTGTTCGATCTCTTTGAGACTTTTAAAAATAGTTTATTTCAAAATAATTACGGATTCACCGGAAATTTCAAAGATAGTACAGAGAGGGCTCATGAACCTTTCACTGTTTTCCCCATGTCTGCATCTTCCATAACTATTGTACAATATCAAACTCAGGAAATATATGTTGATAAAATATGTATGTATAATTCTGTGCCATTTTATCACATGTATAGATTCATGTACAGCCGCCCACCCTTACCATGGTTTTACTTTCCAGGGTTTCAGTTACCCACGGTCAACCTCAGTCCTAAAATACTGAATGGAAAGTTCCAGAAATGAATAATTCATTAAGTTTTAAATCGCAGGCCATTCTGAGCAGCATGATGAAATCTCCCACCGTCTCACCCGAGATGTGAATCTTGCCTTTGTCCAGCTTAGTCCACCTGTTAGTTGCTTAGTAACCATCTCAGCTGTCAGACCAGCTGCCTCAGCATCGCAGGACTTGTGTTCAAGTGACCCTTATTTTACTTAATAGGTCCCCAAAGTGCCAGAGTAATGATGCTGGCAATTCGGATATGCCAAAGAGAAGCGCTACAGTGCTTCCTTTAGGTGAAAAGGTGAAAGTTCTCGACTTAATAAGGAAAGAAAAAAAATCATATGCTGAGGTTGCTAAGATCTACGGTAAGAATGACTTTTTTTAAAATTGAGGTATAGTTAATGTACAATATTATAAGTTTCAGATGTACAGCACAGTGATTCACAATTTTTAAAGGTTATATTCCACTTAGTTATTAAAAATACTGGGTATATTCCCTGTGCTCTACAATATATCCTTGTAGCTTATTTATTTTATACATAGTAGTTTGTACCTCTTAATCCCCTACCCCTATCTTGCCCCTCCTTCCTCTTCCCTCAACCCACTGGTAACCACTAGTTTGTTCTCTATATCTGTGTATCAGTGAGTCTGTTTCTTTTCTTTCTTTCTTTCTTTCTTTCTTTTTTTTGGCCACACCACACGGCACGTGGGATCTTAGTTCCCCGACCAGGAATCAAACCCGTGCTCGCTGCAGTGGAAGCAAGGTGTCTTAACCACTGGACCGCCAGGGAAGTCCCTGTTTCTTTTTTTATCTTCACTAGTTTGTTTTATTTTTTTAGATTCCGCATATAAGTGATATCATACAGTATTTGTCTTTCTCTGTCTGACTTAATTCACTTAGCATGATACCCTCCAAGTCCATCCATGTTGCTGCAAATGGCAAAATTTCATTCATTTTTATGGCTGAGTAATATTCCATTGTGTATATGTACCACATCTTCTTTATCCATTCCTCTGTTGATGGGCATTTAGGTTGTTGGAGATTTTCGTATTATCTTCCTGTTATTGATTTCTATTTTGGTTCCATTGTGGTCAGAGAATACACTCTGTGATTTCAATTCTCTTAAATTTGTCACAGTTTGTTTTGCGGCCCAAGATGTGGTCCACCTTATTCACAGTCACTCGAGAGCACGTGTAATCTGCTGTTCTGTTGTTGGGTGGAGTGTCTGAGAAGTGTGAATCGGGTGCAGTTGGTTGATGGTGGTGTTGGGTTCTTCAGTATCCTGGCTGGTTTCTCTCTGAGGCTTGTTTCAAAGTTTTGCTAGAGGAAAGTAGGTTAGCTTTCACCCAGGGGTAGTTTGGACTTACTACTCGGACGTGCCGGCTCCGGGGTGTCTGTTGTGTTCCCCCAGCCAGCACTGAGGAAGCTACTCTGGCTGCTCAGAGCTTGAACATCTTTCCCTGTGAACTCTGGGAATTTGTCAGCTCACAATTCCCTGGTTGTACGTCTTTGTGGAGTTTTACTCTGTGCATGCAAGTCACGCACTCGGCAAAACTCCAAGGAGTTCCACACACAAAGGAATGCCTCATTCTCCCCAGCCCTGATCTCCACCCCCTCCACCCACCGAGACCACCAGCCTCTGTGCCGTCCCCTCTCTGCACCCAGGATCGCCTCTGCTCACCCGGCCAGGGCAGACCCAGTTTCCCCCTCCCCCTTTCTCATGAGTCCGAGCCCCTGGCCCCTGGTTGTCCAGAGTTTGCAAAGAGCTCTTGAATAGGTTTTGCCCAGTTTCCTAGTTGTTTATCAAGGAGGGTTAAGTGCAGTCCTTTCTACCATATCATGCCTGGAAGAGGAAGTCTGTTTCGTATTTTTAACATTCTGAGAATAATAATGTGACATGGCAACACGGGGAAGTGATGGCAGTGGAGTTTCAAGTTCTGTTTTATTTTAAGTGTTGCTGAATAGGAAAAAAAGAAAAGACAGTTACAGAGGCAACCTGATGTTGGGGATGAAGCAGTGGATGGAGCTCCAGCCGTCCTGTCCACCTCCCTTCCACCTCCCGTTGTCTGGAGTCAGACCTGTGAGTCTGACGTGATCCTCACTGGGGACAGGCTTCCTTGCCCCCCGCAGGCAGAGTGTGTCTCCTTCTCTTCCAACACTTGTGACACTTCACCCAGATGGTCACCTCAGCCTGGGTGTGGATGAGCTGGTCTGGGGAGAATGTGTAGGAGAACAAAGACCATAGGTGGTGTCTGGAGATCCCAACGCCTGGAGGAAAGCAGAGGAAGAGAGAGGAGCCCAAGTGGACTTGATAAAAGCTCAGAGAGGTCAATCGACTTACTCAAAGCCACACACATTCACTTCGCATGCCTCTATGTGCCTCTGTGGGAAAATCAAGGCTAACGTTAGCCGGTTTGCACTGGTTTGGCCGTCCTTGTTTCTAGCTGGCATCCACTCTCACTGACCTGTGTGGCCTCTCCTAATTGGTTAGATCC